>NC_051068.1:49450952-50050952 GCF_004664715.2 Peromyscus leucopus
TTATATTCACTAGTGCTTCAGCTACCCAAATAAATATTTCTATTAATTATATTAAAATTGTTACACAACATAAAATATTATGCATTTATATGTTTTATAATGGTAATAATTCAAAAGCCTAAATGTTTTAAAAAGTTTATCCAAGATCACATTGCTATATATCATTGAAAATTTATTAACACCCATACTTATTTGTTACCCATCTCCAAATTTTATGTTTTGATTTCTTATTATGTTAGAAAAATTATAGATCTTAAGTGTTTTAGCAAGAAAAGTGGGGTATACAATTTGTGCAAAATAAAAGGAGAGATGACTTTTCTCCAGAGTGTTTTTTCCAAGAAATCAATGTTTATATTTAATAAACTGCACCAAGTAGGTTCCTGGGACATTAAACACTGTTCCTCCTCAGCTGCTTCTGCTGAATGATGGTTAGCAATACATTTCAGAAACATATGTCACTGCATTTAAGATATTATTTTGCAGGTGATGCTGTCAAAATGAATTTCTGACATGTTCCCCTCCCTCCCAACATACTAAACTCTGACCCAATCAAATGTACACGCTGACTCCAAACAAGCAAATTCCAGAAGGCATGTCTTGGCTACTCTAAGTGAGGCTGTGTGTTTAGAGAAAGCTAAACTTTCATTTTCCTTTAATAATAGCTCAGACAGCTTGCAATTTTCAAAGCCTTCTTGAGAAACTGATGGGCAATTTAGTAGTTAAAGAACCACTGAACAAGATAATGAATGGTCATAATATCAATAATTAAGCCATTGATACAAGAGTTTGACATTTATGCACACACATAATAAGAAATGACAGCTAAAACACCATAGAAAGAAGTTAAGCTTTATTAAACTACCCTAAACCAATGTAATTTTTTATAAATTATATCTTTTTCCCCCGAGACAGAGTCTCAAGTGGCTCTTGATGTCCTGGAACTCACTGTGTAGGACACTCTGAGTTCAACTCACAGAGATCCACCTGCCTCTGCCCCCCAAGTGCTGGCAGTAAAGTTGTGTGCTACCATATCAGAATGAAAACTATATCTTAAAGTAAAACCACAATATCTGATAAGCCCATATAAATCATCAGAGAAGCCAGATTACTTTGGAAATTGTAAAAAGACTGTATTCATATTTCTACAACATCATAGAAGTAAACAATTAGAGAGTACTTGGTATAGTAGTTTTTTTCTATCATTTTATTTATGTTTTTGTGTCAGTACTGAGTATCCTTATAATTTTATGTTGCCCAAGTTCCATTATGAAATGTGACTTCCTCATATGAGAAGCTGAACTTAGTAAATTTTTAATCATATTTCAGTTTTCTGCCTAGTTCTGAGTCCCAGTCACCAATTCACCTAATTCAGTCACCTTCTGAAGACCATCTCCCAGTATGAAATGCAAGAGTATGCTGTAGTGTAATGTCTGGCAATTTTTAGCTGCCTCCTAACACAATAACTAGGATTCATTTATGAAGGCTTGCTTAGGAATTGTCTCAGGATATAGGGCCTTTCAATTCTTTCCACAGTTGGTTGAATGCATTTTTTGCAACCTTCTGATTGTCCTTCAACTTTACCCTTATTTTCACAAAGAATTGAAATATTGCTTCCAATATTTCATGTATTTGTTGGTGTTGCCATCACTTCTGGTAAGTTTCAACCAACATTCCTGAACCTAACTACTTTACTTGTTAAAAAAAAAACTCTCCAGATTCACTTCCATGAGAGAATAAAACTAACAAAGTCAGATAAAAGCCATAATAACATCAACTACATAGAAAAGTTTTCCATTAAATGAACACCTGACTTTGGTAGACTCTCAGATATTTATCTCTGGGCTAAGATAAAGAAATAGCTCACATCAAATCATATTAATATATAAGATCATGTTCTCCACAGAACTGGCAAGACACTGATGAATACCTGTTTTTCAGACAGACTTCAAGACCCAAGGAAAAAATGCAACTCTTGATATATGCAGTCAATATACTAGAAGAAGTCTTGCAGTTGGAAAAATAATTTTAATAACAGTTCAAATACTACTTAATTACTTTGAATTGAAAACTGAAAAGAAAAATAAGTTAGAAGATGTTCAAATCAAAAACTGTTTACAAGATTATTAATAGTACTTGGGACCATCTCCTGACCCCTGAGCTCTTGCTAGTTTCACAAATTCTGTAGTTATTCAGATTGTAGCACACAAATTGAAAGATTAAAGGCTAACATCTACATGAAAGACAAAAATGTAATATTTGTTTTTGGGGGAGTCTGGCTTACTGTCAGAACAAGTTTCAATAATGGAATTTGTGAGGAGCATTATGAATGATTTGAACCCAATTTCTTAAAAAACAGACTTGTTCTTGAATTATGTTTTTGTGTTCCTCCCAAATGTATCAGATAGGAGTGACTTTACTTCAGATTATTCATTACAACTGGCTATTGTTATTTATTTATATGTCTCCATGGAAAAACGTGATTTTGCTGTGTGCAGCTTGCTTACCAATGTGAAGTTTGCCCTTGTGATTATATATTTTACTGATGTAACTTCTAAATCCTCAGCACAATACACTGTCTGGTGCTCTGAATAAATTTTGCTTTTCATGAGACTTTAGTCTGCTTCATTTATTGGATGCATTCTCAAAAGCCCCAGGATTTCTAGAGTGCTGAACAGTTCAGGATGATTTTTCTTCAGTTCTTTCTAATTACTGGAATAGTTTATGTTTTCATTTTCTTAATGTCTGAATAATATTTTATTGTGTAAATGTACCACATTTTTATTATTGATTCATCAGTTCATGAATTCTAGGTTGTTTCTAAATTCTGGATATTTGGTACTTGGATGAGCAAATGTCAAGGTAGTAGCATAAAAGTCCAGTTCTTGGGGTATATGAGCAAAAGTGGTACTAGTGGATCTTGAAGTGACAGATTTCCAGCTTCCTGAAGAACTACCACACTGGTTTCCAAGGTGACTGAATCAGTTTGTACTCACCAGCAATCAATAAGTGACCCCCTTCCCCAAATCCTTTCCAGCATGTAAAATCATTTATTTGGTTGATGACTGTGGTTATGTGAAATACCAGTGTAGTTTAATTTGCATTTATCTAATGGCTAAGGACACTGAACTTTTCTTTAAGTGTTTCTCATCCATTTCTGCTTCATCTCTTAAGAACTTTCTACTTATTGTTGTACCCCATTTCGAATTAGGTTATTTGTTTTCTTAATGTTAAGATTTTTTTAGTTTTAGATACTGTAGATACTAACCCTCTACCATATGCTTAATTAGTAAGAATTTTTTTTCCTTTTCTGCATACTGATACTTTGTCAGAATGATGGTGTCTTTGACATCGCAGAAGCTCTTCAGCTTTGTGAGATCAATTTGTTAATTGCTATTCTTAATGTCTGTGTTACCAGTACCCTGTTCATAAAAATTCTTTCTTTTTACTATAACTTTAAGATTATGCCAAATTTCTTCTACAGCATTCTGGGGATTTGACCTTATATTAAAGTCCTTGATCCATCTGGAGTAGAATTTTTGTCAGGGTGATATATATATATATATATATATATATATATATATTTGCATTCTTCTACATGCAGTCATCAAGTTTGACCAAAACACTTGTTGAAGATGTTGTCTTTTATCCAGTGAGCATTCTAGCTTCTTTATTTCAAATCATGTATCTGTACGTGTGCAGAAAAATGGGTCTTCAATTGATTCCATTGATTAAACTGACTGCTTTTATGCCAATACCCAATGAGGCAGAAATAAAATAATGCACATGAATAAAGGGGAAAGCAGAATAGGAAGATTAAATGGAAAGTGAGTGGGAGAGCAGGATCAATGAAAGCATATGGGGAAAAAAAAAACAACTATTACTATATACCTTTGAAAAAAACCATATGCAAGTTTACTACTGTAAATGCTTCCCAAGATTACACACACACACACACACACACACACACACACACACAAGGACTCTAAATGCTGTCACCATATATTTGGAGGAATAATGCCTCTACAACACAACTTATACCAACAACTACAACTTTCAGTGCTAGGAATGGGCTTCATCTTATTGAATCATTAGCCAAAAGCCTCACGTGGACCTCTGACAAACATCACAGGCTATTGCCAAGACTAATTGCTACTCTCTCTAATCTGATTGGAAGGTCCCATTCCTGAAAACAATAATTACTTCTGTCATTGATCCTACAGAAGTCAGGCTGAGGTCAAAGTAGAAGCCTCACTGTAACTGACTAGATTCCTATTGTATGGTGATATTTTATTTGTACTGAAATTTGATTTTAATTGTATGTTAATAGATAAAGTTGCCTGGGAATCAGAGCTATTAGAGCCATAGACAGAGCATGGTGGTGGTGGTGGTGGTGGTGGTGGCGGCGGCGGCGGCGGCGGCGGCACATGCCTTTAATCCCATAGATCTCTGTTTTCAGGGATACAGCCAGTATTGGAGACATACGCCTTTAAGACCTAGAGGGCTGTACATACAGACAGTGACAAGGCAGTCACGTGTTTGGGTTTACAACCATTGAGAAGGCAGAACAAAATACTATGAAAAGACAGACACACAGGAAATAGCTCTCTTTTGGGAAGCTAGGACCACCACAGGAGGAGGGGTGAGATTTTAGCTCTGAGCTCTGATCTCTTGGCTTTCTCTTTTACATTGGTTCTGTGTTTCTTATTTAATAAGACGGTTGGTTACATCTACACTATTGTGTGGTGGTTTGAAAGAAAATGCCTCATAGGCTCATAGGGAGTGGCACTATTAAGAGGTGTGGCCTAGTTGGAAGTACTTGTGGTTTTGTTGGAGGAAGTGTATCTGATTCATTTCTTGCTGCCTGCTAATTCAATTGTAGAACTATTAACTCCTTCTCCATCATCACATCTGCCTACATGCTGCTGATTCCTGCCATGACAATAATAGACAAACCTCTGAAACAATAAGCCAGGCCCAAGTAAATGTCTTCCTTTATTTTAATTGCCATGATCATAGTGTCTCTTCACAGCAATAAGACCCTAACTAAGACAGAAATTGGTACTAGTGACTTTGGCATTGATGTGATAGGCCTGACCATGCTTTAGCTTGGAGGAATATGTACTTTGGACTTTGAATTTGAAGAGCAGTTGAATACTTTAAGTGGGGCTTAATGGGCCATATTAATAGAAGCATGGAAGACAGTGGTGCTGAATGTGATTTGAATTGTGGGGAGCAAGCTCAAGAGGTTTCAGGAGAGAAGAATTTTAGTGTGCAGCTTAGATAACTTTTCTGTGATATTTTGGCAAAGAATGTGGCTACTTTTTGCCCTTGTCTAAAAAGTCGGCCTGAGGATAAGTTGACCAGACACTATGAATGTGGCAAAGATCATGAGGCTAGATGAGTCATGGCTTAGGAGAAAAATCTACTAATATTATTCTGCTGAAGGAAAATAACAACAACAACAACAACAAAAAACTACTAATAATACACTAGTACATTTATAGGTAGTACTTATTTAACACTTGTCAGAAAAGTTCCTTGTTTATATATATATATAAATATATATATATATATATATATATATATATATATATACTATTCTGCCAAATAATGCTTGCCTGGAGATCAGTGGACAGAGCTAGCCACCAGTTAACCATAGAATCCAGGCAGTGGTGGCACACACCTTTAATCCCAGTATGTGGAAAGAGGAAGCAAGATGATCAGGAATTCAAGGCCACCCCTGGCTGCATGAGATTGAGACAGTCTAAAAGAAACAGTGTCTGGTGGTAGTAAACATCTTTTTTTTTTTTTTTTTTTTTTTTTTTTGGTTTTTCGAGACAGGGTTTCTCTGTGTAGCTTTGCGCCTTTCCTGGAACTCACTTGGTAGCCCAGGCTGGCCTCGAACTCACAGAGATCCGCCTGCCTCTGCCTCCCGAGTGCTGGGATTAAAGGTGTGTGCCGCCACTGCCCGGCTCTGGTGGTGGTAAACATCTTTAATCCCAGCACATGGAGGCCCACATCTTTAGTCCCAGCAGTAGGGAAGCAGAGACAAGAGTATAAGGTGAGTGGAGACAGGGTCTCGTTTCCCCCCCATTCAGTCTGATGATTCTTTTTTGTTGTTGTTGTTTTGTTTTGTTTTTGGAGACGGGGTTTCTCTGTGTAGCTTTGCACCTTTCCTGGATCTTGCTCTGTCGACCACAGTCTGATGATTCTTGCGGACAGGACCCCCAATCAGTCTGAGAATTCTTAGAGACAGGATCCTCCCATTAGGTCTAAGAACTCATAGAGGTAAGAAGTCTCTAAGTGGCTGCTGTTCTTTTCTGAACTTTCAGCTTTCATCCTAATATCTGACTTTGGGTTTTTATTGTTCAGACTAATTAGGATTGTGATTCAGTTCCTTCTTAAAATACATGGGAACTAACATAGAGATCCCAAGTGGGCAATACACAGAGTGAGAGAGACACTTTGAAGCACTCAGTAATAAGTGGGATGTGTTCATCAAATTCCTATCCTCAAGAACCAGTATGGAGAATACATGGTAAGAACCAAAGATGGATCCAACAAAAGTGTTTCAAGACAAGACAGGACTGATGCATAGACTATGGCATCCTGCAATAGATTTGCAAAGATTTATGCAAGAAAAGTCACAGAATTGAGATGGGAAGAATACACATGCAATCCCACCAGTACCAAGAAACTATTTTCAATTGATTTCTGCTGGCAAAGGGAAATCAATATGTACTAATGGAGTATAACTGAGTATATCATCTCTCTTAAAGGCAGACCCCATGCCCAAGAGCATTTGGCAAGCACAATACAAACTTCACGGCATTCTGATTGGGGTGTGTGTGTGTGTGTGTGTGTGTGTGTGTGTGTGTGTGTGAGCTTTAATTTCATTATTTTTCTTATTTTAGTATTTTTTTCTATTACCATGTTTTGTTTGTTTTGATTTTGGTGTTGTATTTTTTATGTTATCCTTTTCATTGTCACAGGGAAAGAACTTAAACCTCAGGAGTTAGGGAGGTGTGGAAGATCTAGGAGAAGTTGGAGGAGGGCAAACGATTATCAAAATTGTGTGGAAACATTTTAATAAAAAAACCAACAGAGATGCTGAAGACTCTCAATAAACATCTTTGTTTACATTTCCAGTTTTACTGCATGCTTTAATTTTATCATCATTTCAAATTAATAACGAAAGCTTAATGGTGGAAACTCCATCACTCAAGATTTAAAAGGATCAAAAACACAAAACAAGGCATTATCAAAAGATCTACTTACATAGACTGAGAAAATTCAATGGCTTTTCACTGTGAAGAAAAGAACTAATACTGTGGTGAGAGGAAGAATTAACGTGCTTAAGGGATGAAGCAACTTTATTGGTTATTCAGTACAAAGAAGACAGACCTAAGACTATATATGCAGAAGAAACAAGAATGGACTCAGCAGACAGTTTTATATATTTGTGTATTCATGTTCATATGTAGGGATTTTTGTTTATAAAACAATAGTAATCAAGAAAAAAGAGACTATCGATTTGGGAGTGTGGTGCCATGTAAGAGGTTGGAGGAAAGCATCTGGAAGGGCCGTGAGGGAAGAATGAAAAGGGGGAGAGTGATAGAATTCTATTTTAATTTAAAATATGTAAGAAATGTAAAAAATCTCTAATGACAACTTTCAAACTCTATGTTTAGCTTGGTGAAGACATTAAGAACTTTAATTAGTCTGTGTTCACAAGATGTTGATGATATGTTTAGATTTTAAACTTGTTCAATTAGTAAAATACAATTAATTGCTTCTATTGGACTGATTATAAAAAATATGAAGTCTAAACTTTCTCAAAAAATTGTTTTGTCATTAATCTGAAGCACATACTACTTTAATATATCCTGAAACTGAGAAGCTTATGTAAGGCAAAGGACACAGTAAATAAGACAAAATGACAGCCTACAGAATGGGAAAAGAATTTAACCAGCTCCACATCTGATCCCCAAAATATTTAAAGAACTCAAGAAAATAAACATCAAAATAACAAACAATCCAATTTAAAAAATGGGCTATAGAGCTAAACAGAGAATTCTCAAAAGAAGAATTTTATTTTTTTCTTTTAAAAACATTTTTATTATTATTTTATTTTATTTTATTTTATTTTACAATACTATTCAGTTCTACATAACAGCCACAGATTCCCTTGTTTTCCTCCTTCCTGCCCCCTCCCTTCCCCCAGCTCACCCCCCCAGTTCCCACCTCCTCCAGAGCAAGGCCTCCCCTGAGGACTGGGATCGACCTGATAGACTCAGTACAGGCAGGTCCAGTCCCCTCCTCCCAGATTGAGCCAAGTGTCCCTGCATAAGTCCCAGGTTTCAAACAGCTAACTCATGCAATGAGCCCAGGACCTCGTACCACTGCCTAGATGCCTCCCAAACAGATCAAGCCAATCGACTGTCTCACCTTTTCAGAGGGCCTGATCCAGTTGGGGGCCCCTCAGCCTTCGGTTCATAGTTCATGTGTTTCCATTTGTTTGGCCATTTGTCCCTGTGCTTTATCCAACCTTGGTTTCAACAATTCCCGCTCATATAAACCCTCCTCTTTCTCACTAATTAGACTCCCAGTGCTCCACTTGGGGCCTAGACATGGATGTCTGCATCCAGATTCCTCCCTCAGTCCTTGGATGGGACTTCTGGCACAACTACCAGGGTGTTTGGCCATCCCATCACCAGAGTAGGTCAGTTCAGGCTGTCTCTCAACCATTGCCTGCAGTCTATTGTGGAGGTATCTTTGTGAATTTCTGTGGGCCTCTCTAGCACTTTGTTTCTATTTTTTCTCATGTGGTCTTCATTTACCATGCTCTCCTATTCCTTGTTCTCCCTCTCTGTTCTTGATCCAGCTGAGAGTCTCAACAGAGGAAACTCAAATGGCTGAAAGACATTTGAGGAATTGTTCAACATCCCTACTCATCAGGGAAATGCAAATCAAAACAACTCTGAGATACCACCTTATGCCTGTCAGAATGGCTAAGATCAAAAACACTGAAGACACTTTATCCTGGAGAGGATGTGGAACTAGGGGAACTCTCCTCCACTGCTGGTGGGAATGCAAGCTTGTACAACCACTTTGGAAATCAATATGGTGCTTTCTTAGAAAATTGCAAATCAATCTCCCCCAAGATCCAGCTATACCACTCTTGGGCATATACCCAAGAAATGCTCAATCATACCACAAGAGCACTTGCTCAGCTATGTTCATATCAGCATTGTTTGTAATAGCCAAAACCTGGAAACAACCTAGATGCCCTTCAACTGAAAAATGGATAAATAAATTGTGGCACATATACACAATGGAATACTACTTAGCAGAGAAAAACAATGATATCATGAGGTTTGCAGGCAAATGGATGGATCTAGAAAAAATCATCCTGAGTGAGGTAACCCAATCTCAGAAAGACAAATATTGTATATACCCACTCATAGGAGGATACTAGATGTGGAACAAGGATGACTGGACTGCTACTCGCATCACCAGTGAGGCTACCTGGAAAACAGAACCCAAGAAAGACACAGGGATCGCCCAATGATGGAGAAATGGCTGAGATCTACATAAACAACCTGGACATGAGTGGGAGCAATGAAGGGCGAGGGTCAAGGGAAAGAGAGCGAGAGATCAAAAGAAGAATTTTAAATGGTGGAAAGACATTTAAGGAATTGCTCAGCACCTTTAATATCAGGGACATGTAAATCAAAATGACTCTGAGATACCATCTTAAACCTGCCAGAATGCCTAAGATCAACAACACTGCAAACAGCCTATGTTGGAGAGGATGTGGAACAAGCAGAACACTCCTCCACTGTTGGTGGGAATGCCAACTTGTATAGGCACTTTGGAAATCAGTATGGTGGTTTTTCAGAAATTTGGGTATATATCCAAGGAATGTTCAATTTTACCACGAGATGCATGCTCAACTCTGTTCATAGCAGCATTTTTCATAATAGTCAGAACTTGGAGAGAACCTAGATGCCCCTCAACTGAAGAATGGATTAAGAAAATGTGCTACATATACATAATGGAGTACTACTCAGCAGAGAAAAACTATGACATCATGAAATTTGCAGGCAAATGAATAGAAATAGAAAATATCATCCTGATTGAGGTCATCCAGACTCAGAAAGACAATCATGGTATGTACTCACTCATAAGTAGATACTAAATATAAAGCAAAGGGTAATCAGGCAACAATCCACAACTCCAGAGAAGCTAACTAACAGGGAAGACCCAAAGATAGACTAAAATAGCTTTCCTTACAGTTAGGAAATATAAAATTAATAATGATCTATTGGAATAGTCACAGATTTTAGAAATTTGGAAATATCATATGAAATAGAGACATCTGAATTTGATTGCCAAACTGATTTATTTTTTTTCCTAGTTTCAATTAAAACCATTACTATTCTAACAGTTGAATCTAAACCCACAAATGAACACTTTTATATCTGAGGAAAGTTTTTCACATCAGCCTGTCCCAAATGTGTGTCCCCTCACCAAGTCCTACTAAGTAATTCTGAACGTAATTTGTTTGAATGGGGACTTTGAAAAGAAATGGATAGTATAAGAGGTTGTCAAGTTTGGGCCTTGTTGATTAGATGAACTTCATTTACACTGAGTAGTGTTTTGTTAACTTGACAGAAGCTGTGGTCTTCTGGGAGGAAAGAATCTCAGTGGAGAAAATGTTTCTGTAGGACTGCCTACAGGCATGTTTGTGAGGCATCCACCTGATTACTGATTGATATGAGAGTGCCCAGATCAAGACAAATGCACCCCTGGGCAGGTTGTCCTGGGTTGTTTCACAAAGGTGGTGCTGATGGCTGCACATACAACTGTGCCTCTTTGTACAGTCTTTCTGTTTCCTAGGCTCTGGTGCATAAAAACTTTATAAATCATGCAAATTTTATTTTGAATAAATGTTGAAATACAAAAGGTAAACTGTACAATCCATTAGGAGAAAGCTCAACTAGAAATTTCATTAGGAGACACTCTAGTCTCAGACTTGCAATATTTAACACTGTAAAAAAATCATAATCTTATTGACATTATTATTATTATTATTATTATTATTAGTAGTAGTAGTAGTAGTATTTATTCATTCAGTGTATGGCGTCTAAAGAGGTACAGCCTTAGTTTTGTGCTCCAAGCACACCATACTTGTGATGAGTATACTACAATGAAAGCTATATGCTTATGATAATAGACCCTGAAAGACCAAGAATAAGGTGCTCATAGATATAATATCTGATAAGAATTCCTTTTCCCTTCCAAAATGACTAGTTAAAAACTCTTATCCTCCAAGAAGAGGGAACACTGAACTGTGGATGGGAGATAGTAGGGAGAGATAGACATACACACAGAGAGATATATCATTTCCTATCCCTACTGTGTTCTGCATGGAGTATTGACTCTGTGACTGAAAGGGGCATTTTCCAACATAGCATGGAAATCTGAAGCACATGAAGTTTATTGAATTTGCTTGTCACTTCTTAATATGAGAAAAATGTTCAATTTTAATCCCAAGAAATCCAATTTGTCAAGTTTGTAATTAAATCACAACTATTACTTTATTTGAAATCAACCCAAGTTGAAGGATCGATATTATAATATGAAAAGTTAAAACATTTCAAATTGTTTTCATGAGATTTGGTAGTGTCTTCCTGGCTAAAGAACAGCATAGTGAACTAAAACAAGCTGGCTTTTCACTCCAAAATTTTAAATAGTTAACATTTAAAGACACAGTTCTTCATTCTTTACTGTTTAGTATATTTTACAGATCCTTAAAGCTTTGTCCTTTCTTTGATATAAGCCCAGAAACAAGCCACATTTTATTGTGGACAAATTAGTTCCAATATCTTGAGACAATTATTTTTAACATTAAATCAGATGATTGTAAAGTTGAAACAAAGTTTTGACTTCTAGGAAAAGTTATATGGTAGAAATATCATTTTGAAATATTGTACACCTAAAATTCTGATCAGTATGGATGATAGAAATGTATAAATTGAAGGTCACAAATTTGTAGGAAATAAACACACTGTACATGGAATAGTGTGGGAGCCTGTTTTTGGGTTCCTCCTGGCTTTACCCAGCATGTCCGCATAGAGGATGATTAGGACCACCACGAGAGCCTGAGTGCAGGTGTCTGAGATGGTCTGCTCTTGGCTGTGCTGGGGGAGGAGGTCTTTTGCTCCACCCCTTGGTGTCTCTATAAATACGCTGGGACAGAGACAGTTGGGGGTTGGAAAAGGTTCCAGGCGCAGGCCAGCCTGGTCTCCAAAGCGAGTTCCCCTTTATTTTCTATCTGTTTATACCCGCAATATTCTTTGCAATAAATCCTTATATCTAATATTTCCAGGTGCTCACACTCAAGAAAACTCTGGGCAACTGTGGGGTTGGTGAGTAAATGCCCCACAGAGAAGAGGGATAGAACATTTTCAGGTTAAGTTTTTTGTTGTTGTTGTTTCCTTTGTTTCATGGAGAATTCCAGATGGTGAAGTTCACTTATGAGACAACCTACTATAACTTTGTATCATAGATGAAGGAGATGCAGAGACACCGGGGGCTTTCTAAGGTCATTTGGGAAATCATTATTAAATTCAGAGAGAGAGAGAGAGAGAGAGAGAGAGAGAGAGAGAGAGAGAGAGAGAGAGAGAGAGAGAGAGAGAGAGAGAGAGAACAGAATGGAAACGCAGAAAAAAAAAGTGTGGGGGTCCGTGTCTGACTTTTTAAGGTGGAGATTGCTTGACCAAGGGGTGGTATACAGTCGCCTGTGCCTATTGGATGAAAGATGTTAGACACAAGATCCCGAGCTGCGCAGGTACAGAATTTTAACAGTTTCCTATTCATACCTAGAGCAGGATACCCATGGAGTTGGAGGTATGATGGGAAGACAGCATCTTGCAAATAGAATACAGTAAGGCAGAGAACTGTCTGGAGAGAGAGGGATTGGAAAGCTGGAGCACCCTGGGTCTGAACCAAGACTTGGAATCCCTAGTGAATGCAGTTGAGGTGGGAGGAGAGATGCCTTTTAGAAGTTTGTTAATGGGTTGAGGTTAAGGATGGAGATGTCATAATGGAGACCAGAAACTATAGTGTGATACACTTACCTGAGTCCCTGTAGGGTGTGGCTGCTTAGGGACCAGGGTATAAAATATTTCTAAGTATTAGGGGCAGACTCTGTGGAACTGAGAGGATCGACAAGGAGAAGCAAAATCGGATCCACAACAAGACTTGGCAGAGTCCCTGAGATATAAAGTCTGAGTGAGAGGATAGCGCCCTACAAGCAATGTACTACAGATCTGGGGATGAGACTGGAGAAATAGGGCAGAAAGTAGCTCTGTGTGGCCACTGGGGGTTCCACTTAATATTTCTCCTTAATTTTATCTGGCACAAAGAGATGACAGAGGGAGAAAAGATGGGTCCACTGCAAAGTTTGTTGAGGTTCCCCGGGAAATCAATGAAGGGAGGGAGAGAGGGGGAGCCCGTGAAAGCTGTCTGCTACAGGGCTTTGGAGTAGACTGGGGAGATTACATTGGAGGACAGAAAGAAGAGTACACATTGTCTACCTAAGTCCCAGTCCAGTGTGACCACTGAATTTCACATAGTGTTTCAAGATACCAGCAGCTAATACACCCAAGTTCTTAATCAATTTATCCTTTGATTATTGCTGGTTGTCTATTTGCACCATAAATGATTGAAAAGTTTAAGAAAACTGAAAAGATTGGAACTAATAGCAGTAATGGTAATGGTCTTAAATTTCTCATATAAAGTTATGAGTATTAGTAGATTTTTGAAACTAAGGAAACACACATTACATTAGTTGTTTGAAGCTATTTTTTTATTTTCTCCTTGTTTTAGAAAGCCATTTTTTAATTGCTCAAGCAATATTTCATCCCAAACACCAAAACACTATAGCAATATTTTATCAAAGAATTGGGGTTTTGTTTAATTTTACACAAAGCAAAAATATTATGAGTCTTTCTCGCTAACAGTGAAACATGCTGAGAAATACTTCAAGAGGGGGAAATTCTTGTGTAAAATGCTGCAACATTTTTTCTTCTCTGAAAAAATCATTCTACAAAACTTACTAGGAACATAACCTTTCTCCAAAAGAAAATAAATTCCACTGATCAGATATATGTATTGCATACTGAGTTTAAAAGAATCAAAAGATTCAGTATCACGAGGACCTTCTAGGGGGTACAAGGATTCCTGTTGTTTCTAAATCTCCAGTGCATCTGACTAAGCTTCCTAGGCTTTTCTTTTACTTCACTTGTTTTAGATTTAAAATGAAAAATTATGGGAATTGTTAATTTTATTCATAGCTTTTATCTATTATGTTTTCTTGATTACAAGGAGACTAAAATTCCATTGAATGTTAGGTTAAATGTTCTTAGATGGGAACCTGACAAAGAGAAGAATATGAAGGTTATCAGAAAAATGAAGGAAACATTGAAAATGTCTTCGATTAAAAGACAGCAAAAATTCCAAGTACCCATTATTTAGTATTTTGTATGGAGCATTCCTATGTAAGTGAATATACTTGAAAAATTCTAAATATGAAAGCAAAATCTTTAGTAGCCTAACTTAAAGTACAAGGCACAAGCTGCAGAATGACCCCATCCTCACCCCCCAAAACACAATTCCATTCTCTTTTCCTTAAGTCATTTCCTAACTATGTTATAGTTTCTGTACATTCTATAGAATCACAATCAAAATATAAGCAGGTTCTTTTATGCACAAAATGTAACAGAAAATCACTAAATTATGTGCATATGCAAATGGACTAGAGAAGCATATTAACACTATCAAGAAGATAAGTACAAGATTGTACATGTCTTCTCAAAACTAGAGATGAAGTTATATAAAAAGTAATAGCAGGAAGTTCCAAAATGGAAAAATAAATAATGATTTATTTTCAAGAGACTACACAGAAAGTTCACTAGCAAAAAAGAAGACAGAAGAGCAAGTGAATTTTTCTTATATTTAGCATAAAGTAACTGCACAAAATAAGTTTTCGTCATGGCACTTCTATGAAATACATGCTAACGCACTTTTATCATGTTCAGTCATCTGTTCCTCTCAGGGCTGCCCTCCTCTTTATCGTCCCATTCTCTTTCCACAGCCATTCTCCATTTTATTCCTTGGCCTTCATTCTTTGATGGTCTAGATTCCATGTATGTGAGTCAGGAAATGATAGCATCATTTCAGGACAGGCTGCTTTCCTGCTATGACATAATTTTATTCTTAGGTGGGATAACACTCTGTTGTGTATGTATATCATATTTTCTTTATCAGTTCATCAGTTGACAAGAACCTCTTTTAATTTTATACCTTGTCTACTGAAAAAATAGTGCTGCAGTGAGTATGGATGTGCAAGCATTTCTGTGGCACGCTGACTTTTATTCTTTTGTGTCTGTGCTCAAAAGTTCTCAAGGGGATAATATTGTGGTTTTGCTTTAAATATTTTGAGGAATTTCCTTATTAATTCCCAAAGGAGCTGAACTAATTTAAATCCTTCATATTTAACATATGCCAATCATTCTAAAATATGTGTTTGATCTATTTCTAAAAGTTAAAAATATAAAATAAACTCCACATAAAAGTGAGTCATAAATATCTTAAGGAGTAAGATGAGCAAGTATCTCATACATAGAAGAGAAAGGAAATGATATGAATATGGTGTTGTGTCATATGTATGACACAAACTTATTCACATGTATTTTCACATGTATATGTGTGTATAAAAGGAAGAGAAATGAGGAGGGAGCTAAAGTCATCTGAGAGAAGGGAGCCTAAACTGAGAAAAAGCCTGCGTGAGATTCGGGTGTGGTGCATTTTTACTTAGTTATTGATGTGAGATCACCTAGTACATTGTGGATACCACTGGAATGGTGGAGCTGGCTTCTCTATGAAAGCAAATTGAGCAATCCATAGGAGCAAGTTAGTGAGTAGCATTCCTTCACGGCCTCTGCATCAGCTCCTCTCTCCTCCATACTCTTGCCATGTGTAAATTCTTGTCATAACTTTTGCAAGAATGTACTGTGGTCTAAGTCTAAGGCAAACAAACCCCTTTCCTCCCCAACTTGCTCTTGGCCATGATGATTCATTATAGGAATAGTAACCCTAAAGAGAACAGGTGCCTATATCCAATGGACACATTCACAATACAAGACCTCAATCTCAGGCTCAGGAAACATCTATGAATGGGGACAACAAGTTTGTAACTGCAAGTACATCAAGAAATATGCTGTGAGATTATATCTCCTAAAAATTGCTGAGATACCATACCTAGCATACCTAAATTATAAAGTTGTTGAAACAAAACCTGAAAAATTACACCACCATGCTGAAGGGGAAAAGAGACCATACAAGCAGAGAGGGTAAATACTGGACTTGTAAACCTTTCAGTAGGATGGATGGATAGAGGAGAGGAAGGTTAGAGATAAGGTTTAAATAAAACTAGACATTTATGAAAAGTCCATGTGAAGACTGTGCCATCTAGTTTTTACATCAACTTCACACAGGCTAAAGTCATCTGATAGGGCATAATCCTAATCAAGTAAATTTGTTCATAAGATAAGGCTAGAGCAAGTCTGTAAGGGGTCCTTTATTACAGATTGATCCTGGGTAGTGCCACTCCATGGCTGCTGATCTTAGGTACTATAAGAAAGAAAACAATCTGAGCAAGTCATAGGGAATAAGTCAGTGAGAAGCAATTCTCCATGGCTTTTGCATCAGCTCCTACCTGTAGGTCCCTAACCTGTCTGAGTTCCTGCAGAAATTATCTCCAGTAACTAACTGTGATATGGAAGAATAAGTGAAACAAAACTTTTCCTCCTTCAATTTCTTTTGTTTGGTGCTGTTTCAGCAACAGCTATGTAATCCCCAAGGAAGACAGAATTTGTTACCAGAAGTGGAATATTGCTATGAAACAGACTTGACCATGTTTTTATGAGAATGGTGGGGAGGACTTTGGAAATTTGGGCTAGAAAACTCACTGAGCATTAAAATCTTGTTGAGCTCTTGTGAGGACTTAGATGACAAACGGGAAGTTTGCAGGTGATAGAAGCCTGGCAGTTGGAATTTCAGAGAGAAGCAAAGACTCTATAGGGGTCATTTGATATTTCAAATTAAGAAATTTGGTTTGGGTCAGCTGAGGCTGATGAAAAAGCCATTATTAACAAAAGACTAGAACTGTGGAGCAATTGAAACCTTTGCTTTACTGGGACAGCAGAAGCTAGTTAGCAGGAGCTGAGAAATTATCAGTGAATAAGAAAAGTCGAGTGAGGGTTGGGGATAGAGCTCAGTGGTAGAGCACTTGCCTAGCAAGTGCAAGACCCGGGATTCGGTCCTCAGCTGGGGGGGTGGCGGGTGGGGGGAAAGAAAAGTTGAGTGTCAATGAGGATCACAAACCTGGGATCACTTCCTCACACTCAGCACATGGAAGCTGTGGGCTAGAGGCAGCTGTAGCTTTTGCACTTCTGACAGTCATACTTTGAAGCCTAAGAGTCACCAGGTATTATTGGTTTTCAAGACATGAAGGCATTGTGGAGAGCACCTGAGTCTTGGAACTGTGAGGCAGACTTGACATTTGGAAGAGAGCCCAGAAGAGGCTACTGGTGAAAGTCCAGCCCATTTGTAGCAGAAGATTCAAACATTTGTAGATGCCAGTACCATAGGATGACCTCCAAGGACAATATCATGAAATGGAGCCTGCCTGAGCCTAGGAAACAATCCATGTGTACTGCAGAAGGTGGAGCCAAAGAACTGATCCAAGATCATTCAAAGAGCTTGAAAGACCACAGGTAAATCCCAGACAACATATTGTGCTACTTACATTGATAATTTGGGTTTTGTTTTGATTGTCACTTTGCCCTGGTTCTTCCCTCTTGGAATAAGAAAGTATTATTTTGAATTTACAGAAATCTAGAATTGAGAGAGTTTTAACTTTTAAAGAGATTTTATATTTTTAAGAAGACTCGACTTTTATATAGTTTTTTGCATTGAAAATTATTTTTACATATAATATATTCTGATTATGGTTTCCTATACCTCATCTCTTCCCAGAACCTCCCCACCTCTCCACCCACCCAATTCCAGTTCTTCTTTCTCTCTTTCTTTAGAAAACAAACAGGCAAACAAATAAATCATAATAAAAACAAAACAAAACAAAGAATTAGCACAAGAAACACACACATACATACCAAAGACACACACACACACACAGACACACACACACACACACACACACACATACACACACACACACAAATAAACATGTACAAAGAAACAAAACACATACAAAACATAATCATAATATACAAGCTAAATAAAGATGAATAAGATAAAGTATGGCCAAACAAAGCAATATTAGATGAAGTTTCTTCAAAAATGAATTTGAGTTCATTTGGCATTGACCATCTACTGCTTGACATGGAGTTTGTCATTCGGTGTAGTTAATATATACAATCAGATTTCACTGGAGAAAACAAATTTTTCCATAGCAAGAGATGTCAATTACAAATAGCTTCTTGGTTAAGGTTGCCTTCATCACACTCCTCACATCAGGATTCAGGAAGATATAGGGAAGAGGAGGCAGAAAGTTTGTAAGAGCTAGAAGATATGTGTGGCACCAAGGAAACTGTCTTGGAGGAACAACAGTACTGATGCACATTTAAACTCACAAGGACCATGTCAACGTGCACAGGACTTGCACAAGTTCTAGTTCGGCCTGCTATCAAGCCGGCTATCAATGCAGAGAAGGTTAAATGGATATGAGCTCCTATCCCTAACTCAGTGAGATTTTGGATATTTAAAGAGACTAAATATTAAAGTGTTTTAGTTTGTGAAGACTAGAATTTTTAAGTTTCTAGTATGTTTTGTCTTGTGATATTAATTTTAATATGAGATCCTGAGGACAGCAAAAAAAGACAGTTTCTGCTTTTAAGTGATGTATTTGTGTGACAAGTTGACAAGAGGTCAATTTGCTAGCTAGTTTTTATGTTAACCTTGCAGAAGCTGGAGTATTCTGAGAGAAGAGACATCAACTGAGTATATTTTTAAGATGGGACTGCAGACAAGTCTGTAGGGCATTTTCTAAATTAGTGATGGATGCAGGAGAGTTCAGCCCATTATGGATGGTGTCACCCGTGGGCCAGTGGTCTTGGATTCCATCTGAAAACAGTCTGAACAAGCCATCAGGAGCAAGCTGGCAAGCAGCACTTCTCCATGGCCACTCCATCAACTCCTGCCTCCAGGTCCTTCCCCTGTTTGGGTTCCTGCCCTGAATGCCTTCAACAATGAACTTCAATAAGGAAGAGTCAGTGAAATGATGCCTTTTCTCTGCTAGTTTAACTTGTTTCATCTACAGAAATAGAAGCCCTCACTAAGACAGAGACCAACTGTTTTGTAAGCTTATTAAAAATATAATTTTTAAAGATTTCTAACAATGGTATTCAGTGTGCTCCATTAATGTTTCCCTTAGAAGCTCCTGGTTACTGAGCAAAAATTACAAAATCAATTGCAAAGTATTTCCCTATGAGTCTTCCACGGCGGGTCTCGAGGCCTTTACAGCTTTCAATGTATTGACACCACATTTTATTTCCCACCAGAGCCAAGTGGCAAAACCCTGTTAATGAAGATACTGTATATGATAGTTGCAGAATGGAAAGAAATCAGGCTGGGATAGAACTAAGATTTTCCTCCATGACAGGCAGTTTTCAAAGTTCTGGAAGGTGCTACACAAGCGTCTAGGAGGGAAAAGTCATTGGCAGTCTTACTCAGATGTGAGCTCTGCGAGCTGCAATAGTTACCTACCAGATAATACGTGCCTACTGGTGAAAAATTATCGTGGGTATGATGGGAGCAACCAACTGTTTTCTAATTGGATTTGAGACCTCCTTCACAGAAGGGAACTCATGCCTGGTCCTCTGTTCCATCAAAAGAGCTCAGGGCTGGGGATTTAAGATGGCCCACAGGATCTTATTACTGTTCTGTTCTTAAGTAAATATGTCTCCTAGTTATCACCTAAATAATTACAAGTTACATTTACAGACGCAAGTGAGTGTTTCTTTTTGCCTCCATCAGTGAACTTTCTTTTGGAGGTGAGAGTGTTTAATGCAGAGATTCTCAACTTCTCAAAATAATAGAATAAGTGCCATGAGTGTTCAGCCATGCTTTGTACATTTGTGTAATACCTCCTTGATGCTCATAGAATATCACAGAAGAAAGTACAGCATAAGATTATAAGACAGAAAGAGCAGAGGGAGAGTATTAAGCGTTGTCTGTTTCACATAACAACTCATTACAGGCACGAAATCACAGAGATGTGTTTACCTGAACAAGTGCTGAGGAACTTTGGACCCATCAATATCTCAACACGGATAGGGGTTGATAATGAAGCCATACACTTCCCTAAGGACTATGTCTAATTACCAGCTGTTGATCGTGCAATGCTGTTTTCTTCAATGGTGTACCCACTAATAAGTAACCAGTAAATAACCTCTAACTCATACTCATACTAGTAACACTAATAAACTCAATAAGGTGAGTCAAAATTACACACACACACACACACACACACACACACACACACACACACACACACACACACTGTTTTGGAACAGTTTTATCTGAGATAAAACATTTCGTATTGGAAGTTCTTTAAAACACAGGGTTTCTTAAAGTGATAAGAAAAATTTATGCTCTAAGAAAGCTCCTTAAATTCAAGAAGTAAATAGCTCAAAAGAGTCAGGAGGTTCATGATATAGACCGGGTTCTCTTGACCCTCTCCTTCTCTAAGCATATATAAGCAGTAAGGCATGCTGAGAGAGACGCTCTTCTGACAAGCCTAGGGGCCTCGAAAGGGTCAAATGAGCTGCTGGAAGAGAGATTCTCAAACCTGTTGAGGGGCCTGCAAGTTGTGCAGTATGTTCTGGATTTCCAGCTTCTGTGAACCATTCCTGGTGCAGAGGACTTTGGGATACAGCTGCTTCTGAGGGACTTCTGGTTCTTTAAGGAACCCCTCCCCCACACTCCTGCAAGCAGTATCAATAAACTCTTCTGTTCACCAGGAGGACTCCAGTGGTAACCTTACTTTGGCCAATCACGTTTTTTTTTTTTTTTTTTTTTTTTTTTTTTTTTTAATGTCTCCCGAATAGTTAGCATAAGTCATGAAAGGAAGAGGGGGTGTTGTTAGGAAGAAGTGTGTCAGTAAGAATGGGAGTGCAATTAAAGGGGGTAATGGGGTGGGTGTGTGAAAATGATTGAATTTTATTAGACATACGTATAATGCTGTGAAACATCGAAAATAAATGTATGACTAAGATGTATTTCATTTTCACTTTTCTTTGAATTGTTTTTTTTTTCCTTTTACTGGTTTCTTGGATGCAGCAATATTTCAAGCAAGTGAGGAAAATCATTTAAACATTACCTTAACAAGTGAATTTTTGCGCTTTCATTTTTGAGGGCTGAACTTCAATTAGTTTCGATGATTTGACAATGTTCAATGGTTCAGTGACCTCTTCCTTTATTTCTTTTTCTTTTGTGTGTGTGTGTGAGTGTGTGTGTATGTGTGTGTGTGTGTGTGTATACACATACAAACAACATAAATGTACATTGAGAAGGTAAAAGGGGTTTCATCAGTTCACTACAACAGCTCTCCTCTTGACAACCAATACATTGCTCAGCTCCTCCCCTTTTCTTGGAGCAGATGCTAGAAGATCCCAGACTCTTAGTGATGAACTTTAGCACAGTCTTATCCTTGGAGATGCCGAGCTGGTCAACAGCTCACTTTTCTTAGGGCACAAAGCTACACCCTTTAGGGAGATAAGCCTATAGGAATTTGGTGACATTGAGGTGCCCAGTGCACCAACTATGTCTGGATGTGTTGACTTCCTTATTGACCCTGTGGCCCTTGTTGGGGCTTATGGCCATTCAGTAGCACTGTACCATGCTGCTACTCTCCAGTGGTGACCACAACAGGAAGAACCCCTGTCTCCTGTGTTCCTGATAAATACTCCTTTTGTTAATCCTAATAATAGAGATGTTACCTATGGCTCAAGAGAAATCCCTACCATTACAGTACTAGATATGACCTGAATTCCCATAGTGAGTTACATTTTACAAGCTGACTTTCTACCTGTCTCTTAGATCTTCTTAAAGGTGTCATTTGCATGAAGGAATTGATATTTCAAACATTTTAGGTTTTAGATAATTCTATACATTATGGGGAATTACCAACAAGGGTGTGTTTATGGAGACATAACTGGAGAATTGTGTGTGTCCTTGTGTAATGACTTTCTTTTTATTATTCCATTTTATTCACTCACAAATTGGTAAATGATTTTTATTATATGTTATATTTCAATATTTAATGACAAATATTTAGATGGTTACAGAATACAAAGAAACCTATTAAATACACTGTTATAAATGTTATATTTGATAAAATATGAAAGAATCATATTTATCACCGTTAATGAAATTTCTTGTAGTTGTGCACAGTGTATCACTGTTAGTTAGAAAACTAGTTTAAATTACTTTTACAACTCCTAGTTTCACTTTTTACACAAGTCTATATCTGTCTTTATAGACACTTAAGTGTTTCATTTGCTGTAATTAACTCAAGAATTCATTCTGTTATTAGACCAACCCCCACATCTCCAGAAATGTTTTATTTTACAATATTGTAAATGTAAATGTGTAATGTGAAGACGGCACCCTTTATAATACTCTAGCATTCAATTGTCCTAGTGTTCATGGCCAATTCAATAACAAAAGTTGTAGGGGATGATTTTTTTTTTTTTAAGAATGTAGCCTTGACCATGTAGGGAGATCACAGAGGTTAGGGACTCTTTCTGCTCTTGAAGAGGGCTGGAATTCAGGTAGCATTACCATGAAGAACTGTTCATAGTTGCCTGTAGAACACTCTCTTCTGGACTTAGCAGGCACATTCACACCAAGTTCAAACACACACACACACACACACACGCATGTACGCACACAACCATATTAGTCAAAATAACCTGTAAGATATTAAAATATGCTTTGCTGAACACACTTGAGTCTTTTTGGTGTCTGCATTACACACATTATATGAGCATATAAGAGTATGATGCTTTTCAAAATATTATTTTTTAAAAATTTTTGTCATGTTTTGTTTTTCTTCCAACACAAAAGGAGTAAACACTGATTTTCTCTTGGTCATTTATGCTATCACTAACTATATCAAATGCTATTACATATACTGGACAATTATTATCTATATTCTCACTTTTAAATATAGATAAATTTCTTGTCAATGTGCCAAGTATATAAATGTTTCCCTTTGGTGTTTCTTTTAATCAATTGGGAATTTTAGCATACATAAACAATAAGTATATCAAATTTTGATATGAGTTACCTGTATTTTTTTTTTTTTGATTTTCAAAAAGGGCAGTATTCTAATCTGTAATTATATAAAACACATATCCCATATAATTGGCATATGCTCAGTACTGGGTTCTATGATGGCATAGAAATCATTTCTTTTTTAACTGTCATGATAGAGAGGAAAATTGAAATAAAATATCAAATTGCCTATAATTCTTTACTTCAGGCTATGTGATAAAAACATTGTTTTGCATGATGTTTCAGTTCAAAAATATTTTTTTTAAAAAAATTAGACACATTTTTCTTGGCAAAATGAAGATTTTTATTTCTTTGAAATGGAACATTTGCTTAGAAATTTTTATAAATTATCATTGACTATGAAAGTTTAACTGATGAATCAGAATTCATGGTTCTAGTAACACTGTTAAATTCTTTATTCCTTACTATCTTCAAAAACTTTTGATAACACTGCATTAAAAACATGCACAAAATAATAAACAAGATGCATACATGACATAGAAGTCTTTCTCAAATCTTACTGTTATAAAATTTTTGGTGAAATTACGCAACCGCTGGTTATGTAAATACTATATAAAAAAGGGGAAAAAAAAGACACTACCAAATTTCTACACCTCATACTCTTTCATGATTTCTATGGATAGTTGTTTCTATAGAAAACAATTCAGTTTCCAATTTTACCTAAAAAGATCATACAGCCATAGCCTGTGAACACTTTTAGTTTTCACAGTTTGTTATAAGCTTACATTGAAATAATGTTAGGCATCTTTTCCAGGGAATCACAAAGGGATCATTCAACCATCTAGTTGAATCTGTATTCATGTATAAGCTTCTTGAGGGCACCATCCATCATGCTCGTGAGTTCACTACATTTATGCTGACATCTTCTAAATCTACTTTCAGTATCTGCTGACCCTGTGCTGACTCTCCCTTGGAGCCATTGTCTTTACGACATTTGACTGTGGGATAGATGTCACCTGCAGTAATTCTTCCAACCTGAACACTCGGAACAACAGCTTGCAGGCATTTTCTGGCACGCTGCTCTGATCCTTTCTTGATAGTGGTTGTGGATAGCAATATGAATTTTTTGGTTTCTTCCTCTTCTACTCGTGTACAAAAATACAGTTAAAGTACACATTTCTTACGTTACACTGCAATATGTCAGGCTGTTTGTGATAAATTCTTCTTGATTCCATAGTATATTAATACTTATTTGATTCTAGGATGCTCTTCTAAATTAAAGTAAAAAAAATGTGTTGGAATCAAATTTTTATAAAATGACTAATTTTGAAAAGAAATATATTTTAATAAATAACAAATAATTTCAAGCTTATAAACATAAACTGTTCCTGCTAAAATATTTATGTAATAATTAAGTGAATCTTAAATTAAAATCTATGCAAACTTGTGTTTAAATCTGGTTTTCCTAAATTTCATATATATATATAATATATATAAATACTATATATATAGTTTTCCTAAAATTTCATACACCTATATCTATATCCAGGTTCTTTGTTAATTTTGTACATTTTTGTCATATTCACCTCTCAACTTTTCTCATTTCATTCCCTTCCATGCCCATTGAAATTTACGTCTTTTTCTTCCCCCTCAAGCTTGATATATGATTGGAGGTGTTACAGCATGGTTGACTTACTGAGCTTTATACTGTTAGAGTAAACTGATTCTCCTTTTCTCAGAAATTGGCAGGAGCTCCTCTGCAAGAGATGAGACCTCATGACCAATTCCTTGCTCCATGCTGGGAGTTTGTATGGCTTGTGCTTGGACTACTCATGTTTCCACAACTGATGTGAGTTCATACATGTAGCTGCCTTTTGTGTCCAGAAAACAGGTTTTGTAGCTTTATACCTCTTCTCACCCAGTACAACTTCTCCTCTCTTCCACCATGATCCATGACTTTTCTACCAAGTAAATTTAGACAACTAATCTGTTTGGTAACTCAATGTTATAAGTCTATTAATATCATGAATAATTTGTCTATTCATCTTTTTTTTCAGAATTTAATTTATTTTACCTGTCATATTTAATTATTATAGTAATTGTATTATATAATTCATTATTAATGAATCAATATGCTTCATTAATTGCAACAACTAATTTTGAGAGCTCTAAAATATTTGAAATATAACTTTTGTTAAGCATTTGTAATATGTAAAGAGACATTTAGTATGTTCGTAAACATACAATTTTAAAATATGATTTCTAGCTCTTCCAAAGACATAAATGTTCAAATATTTTCCCAAACTTAATAGCACTCTTTTTAATGTACTTGTATGAAATTAACTAAAGAAATTTTTTTTTTAAAGTTAACACTGTGTTTCAACAATTAATTGTAACATAGTTCCTATTTTCAATCCCATAATTATAATCTGGGATGTCATGTGTTCTAGACATAGTGCTCTATCACTGAAAGAAATCTTCACAGAATAAACTTAGCCTTTAATTTAAAAATAAACATACCAATATTTGTTTAAAGATTTTTGCATCTATTTCAAATCTAGATCAAAGTTGTACCTCTAATTTTGAACAGAAATGCTATGTCTTGATTTATATGTTTTGCACATTTCAGAAAGGTAATGTTGTTTATGCTAAGGACTACAATTTTCTTATGATTTGACTTCTAAACATGAAACAATTAGTAATATCAGTATGATAAAAATATTTCTTCTAAAAGTAGAAACAATGCTTCAAGTTTGTGATTTCATTACTCAGAGCAATGAGTCAAGAGAATTGTCACAATTGAGCCTCATTGTGGTCTAGGGAGTGAATCATTCCCAGCGTTGAGCTACAGTACATGACAGCCTGCTTTTAATAGTCAAGGGTAATGTGGGGTGGGAGGAGAGGGAGAAGAGTAGAAGAAAGAGAATGAGAGAGAGGAGAAAGAAAAGCATAGAAGCAGCAGAAAGAAATGTATTTTATATAAGTAATGTACATTAAATATGGCAGAAAATATAATATAATAAATATAATATCCTTAAAATAAAATAGTCTTAAGAGTTAGAAAAGCCATGTTTTAGGCAAACTTCTTAAACATTTCTGTAATTTGCTTCTTCAAAATTTCTCCACTCATATGTTCAGCCTAAGGTGATTCTTTTAATGTATATAGAAATTTCATTACATTAATGATTTATTATGTTAAGTGAACACATGAAATAGGTACCACGTTTTCATCTCCTAAGGATGTCTATAGTTTAAATAACAGATCACAACCCTATGAACAAAAAACATGGACTCACTTGCTTATGACTGGGTTATCATGCATACATATTTCCATATAGTATACATTCATAACCTTCATGAATTTCATTATAAAGCTAATGTAATTATCTTTTCAAATAGAAGCATGCTTCACAATTTTCTTTATCTATTGTATTTTTCTCAGATGGAAGAAAATGTTATAAGCTCCATGCTTGATTCCACAGAGAATTTCAAAACAATTTTGATAAAACTATAAATCTATAAAATAAACAATAAAGAACTGTTTTGTTTTCTCATCAAGATGGTGATAACTATTCTCCCTCCAGAACCATAATCCTAAATAAACCTTTCCTTCTATAATTGGTTTTGGTCATAGTGTTTTATCAGAGCAATAGAAAAATGACTAATGCAGACGGTATTCATATCTGCTTTAGACTTAGAGACATTCACAGACTACACTCTACAGTGGTATGTAGTAAACAAACCATGGTTTAGCCATCTATATATATATTTGTGTATGTGTGTGTGTGTGTGTGTGTGTGTGTGTGTGTGTGTGTATGCTGGAATGTGTTATCAATGTATATATACATTATATTTTATAAAAATCTTTTATCTTCACTTAATAAATTAGAACATATTTTTGTATATATGTTTAATAAATTTAAAATAGTGGTATCTCACCTTACGCCTGTCAGAATGGCTAAGATCAAAAACACTGAAGACACTTTATGCTGGAGAGAATGTGAAACTAGGGGAACTCTCCTCCACTGCTGGTGGGAATGCAAGCATGTACAACCACTTTGGAAATCAATATGGCGCTTGCTTAGAAAATTGCAAATCAATCTCCCCAAAGATCCAGCTATACCACTCCTGGGCATATACCCAAGAAATGCTCAATCATACCACAAGAGCACTTGCTCAGCTATGTTCATATCAGCATTGTTTGTAATAGCCAAAACCTGGAAACAACCTAGATGCCATTCAACTGAAGAATGGATAAATAAATTGTGGCACATATACACAATGGAATACTACTCAGCAGAGAAAAACAATGACATCATACGGTTGGCAGGCAAATGGATGGATCTAGAAAAAATCATCCTGAGTGAGGTAACCCAGACTCAGAAAGACAAATATGGTATGTACTCACTCATAGGAGGATGCTAGATGTGGAACAAGGATGACTGGACTGCTACTCACATCACTAGTGAGGCTACCTGGAAAACAGGACCCCAAGAAAAATACGGAGAAATGGATGAGATCTACATGAACAGCCTGGATATGAGTGGGAGCAATGAAGGGCGAGGGTCGAGGGAAAGAGAGCGGGAGATCCTAGCTGGATCAAGAAAAGAGAGGGAGAACAAGGAATAGGAGACCATGGTAAATGAAGACCACATGAGAAAAGGAAGAAACAAAGAGCTAAAGAGGCCCACAGAAATCCACAAAGATACCCCCACAAAAGACTGCTGGCAATGGTTGAGAGACAGCCGGGACTGACCTAATCTGGTGATTGGATGGCCAAACACCCTAATAGTTGTGCCAGAAACCCCATCCAAGGACAGAGGAATCTGGATGCAGACATCCACGGCTAGGCCCTGGGGGGAGCGCCGGGGAGTCTAATTAGTGAGAAAGAGGAGGGTTTATATGAGCGAGAATTGTTGAAACCAAGGTTGGATAAAGCACAGGGACAAATAACCAAATGAATGGAAATACATGAACTATGAACCGAAGGCTGAAGGGCCCCCAACTGGATCAGGCCCTCTGAATAGGTGAGACAGTCGATTGGCTTGATCTGTTTGGGAGGCATCTAGGCAGTGGTACCAGGTCCTGGGCTGGTTGCATGAGTTAGCTGTTTGAAACCTGGGACTTATGCAGTGATGCTTGGCTCAATCTGGGAGGAGGGGACTGGACCTGCCTGGACTGAGTCTATCATGTTGATCCCAGTCCTCAGGGGAGACCTTGCTCTGGAGGAGGTGGGAATGGGGAGTGAGCTGGGGGGAAGGGGAGGGGGGCAGGAAGGGAGAGCACAAGGGAATCTGTGGCTGTTATGTAGAACTGAATAGTATTTTAAAATAAAAAAAAGAAAAAATTATAAAGAAAAGAAAACAAAATAGTGGTATCTCACTTAAGTAGTAAAAAAATCAAATTAAATTTTAATATTTTGGCTTAGATTATGCATAAACAGTATCTACAGAAAGCATTTTATAAACAATTTGAATTATAACACATATCATATTCATCTACCCATCCAGAAGTTGACTCATTTTTTAGTAATATTACTAAATAATAGATGTGTCATCTAAGCAAATACATTTCTACTTTTATCTTGATGTTTATACTAAGCAATGTTATATACAATTAGTATCAAAGTATGCTTACTATTGTTTCTAAGGTTTATTTTTCCAAAACTGCTTTTCATTGAAGATTTAGAGAAAAATATATATGTATAGTCATCTGTTTATTACATATATTGCTATGTTATATATTTTCTAGTGGCATTAGTTTCTTATGTCATTATTTTGTTGTTTTCTTTCAAGCTGGGTATTGAACCTAGTAAGTTGTGTGTGGTAGACAAACCGTTGCTACCATTTTGTCAAGCAAAGTTCAGTGGTCATCTTTCTATGTGTACTGTATGTCCAGTTGATCAAGCAGTCCAGGCAAGAACAGTTTCTTGCCCAAATGGCTATTTTTGCCAAGGTGAAGATAAACTCCATATGGAGTGTCTTTGATGCTGACCCTCCTCTCTGAAGTAATTCTGGTGCTGCCAGGCGCAGACATGTCTCACTGTTTAGAAAGTCTAAATTTTTAAAAATATTTTTAAATGCCATATTCTGTAGGTTTTTGAAGTATTTGAAGATTACTTATCTATCTGAAATATATCTATGTATACCTAGAAGACTTAACTAACATGGCTATGAGAATAATTATCATAGATGACTAATTATTAATCTATTTAATTATCCATTCTAATCTAAATGAGTTACATAAACATAATACCTCAAAAGAGAATAGAAATATATATACAGTATAACAAAATTAAGTTTAAACTTGTATCAATAAACTAAAATCTATACCAATGTAAAACATTTTAAACATAAACTAAAATCCATACCAATGTAAAACATTTTAGACAAATTGTTGCTCTTTAAAAGTAGGTTCGTTAATCTACACTTTTATCCTATCATCTCTATATCCTATATATCTATATCATATCCCCTTTTCTTTTTAGAAAGAGATCGCATTTATAATTAACCTGTTTTAAATAAAAATATTGGTATTTCTCTGTCCCACACCAGAGGGCTCTTCTTATTTGGGACACAAGAATCTCTTAACCTTTTGTTTTAGCAATATGCCTGGGTTTAGAGTGGGAGTGAGCTAATTCCATCTCTAAAGCCAGATTGGTATATTTGGGAATTTGGGCGTAACGTCTCTTACTACTTCCTGCTGGAGGGGGGCACTGTATCATATGGGGACACAAAGAAAATTTTAGGCTTATGGGGTAGTCTGTGAGGAATCTATGTGCACCATAACATCAGGATTCCTTGTCACCATTGTACAGATTGGGTTATATGGATAGAAAAGCCCATTCCCACCCAGCACAGAGTCATGATTGGGAAAGGACCTCAAGTTGAAAACCAGTTCTTAGACTGTTACTATATCAAAATTCCAGCAGAAACTGCTTATATGATAACAGGGCTTCTTTTGTAAAAGTGCTCATTAAACAAATTTCAAATCAAAAGAGAGTTTCTGATAAATAACTTTGTTCCAGTGATTCATAGAAAATTCAGACTTAGAATGAGTGGAGATGTGTTTTATCTAAAGCAAAACACTGAGATTTAGAGAATATTTCTTACATATGTAGAAAATGTAATCCCAGAAAATCATACTTCATATTTTATATGTTTACAGGCCATATCTTGCATCCATAATATGGACTGGGTATAGAAATTAAAAATTGTGTTTAAAGCCAGGTGGTGGTGGGGCATGTCTTTAATCCTAGCACTTTGGAGGCAGAGCCAGGCAGATCCCTGTGAGTTGGAGGCCAGCCTGGGCTACAGAGGGAGATCTAGGACAAGCACCAAAACTACACAGAGAAACACTATCTCGAAAAAAAAAAAAAAACAAAGAAGTTGTGTTCAAAGTTTAAAGCACCTGTGCTGCTTTGGTTTTGGTCTTGGTATGCTCATTATAATAAAAATAATTTTTGAGAAAATGTAAAAAAATCATATTCAGTTTAATGTTTCCTCATATAAATATCACCATTACTAAAATATATATTGTTAATAAGAGATGTGTCATATCAACTATAAAATTATTAAATTTCTACAAATGATTCAAATGATCAAAACATGTCAGAAAAAATATAATTCAAAAACCATGAACGATTTAATGTTATATCAAAAATAACCGCTTTGGCTCTAACTTGTAGGACTAGCCGCATTTACCAGAAAGATTTTAATGCTAAAGGAAGAGGAAAAGTATTTTATTCATCTTGAATTACAAAGTTTGAATCTTCTTAATGTCAACAGAAATGTTCCTCCAAATGAAGTGAGAAACCCATGGCTTGGGACTGACATATGTTTATTCTTTGCATCATTAATTTGACAATGCTTTCTAATGGGTCAAGCAAGTTATTACATATATGCAATTATCTCTGGAGCACTGCAGCAATTGTCAAAGTGCTAAAATGTAGCATATGCTTTCTTTCTTTCTTTTACAATAAAGAGTGAATATTTTCTAAAAGATCCAACAGCACCAAGTGATGAGAAAACATGATTCTAAGGACTGCAGTGAAAGAGGCCTTACTCAGCATGCTGAACCTCACGTTGCTTCTAAGGAAGAAGTTGCTTCCCATAAAATTTAAAAAGCATGTGATTGGAGCATGTATTATTAAATGTAAAATATTAAAGTTCATTTTTTCATCAAATGTAAGAAAACAAATATGTTAAATTTTAAAAGCTTTAGGATTTTTTTAAATTAGGTCTCTGTCTTTGGGAATTTCATAGAGCTTTGGTCATTTGTTTCCCATCTTCCCATTCTTCCCAACCACCATTCTTCTCTACTCACCTTACTCTGTGTCCTGTTTTGGTTTTAAAAATATAAAATAAAATAACATCTTCAAGACCAATTTTTGCTGCCCAAATACTCTGGGATGTGTGGTCTTCTACTGGCTCATGGTCAACTTATCAAAGAATACACACTCAGAGAAAAACTGCAGTTCTTTCTTAATTTACCCCGTCTTCTTTTAACAAATAATAAATAAGCCCCAAAGCTATGGGTTAGACTATGTGTGAAATTTCTGCTTCCATGTTGAAAATATATCTGTCTTTGGAAATACATTCAGTCACAACCAGTTTAGTTTATTTGCCTGTTCCATGAAACAGCTGTATCCAGATGTTTTCTCATCATTACCCACATTAGGATCTTAAACTTCTTCTGTCCTCTCCTTAAAAATGATCTCAGAGTCATGGGGGAAAGATTGTAATAGATATATTCCTTTTAGGGCTGAGAGGTTTTTGGAGTACATTTTATTATTTCAGTGATTAAATTAGAAAAGTTTAGGGTCATGAAAATTCAAGAAATCTGCTAACACAAAACAGAAAGTGCATCAAAAAATTGAATACACAATAATTCCATTTCTTCAGGTATTCACTTTTTCTCTTTTTGGAATAAAAGACATACTATCTTTAATTCATTATGTTGCTATATGTTTCTCAGTTACAGGTGAGAAATAAAATATTTATGTTTATTAACATGTCAGCTCACACATCTCTCTGAAAAGTTTTGATAGTGAATGATTCTCACAAGTAGCTGATTATTTGATTCAACTCTCACAAGTCCATGTTGAATAATTGGAGTAGACAGATTGTTTTATAATTTTAAATCAATTTGTAAATAAGTTGAATAAGTTTTAATGTACTTTTCTAAGTTAAACATAATGTTCACCTGCTGAATATATTTGAAGTATATTAGCATCATAATGAAATACAAACATTTGAAAAGACATTGATAAACTCATTACTAATATATTTTGAGTTTATTTTTAAATTCTAATAATTATGTATAAATAAGCATTAAAATATCTTTAAAATATTTTTGGTTAACATTAACCATCTAGAAATGTTTATTTGAATGGTAAGAAAATTTCACTGAAGTTGTATTCAAGAATACAAGCACACAAATAGGCAGATACGCTTATGAGCATGGTTTAAAATATAAGCTGCCTTAATACGAGGAGTTTAATTTTGACAAATGACATTAAGTATAGCATTTAATGTTTTTAAAATGGCTCTAATGAAAATAAATTCAATATGATTGAATTATTTTATTTTTAAACAAACTAGTTATAATATCATTTGTTTAAATGATAATGAATAATAATAAATAAATTAGCCTATTCAAATATGATTTAATGGAGTTAAAGAAACTATTCATGTCTTAACTGAAAACATAATGTAGCTTTTGGAGCTATTGTACACAGTGCAATTATCAGTGATATCTAATGTCTTTGAGCAAAGTACCTGCAGATTAATTTTGATAAATGCCACTTGAAAATTTTCCTTCAATACAACTCAGGAAATTTTAACCCTTGATATTATAATGAAATATTAAGCAAATTACTTTGCTGAATTCTAGTACATTGCACATTTGTTTCCTGACAGTTCTGGTTGTTTACCATAGTCAGCGAAGGCAAGGTCCTCAGAGCAATGAGTAGTGTCCTCCATATAAATTGCATGTAACACCCTGGTTGCTTATGATATTGCCTTAATTCACATATTTTAATTTTTTTCAAGACAGGGTTTCTCTGTGTAGTTTTGCGCCTTTCCTGGGACTCACTTGGTAGCCCAGCCTGGCCTGGGACTCACAGAGATCCACCTGGCTCTGTCTCCCGAGTGCTGGGATTAAAGGCGTGCGCCACCACCATTCGGCAAATTCACATATTCTAATTTTGCTCAATTAAAAAGGCAAACATTTTACCCTAATTTTGTAAGTTATTTTTATTTTTTTTCATTTTTCTTTATTAAGAAATTTTCTACTCACTCTACATACCACTCATAGATTCCCCTCCTCCCCCTCTCACCACCTAGCCCTCTCTCCTAAGCCACCCCACATCCCCACATCTCTGTGTTATTTAGAATTTGCTTTTTTATGGGACCAAGTTTTTATTAAATATCAAAACATAAATGAAGTACAGACTGGGCAGGTCATATTTATGAATAACTATGAATACGTATACATAAATTCAAAAACACTTATATACACATACATATATGCAAATAAAAGCAATTAATAAAAGAGTCCATGAGTATGAAAGAGAAAGAGAGGTATATTGGAGGATTTAGAGGGAGCAAAGGGAAGAGTAGAGTAATGCATATATATATATATATATATATATATATATATTAATCTTAAATATAAAACAATAATCCTCACAAACATTTTCAATAGTCCTTGGAGGCAATTCAACATCAGTCTACAGGGTATCCACAAGAATATTCTGTGTTTGGCTAATTGCTTAAGATGCTATAGCTGTAGTTGAGAAGACAATGGGTGGATCATTAAGTATCCTAGATTTTGATTCTCTCTCATACAGAACATTCACCTTTGTAATGAACACACATAGTTTCTCCCTCCCTATCCTCTCTCTCTCTCTCTCTCTCTCTCTCTCTCTCTCTCTCTCTCTCTCTCTCTCTCTCCTTCTCCATTTATTTTTAGATGTGAAGACACATATTCAGGATATATATATATATATATATATATATATATATATATATGAAAAATGTTAGTGTAATAAAGCAAACCAGAAAATGAAGAAAAAAACAAGTGCTATACTAAATATATATATATGTATGTGTGTGTGTGTATGTATATAAAACCTGCTCAATTTGTATAATATTGCTAGCATATATATGGTTTCAAGGTTAATGAGTTGTCATTGGAAAATAGATTGGTGGGGAAGATATTCCTTGGTGGAAACTTTTTCTTTAGCTCTCAGCATTTTTTGATTGCTTTTGTTCTTTGTTTACGGTAGGGGTTCCTTATCATTTTGAGTCAGATATGACGACTTATGCCTGTGTCACCAGTACTTGGAAGGTTGACTAAGGAGAACTTTTGGTAGTTCAGTGTCATCTGGGACTGTATAATGTGCTTCATGCCGTCATAGGCTATACAGCAAAATGTTCAACTACTTAAAATAACATACTGTTTTGATGGAATACTTTGCTACCAATTAAATAAAATAATTACAGTGAATGCAATCATAAACAGAAGAACTCATTAAAATAGGTTAATCATAAAGTAGAATTGATTTTAACAATTTAATGTACATGACCTCACTATTTCACTGGAATCATCTTTCTTAACTTCTCTACTTCAAAACCAACATTACTTAAGGGTGACAATCAAGTGCATGGTATTTTTTTTCTTTTATAATTTAATGTAATTTTACATATCAGTGATGATTCCCTTGTTCTTCCCCACCCCCCACCCCCGCCTTCCTCCCAGCCCACCCCCCATTCCCATCTACTCCAGGGCAAAGACTCTGAGCCAATTACATGGTATTACAAAGTTAAAAATAGCACAAAGTCTTGTTTAACACAACATTGTATGGCAATGACTTAAAAATACTCCAGCTCTCTACAAAGACACATGCAGAGAAAAGTGAAGCTAATGTTACACTGGCTGTTGGTAAGAAAAAGTTTAACTGAACTGTGTCACATCATGTGACTCCAGGAGTCACATAATGTCATGTTTTGTTTTGCTAAAATATTGTGAATTCTTTTGTACAAACATTTTTTTTTCTAATGCACAGTGCCATAAGCTGTATGCTTTCTGAAAATACATATTTATTAATGTAAGGATGAGTGAGTACTTTTGAGAGCAATTGAAAAGGCTTCTGATTCTATGCCCTCCATTTCCCATCAGGCCTTTCATCTTGCTGGGGCTGAGGATCAGGACTCTAGGTGGGTGAGAAAGGAAAGCACTTCACTGATAGTCCATGTGGCATTTTTGGGTGGTGTTCGGCCAATATATTTGCTAGAGTTATAAGTGTCAACGTGTCATCAAAACTTCATATTACCCCAGGGAAATTTCCTAGAGGTATTTTTATAGATATTAAATTATACTGACCTTTCGTGATTAAGTTATTTAAAATAAAAAATTCCGTATTCAGTTTTCAAGATTTTGTTAGAATTCTTTTTCAGACATAAAATAAGAAAGAATCTACAAAGAATGTCTTAAGATGTCAAACATTTACCCCAATACTTAAGCATTATGTGTTGACACTGTTGCCGTGTGCTGCTGCCCATCTTTTTGCTTGTCTTCCTGAATACACTGAGTAGCACATTGTTTCCAATAGTAGTCCAGAAAAAAAGTCTTAATCATATAGTTATTTTAATCACACTAATATTTAACATTATGAATTGAATTTGAAAAACATAAAATTATCTGAAACAAAAGGGTGTTTTACATTTTGTGATACATATATTAATCCTAATCATGGCATGTCTTTATTTCTGCCTTAATAAAGGGAACATGTTTTTTCTTATAACAACTTGATCTCTTTTACTTATTAATCCTTAACTAGAATGCAGCGAACACCAAAATGCACATACATAACAGATTTATTTGTAATTTAATACTTTCCATCTTTAGATATTATTATTCTTTTAGAAGAATGGGAAGAAACCAGTAAATTACATTTGTTTTAGCCATTGAAATGACTGAGGAAAATAATATACTAATTGACCATTAGCAGTAAACATTATCTTGTTTATTAATTCTGAGATTTATAGCTTAATAATGTAGTCCTTGTACTTTCATAGCAACAGAACCTTTTAATTTAATGTCTAGAACACATTTGCCTGCTATAAAGTAAAATTATTTCCACTATAAATGTTCCAAAATAATATGTCCATAAGAAACTATGCCTGTATACTTCTCCTTAGAAAATTTAACCTATAAAAGAAGGGACATAATTGTCCAAATCTAAAATAGGAAGAAAAATCTGAAATTTTGGTGCAGCTATAAAAAGAAAGGACATATTGGGGGCAGTATGGCACTGGGAGGAGGGCATAACACCTGGGAAAACAAAAATAATTTTTAATGTATACCATATCTAGAGAGACCAATACGCAATTAAAACTGCAAAGAAAATCCCTTATAATCCCAGCAGCCGCTTGGATATGAAATCTATAAATCCTTAATAAAAGTATCAGTGAAATACAGAAAGAAATAAACATAAGAAGATTCTCTTTTGAGGCATTTGTGGACTATCAGAGACATAAATCTCCAGTTTAAAATGAGAGATAAAAGTGTCTATAGTGATAAAGAAATACTCAACACCCTTAGCCATCAAGGACATGCAAATCAAATGACTTTGAGATTTTATCCTACATCTACAAAATGGCTGAGATCAAGGAAAGAAATGACAGCTTATGTGGTTGAGAGTGTAGAGTAGGAGGAGTACTCATCCACTGCTTGTTGACCAACAAACTTATACAGTCACTGTGAAAATAAATCAGTAGCAATGAAACGCCTTCTGATGGCATTCTGCTGTATTCACAGATCAGTGCCTTGCACATCCAGCATCAGAGAAGCTTCTTCCTGCTGCAGGAGATGGGAACAAATACAGTGACTCTAACAGACGATATGCAGAAAGTGAGAGACCTTGGAATACTTTGCTCTGGACCAGATATCTGCATCAAATTACTCACTCAGGGCTCAGCAAATCCTATGGAAGAGGAGGCTTAAAAGAGTATAAGAGTCAGAAGGGATGAAAGACACCAAATAAACAAGACCCTCTTTTTTGTTGTTTGTTTGTTTGTTTGTTTGGTTTGGTTTTTCGAGATAGGGTTTCTGTGTGTAGCTTTAGTGTCTGTCCTAGATCTCGCTCTATAGACCAGGCTGACCTTGAATTCACAGAGATCTGCCTAGACCTGCCTCCTGGACTGCTGGGATTAAAGACATGCACCAACCCCCGCCTGGCTAATATCCTCTTAATCAACAGAATCAAAACATATATAAATCCACAGAGACTGAGAAGGGCCTTCAGTGGTCTGCACCAGATGAGGTCCTAGAACTGAAAGAAGTGGATACAAGCCCCAACCCCTTTCTAGAAATGATATCCAATTGATAACCACTTGCAAATAAAAAAAAATTAGTCTTTTCCAAGGAAGACTCACTAGGGAAACAAAATAATTTTGGAGTAGGCCACATGACCAGCAGGAAATTGACAACAGGAAATGAACTCAAAGTTATCTTTGGAGGTTTCTTGTCACATAATATCATGCAGGGTTTTTTCTTTCTTTCGTAAAATATTACTTTACTCGTTTGGTTTTAGTTTTTCTTCTATCATTTTATCCTATGGGTCCTTTGCCTTCCAACTTGTTTTTATGTGATTCTTTTTTCTCTCTTTCTTTTTTTTTTATTATTTCTATGTGTCTTTTACATCATGTATCTTGATGCCATTTATTTCCCTGTCCCTGTACATCTGCCTCCACCCCTGCATCCACTCTCCCAAAATAAAACAAAATTTAAGAGAAGAAAGGGAAATCCAAAAAAATCTCATCATAGAAGCTGGAGTGTGACACAGTGAGTCATGCAGCAAACCCTTATATCCCTGTATCTTTACTTCCAAGTGTTGAGTCATTCGTCTGGTTGGAGGCCCCTGACTTCTATTACACTGTCAATGCTGAACATTCACTGGGCCTCTTCTTGGATATCCAGTTGTTGCCCTGTGTTGGGGAGGTCCTCCAGGTTTGGGTCTGCAGATCAGGTTCCTTCACATGCTCCAGCAGATCATAGATGGGGGGATGTTGGGGTGGTGCAACTCATAACCCTCGTTCTGTGCCAAGGCTGCTGCAGGGTTGGGTGCCCACAAGTTCTCCTGAGGGATGAATGACTGTTTTTTGTTTGTTTGTTTGTTGTGCCTTTTCTTAGGGTCTTTTCCTTTTGTTTGTTTTGGCCTATGCCAATGTGTTAGTTTTTTATCTTTTATATTATGTTATTATATTAATTATGCTTAGAAGCCTGTTTTTTTTTCTTATAATAGAAAGGAGGTAAATTTGGGCCAGAGTGGAAATAGGGAGGAACTGGGAAGAATAGAGGAGGGGGACTGTAATTAGGATATATTATGAGAGGAAATAATCTAATTTCAATCAAAGGAAAAACTGAAAGTATTGTTATGTGCTAAGCAATGAGGGGAGCCAGTCTCAGATACACAGTATCTGTTGAACTTTACATAGAGCAAACACCATAGACGATGTTCACAGAAAATATAAAATACTTGGGAATTTTAAACTAATGTCTGGAGTGATATCTCAGTGGAAAAAGTGCCTGACATAGAACTTGAGAATATAAATATAGTTTCCCTGGAACAATATTGAAATCTTGACATCATAACACATATCTGTACACATAGGACTGGGGTAACAGGGACAGTAGAATCTCAGAATGGTCCAACACAGTAGCTCCAAGACCCTGTTTCAAATTATAAGGTGGAAAGAAATGGAAGAAGACACTTGATATCAACATTGAATTCAACATTCTCATTCATATATACTTAAGCATACTCACTGGCATGTGTTCATATACCACAGCCACATACGTTAAACAAAGGAAAATATTTAAATACTTTAAAATGACAATTCATCCAACCTAAATTATAGAATTATAGGAAATACCGAAATGAATCAATTGAAAAGAATACATTATAGTCACAGAGATGATAGAACAAAACAGATATTACAGAAGCAGATAAAGATGAACATAATCAAAAAATGTTTGACAATGGTTAAAAGGCTTTTCAATGGAATAAAGAATGGTCTTTTAAATATTCTTTAGGAATATTTGCATGCTCATAAGCAAAAAAAAAAAAACCACAAAAAGCCTCTGTACAGCACATATTTTGTTGAAAATGTGCTCATGTTGTTTATTTGTATATAAAGGACAAAGCTCTTGCATATCTTTGAAAATGACAGTGGAGAAAGTCTATGTGACCTCACATTTGGTTACTGATTTCTAGATTCAATACCTAAAGTATTTTCAGCAGATGAGAAAACTGACTTTTATTATATCATTATAGTTGTAAATTCTGCTTTAGAAGGGTGAAGCATAAAAAAAAAAGCAACAGAATGAGATAACATTTCCAGAGTAAATATTCAGTAAGAAACTATATATGAATATAAAAACAAGTAAGTAAAAATGTAAGAAAACAACCCAATAAGTTGGATAATTATATAAAAGTTGATGCTACCAAAGAAAACGAACTTGTGAAAATGGCCTATTTTTAATATTCAACACATGTCCTCACCAAGGCTGCCTTAGCAAATATTAAATGCTCATTTGCTTACATCACAGAACTTCACAGATGTACCCTGTCTGTGCTTCACTTTTTATGGTTTTAGTTGCTTCATTTCACAAGTACAAATAAATTAAATGGAAAACTAATGAAACTATTCATGAATTTTAATTTATTAATCTTCCTTACCTGCATATTGTCATCTTTACTATCTCTAGTTTTCTGTGGGACATTAGATTTCCTTTGCAGAGAGCATCACCATGTCTCTGGATATGCACACTGCCATAGTGATTATGATCACATAATCCTATTTTATTTAATATTGGCTATAAAACATAGGATTAGTGATGCTAGAAATTCATCTATCAGAATCTGAAGATGTAAATTGGTTTAAAAAGTTGAAAGCTCTTGAATTCATAAGCAAAGAAAATATATCAAATAAAGTGATTGCTTAGGTTTGTAGAAAGAACAAATCTTTGATCTGTGAAACTTTGAAGAAATAATAATTAATGCTTGTTATACCTGCAACACCAAAACTGCAGACATCATGAACCATAATGTTATAACCATTAGTTATTGTGGAAAATGTATACTTATGTATATTATCTACATGTCAAAATGTAATGTATATTGGATGCCTTATTATTTACATTGATATATAACTACTATATACTTTCATAATGAACTACTACTATATAATTAACATCAAAAGTCAAGAATCCCAAGGTCAAGTAAGGTCTACGACAGCTTCCAGATAATGACTGCTCATGGATTTTAGATTTATGTCTTTTGTCTCCCTTGTAAAGCACTTGAAATGAAGACACCAAGTTTCTTGTTGTTTCTTCTTGTAAAAGATCAATGCCTTCATGCGTCTCTGACTCATGATCTCATCTCTTCCTAATTACACAATTTTACATCATGTATCTTGAAGAGCTAAGACCTGTTACATAAATGTTTTCAGAGGACACAGATACTCATGCCATAAACACCAGTTGCAATTAGATAAATGTGAAATAGGACAGAAGTGAGATAGCATTACACAACTATTAGAGTGTTTAAAATACAATAGAAGCTAGAGTATGAATGCAAAACTCTCAGTGATATAGAACATGGTATCTAAATTAATTTTACATGGGTATTAAAAATCATGACTATATATATCAGTAGTCTTAGAAATTTTGTTTGGCAGATTCTCATTAAGTTAAGTAATTATTAATACCTGGCTTAGCAATCTGTTAAGTAATGCTGATTTGATAACACATATAACCAGAATATATCTTATTTATAATTTACTGGAGCTATTTATATCATCTTTGAAAATAGAAACAATCAAAATACCATTATTAAGTTACTGGGCAAACAAATTTATGTAACATACAGTAGAATACAATTTAATGGTAAATACAGAAAATGTAATGGCATAGATAAATCTTAAATATATACACTAAGGAATAAAACCAATTTCATAAAAGATCATATAAGACTACCATTGTACAGTATCAGTAGGAAAATAGAAAATGCTATACAGAGTGAAAGTAAATAACTCAGTGGCTGCTAAAATTAGGTAATAAAGGATTTGCATAGTAAAGTGCATACTATTTTGATGACCTGCGAAGCTTTTGTAAGAATTGATACATGATGTTATGTATGAGACAACAGTCATGAAATCTTGTAGGTGAGAGCGAACATAACTTTATCATTATTATAAACACACACCACATTGATTTGAAATGATTAAGAGATTATGGGATGTGATTCTTATAAAACAGTAAAGGCATAATGCAAGAGAATGAACAGAGTTTGAAGGGATGGAAGCAAAGCCAGTCTTTTACAATATATTGTATATATATATAGTTTGTAAGCAAAGAAAATTCTGAATATAAGCATTCTGTATTGTTTGTCCAGACCCTAGTTGATTCCAAGCATAACTCTACCAGTCTTTGAGAGAATTATAAGCAGTCTTTCTTTTTTTTTACTTTTAATTCACATTTTAATGTTTGAAAACTATGTTAACACTACATTTATACAACATAACTTTTTACACTATCTTATCTATACCACACCCTGAAAAAAAAACCCAACTGTATATGATGGACATTGAACAGCAAAGTTTTGTAACTTGTGACTCACTTTGGATGCCCACCCCAAATCATTTACAAAGTTTTTACATTAATAAAACAGTGCTGTGCTACATGTACTGAGTCAGAGGGAGTCTAGGACACACTGGACTTTAGAGACTGTATTTCGTACCAATGGTTAAGATTCAAGTGATGGTGATGGGTACAGACTCCACAGTCTGTGTTGGCATTGACATTAAAAGGCAAACATGCAAGACCTTTGAAAGTTTAACTGACAGGATGTTTTCCTTCAAATATGTGCTCATAAGAATATTCAGCCCTCCCCTCAAGTATCCCGAAGTTTGGGAAAAGATAATTCCATTTTGAAAAGAAAAAAAAAAAAAAACCCTCCCTAACTTCTGTTTTCTTAAATTCTATGCAGTAGCATCAATGTTAACCATGAAAGAAAGAACGTTAGGAAGAAACAACTTCTCATTTGGGGGCATGTCTGTTGCTATATGACAATGGTTTTCTTCTAAATCGTTCTTATTTGTATCAACTTTCTTAGACTCTAAACAAAAAAGAAAAAAAGAAAGAACAAAAAGAAATCAGAAGGATCATTTCAAAAGTAAGTATTACTCCAGTACACAAACAGGTAAAGCTACAATAAACAACATAACTGTTGATCAATATCCTTGGTGAACACATATACTTTGAAGCTTTACTTGGCTTTGGGTCTGTAATAATTATTATAATTAACAATAATTGAGATTTAAATCTTTTATTTATATTTTAGTGATTTCCATCTCTTATTAGATCTGGATAGTTTTGTTCTCTATTATATATGGTACTTTCCCAAACCATTAACAAGTAATGTATTTTTATTTGAATCATATTTATTCATCACATGTTTTTCAAATTGTATTAATTATATTCCCATTTTATTTTTTCTCAATATATAAGGTTTACATGTATATGCTTACCTTTATTACATAGCTCTCTAAATGTATTCTGTATAAAGAATCATTTTTTCATAATTTTTGTAGAACAAAAATATGCTATCAATACAAATACTTATTTTTCATACTTACCTTTTATATACTGGCTCAGTATTTGTTATTTCTTGCATAAGACTTTTCCAAAAGTAAAGCATGAAATACATAACAATACTTCCACAGATTTTTGTACGTTATATGGTCAGGGGCCATTACAATTTTTATATCTGAGAGTAAATTATGCTTAAGAAATGCAATTGATAGACTATATTCATTCTGTAATAATTTTAATTCTATAAGTATAATTCATTTCTAAAGCTAGAACTGTTTCTAATTTGAACATACTCACTCAAGTCACCCATCTAAATTTTGTAAAGCATAGGGAGCCTTTTTTTATTGAACTCTGATATCTTAGTGCTGAGTATCCTTAAGTAATCATCAAATTAATTAATTCCTGCAGGGTTTAAAAAAATCTTTTCATGAAGTATGTTTTTCAAGAAGCTGTTCTTTAAATGTTCCTGTGAGGTATTATATTTTAGTCTTGCTTTTGTGCTTCAAATTTATAAATATTAGTCTTATATGCAAACAAACATATAAACTATTCATTTTGATTTTTCTTCAAAATTGTAAGTTTTTTTAAATCAACTGCCAATTTGTATGAAGGTTGAGACTATGTTGTACTGTTCTACAATTCAATCATGAATCTTTGTCTCAGTTAATTGCAGATGGTGTTAAATCTAAATCATTATTTTTAGCATTTGTATTTATGTTACTTTGCTTGAGATTGGTCTAGTGAGCCTCTTCTAAATGGCAAATAATTAGAATTCTCCAAAGACACTGAAAGAGGCTAATCAATATTACCAAGATACAATGTATAATAACCTTCAGATCTGATTTTTAAAGTAACTCAAAAATCTAATAAGGCATGTTATACTTGCATATTAAAATACTGCAAGCATATATTTGATGTATTTAAACTGTAATAGAAAGAACCTGATACTTGTTTTCTCAAGGAAGAGGAAACTGTAGCTTGAGTTTTCCTGCCTTGCCCACAGTCAGGACAAATCTTTGTCACCTGCCAGTCCCACGGTCACTAGGACCCAACCAAGTAAACACAGAGACTTCTGTTGGTTACAAACTGTATGGCCGTGGCAGGCTTCTTGTTAACTGTTCTTATAGCTTAAATTAATCCATTTCCACAAATCTATACCCTGCCACGCAGCTTGTGGCTTACCAGAATCTTTTCATGCTGCTTATCAGGGTGGCGGCTGGCAGTGACTTCCTGTTCTTTTATTTCTCCTCTCTGTTAGTCTCACCTATACTTCCTGCCTAGTCATGGGCCAATCAGTGTTTTATTTATTGACCAATCAGAGCAACTTGACATACAGACCATCCCACAGCACAGCCAAGTGCAGACCATCTCAGACACCTGCACTCAGGCCTGTGGTCCTAATCATCCTCTATGCAGACCTGCTAGGTAAAGCCATGAGGAACCCAAGAATGGGCTCCCACAGGACCTACAGAATATCCCACAGCAGGAAACTTTGTAGCTGTTGGGTTTCCTCTATTGTATCTTCCTTTCTTGAAGTGAATTTAACTTAGAATGTTACAGATTAACAGAAAAAGAGGATATGGATAGGGGAGACTTGTGTTTCTTTGATGCCCGATTGAGAGGCCATGAAAAGTTTGGCTCTTGTCAGCAAGGGGTAGCAGCCACTTTCACTAAAGACTTCTGTTACATTGTGTTTGGAGCCCTGGGTACACAAATAGAAAGGGATTGTTCATGTAGAGCAATAGAATAACACTTTTTTTTGACATGAACATCTTTGAAGACCGGCCCTATGAAGTTGGTGGAGAGACTGACCATGGTCAAAGTCTTGTGCCCGTTCCTGAAAACAGTTGTCTAAGCTTTTCATTGGACTCAGGGATGTTTCTAAAGGTGACATCACTTTTGTATCTGGTGCTCCAAGAGCAGGGCTGTAGTTTTGCTAAAAAGAGACATGAAGTTCGCCCATCTTCTCCCTTAGATGGAGAAGGCCTGGTTTCCTCATTTAGCTATGATGTGGCAGTGGTGGACCTCAACGCAGATGGGTGGCAAGACATAGTTATTGGAGCCCCACAGTATTTTGACAGGGATGGTGAAGCTGGGAGTCGTGTATGTCTATATTAACCAGCAAGGCAGATGGAGTGATCTTAATGGGACCAAAGATTCTATGTTTGGAATTTTGGTAAAAAATATTGGAGATATTAATCAAGATGGCTATCCAGATATTGCTGCTGGAGCTCCCTATGATGATCTGGGGAAGGTTTTTTTATCTATCATGCATCCCCAACTGGCATAAATACCAAACTAACACAGGTTCTTGAGGGTATGTCGCCTTACTTTGGCTATTCAATTGCTGGGAACATGGACCTGGATAGGAACGTCCTACACTGATGTTGCTGTTGGCTCTCTCTCAGACTCAGTTACTATTTTCAGATTCCGGCCAGTGATTAACATTCTGAAAACTATCACAGTGACTCCTAACAGAATTGACCTCTGCCAGAAATCCCTGTGCACTTAGCAGGATATGCCTCATGGTTTAAACATGTTTTGAATATACTGCAAGTCCCTCTGGTTGTAATCCTCCAATATCAATTTTGGGTAAAGTTGAAGCTAAAAAGGAAAGAAGTTTTGGGTTGTCGTCATGAGTTCAGTTTCGAAACCAAGGTTCTGGGGCAAAGTATACGCAGGAGCTAACTCTGAACAGGCAGAAGAATCAGCAGGCATGCATGGAGGAGAGCCTTTGGCTGCAGGAGAACATTAGAGACAAGTTGCATCCTATCCTCATCACTGCTTCTGTAGAGATCCAGGAGATGCCAGCCCAATATCCAGGTAAAGCCACGGAACACGTGGTGACATATAATTAATAGAATTGGGCTGAGTTTAAATGTAAGAGCTAGTCAGTAGTTAGCCTGAGCTAATTGCCAAGCAGTTTTGCTTCTGAGTGATTATTTTATACACGGCTGTGGGGTCAATGAGGCTGGGCAGGGCCAGAGAAAACTTCAGCTACAGAATGTGGTCATTTCTTGAGTATAATCTCTTTTTCTGGAGCTGTAGTGGATATAGTTCTCTCTTCCCTGGCTGGGTGGTTGGTCTGTGGAATTCATGGAAGGAACAGCATTATGGCTTGCAGAATATATCAATGAATCTTTTGAAGAAACATCCAGATGGGAAACAAATAAGTCTATGTTGGCATTTATTGAGGAAACTAATGGAGCAACATTTGAAAACTCCAAGTAAAATAAAATAAAATAGTGTAGAAACCTTCCTGATGACTGCACTCCATCTGTTTTTGGTTCACTGGATGTGAACTTCATGTGTTAACTTAAGCACTTTTATTGTAACTTTTTTCTTATTTTTCTGATGGTTATAGAGGATGGTAATTGAAATTTTTCCAGAAAACTCTTTCCTCTCCATTATTTTTTATTCATATTAGGTCTTGGTCAGCTACTCCTCTACCATCTGTATGCCTTCAGGAATCTGTCAACCATTCTGTATGTCCAATGTGGTTATAGAGCTGATTTACAACTAAGCTGAAATAGCTTTATCTTTATCTCTAGGAAAGCCTGGGTGACTGGAGTTTGATTATTGGCAAAGATAAATGCAAGAATTATGATGTGAAGTTTAAAGTTTAAAACTCTCTACTGCTTTCCAAATCAGTTTCTTCACCGATAGTTTTTTTCTGGGTCCAATCTGTTAAGTCAGGTTTACTTATTAATGACAAGAGAGGGGTTACAATCTTCACTTAAACTTCTCCTTTGAACTCCCTTGGAGCTAAGACCCCTCACTCAGATTCTGTTGGGTCAATCTGCTCTCCTTGGATGAATAAGGATTCTGAAACTGTCTGTGAAGGATATTGGATGACTTTAGATTGTTTTCTGTACTGCCCCTTTCTGGGTCATATTGTGTATCTTTAAATGACATACTCTTTGTAATGTCTGTTCAATTATTTCAAATACCCAAGCCATGGGGATCTTCCTGTTTACAATACTGGAAGTCAGAAAACTTAAAATATGGAACTTAGAACAACAGTTATTTTCCAGATCCAAACATATATCTTCTTACCACATCAACACTTCTGAAAAAGGGCAAGGAAATACCCTCTGAGATAGCTATTAATCACTGAATGCTTGAGCTTGAGTATATTTACACCATCCTTGCGAGCCAGTTAAACTTCCAAAGATCCAGGTCCTAATATCACTTTGCAGGTAAGATTTCAACCAATCAAAGTGGAATGACACAGATAATAGTGGAAGCCTACTGCAAACAACAAAACCTCCTTGCTTACTTCACATTTAAAGAGTTTAATAATACAATGGGTATTTTAGAAAATTAATTGTTAATGTTGATTCATGAAACACGTTTTCTTGATTAAGTATCCTACCTATAGTTAAATTAATATAATACTAATGATATTTCAAATGAGCCTAGAAATGATTTTTAATTTTTTTTTACCTCATGTAGCATGTAGTATCTTTTACTTTTTAAGTCACATTTAACAATGGAAATTGTTACACTATTATTTTAGTTCAAGTTTTCATTTTTATATTAATTTAAAAAATATTTAATTTTCAGTTTTATGCATTTATGTTTGTGTCAGTGCATATGCACATTAACTCCAGTGACTTTGCAAGTGAGAGTTGTCATATCTTCTGGAGCTGGGATTGCATAGTGTGTTGTGAGTCACTGGACATGGACCAAGGACCCAAATAGCATCCTCCATAGAAACAGAATTTGTTCTTAACTGTTGAGGCATCTCTACAATCCCTATCACTTCCCCAAAGAACAAAAAAAATAAATCTTATGCTAATTGCATTGCACACCTTAAACCAGGAATATTTTATTATGTTACAAAAGTAGAAACAGAAACTGATAGCAGGGATGTTCTCTAAAGCCTTTAAGAAGTCACATTCAATGAATTGCTAAGCTTCAATTTTAATCAGAAGTGAATCTGAAATTGCTACTTTTATGATGGGCTCCTTACAGGTTTCTCTTTTCAGTGACAGCTATACCTCAGTAATCATGCAGCTATTTGCTACCACCATAAAGTTCTTGCTTAGCTGGGATCATGCTGTTTCAATTTTCCAGCACAAAAGCAGATGTAATGTGTCTATTCAGTCATCACAGCAATTCTTGTGAGGACCCGAGAAAGAGAAAGTGGATAGGATTCAAGGGTGAAACAACACATAGTTTTTATTATTAAATAATAAAAAATATGTATATATATATTAAATCAATCTCACTCTAATTAGCCTTTGAAGGTAGCTGAGAATATTCTTCAGATTTGCAGCATAATGGAATCTTTGACTGAATTATTAAAATGAGATACCTTTGTGATATTTTCTTTTGAACTGCTGCACTTTAAGGAACTTCTGAATAGCAATGAAACACTAGCTATGCTTTGTACTTGAGAATGCTGAATATTTTTACAAAACTCAGTTTTATATTTATTTAGGAAGCTTATTTCAAATACCTAAGTGAATTGATTCTAACACGTGAAGCAGTGCAATTGGAGAAATTTATATATAAATAAACATGGCACTATTTCCATAGATTTGCCGTATTTGTAAGTTAGACAATGCATTTAGGTAGTATAAAGTCTATTCTTAATGCATGGGCATAAAGAAATACACCAGAAAGTTTTATGCCAACATTAGTACTTTCTGGTAAGACTACTTACTGTTCTATGACCAGGGAACGTCTCTTCAATAGTTCCAAAATTTGAAACATAGAGATAGTTCTATAAACATGCAGTGATCTATTTGTATTAGTGTGGTTCCATCCAGTTTAATTCTTCTTGTTCATTTTTCTTATAGTTTTGTCTAAGCACCTTTTGTACTCTGTAGATTTACCAATATAGGCTGGTTTAATTTTCCTTTCTTGATTGTTCCTTATTTTCCCTTTATTTTTTATCATGCTTATAATTTCTCTATTCTTTCTACATCCTGCATCTGCCTCCCCCATTCCTTTTGGGATAAAGGAATAGGAAAGAAGCAGTTCGATTTCATGAATGACTATGAAGTATATTGATGACATTGAAATGGGAAATAGGATTTCATACATCATTGAACTGTTTATCCATTTAAGAAACATATTTACTTAAAAATAGTTGAAACCTACTGTTGTCATTGAAAACTGACATAACAAAACTGTCTTAGCAAAACAGAGATTGTGGTTATATGTATTGTGAGAAAATGGAAAATATAAAATTGCTTCCATTTAATACATATGGCTTGGATAGGTCACTGCCTATTCATAGGCTTATTATTTTTAACTGTAACATGAAGATTTTAAAACAAATTTATTAACTTGAATATAAAAGATCACATATGCAAGACTACATTTTTAATCTAAAAATAAATCATTTAATGATTTAATAGTATTTAATAACTTTTTAACATTTAACTATTTAATGATACATAGTAATAGAAAAGTCTGGCCATCAACCCAGTTCAGAGGCATTCTTGTTTTTATTTTTAATTTTATAATTAATTTAATTTTACATATCAGCCACGGATTCTCCTGTCCTCCCTCCCCCCAATGCACCCCCCCATTCCAACCTGTTCCTAGGCAAGGACTCCCATGGGGATTCTGCTCAGCCTAGTAGATTCAGTTGAGGCAGGTCCAGTCCCCTCCTCCCTTCACCTAGGCTGAACAAAGTGTCCCAGCATAGGCTCTAGGTTCCAAAAAGCCAGCTCATGCACTTAGGACAGGTCCCGGTCCTACTGCCTAGGGACCTCCTAAATAGTTCAAGCTAATTGACTGTCTCACTTATCCAGAGGGTCTGATCCAGTTCCATGGGGGCTCCTCAGCTGTTGGTTCATAGTTCATGTGTTTCCACTAGTTTGGCAGAGATCCACGGCTAAGCCCCAGGTGGAGCTCCAGGAGTCCAATCAGCTAGAGAGAGGAGGAATTATATGAGCTAGAGATATTGAGACCATGATTGGAAAAAGGGCAAGACTACTTTTAATATGAATTACTAAGTAACATCAGGTAATAAACAAAGAAGAGTTTTGGTTGCCTGAAACAGACACATGAAACCCAGAAGTCTACCCATTGCTATCCCTGTGAATCAATATACATAGGTACCATATAACTGAATAAAAATTAGTCAATGTGGAAAATGAACAAATAAATGATGTGTACAGACACCTGAAATCCATCAGTTAAAATAAATAAGTGGAAAACTGCAATCATTGAAGTAATGAAAACTATAGTGAGAGTTGTTTATTTTCTTGCTTAATTATCAAAATAAGTGACATTAGAAAAAGTTAACATTTATAGGTGTGTAAAGAAGAGAACTCATGTTGGAAAATTTTATTTAAAATATATATGCATAGTTATACACCAGCTTATTTCAATATGTGTATTTCAGGTATACAGTTAATAGTATGATTCCTTATGATGTTTTTGGATATCCCTACTATTATTTTACCCTCCATCCTTATTATTCTATATTTATCTCACGTTCTTTCCAATTAGAGCCCCTCATTATTCCCATTTCCTGTCAAATTACATGTGCAATGCCAATCCCATCTGTATTGCCCCCTCTCCCATCTCCTCAATGGTCTCAGGAATCATTACTGAAGAGGGGACAAAAGATTTTAAGAGCCAGAGGAACAAAGAGTTTGCTGTGTCCTTTTGTCCCCAAAGTAATGTCAGAAAGTATATCCCTAAAGTCTTACCATCCTGACAGACTAAATGTGAACTGAACAATAGACATGCTGACCTAGTATTGGTGGAGTTGGACCAGAATGGGAAGGATGGTTTAAGAGCTCATTGTGCCTCAGCCCTATACAAATAAAAGCAAACAACTAAGGAATGCCAAGAGAGGGAGAAATGAATTTCCCCAGAGAAGAGCATATTGATCAGTTATCCAATAACAAATGGCCAGTATGAAAAACATACATACAAATAACATTATAAAGAGTGAGCAGGATGTTTTATCTATTTATGTGACTGTGTGTGTGTATGTATGTGTGTGTGTATGTATGTGTGTGTGTATGTATGTGTGTGTGTGTGTATTATATGTATATAACAAAATTTAGTGATAGTTGGTCAATAAAAAGGTCTTGAATTTGAATGAGTACAAAGAGAGATATATATGGAAGGGCGTGATGGAGGAAAGTAAAGGGGAAGCCTAATTATATTACAGTCTCAAAAATGAAGAAAATACAACAAACAAACAAAAAGAAACAAAGAACATAAACTGACCATGCTAATGCAAGGTGTAAACCTGTACCAATGCTTCATAAGGTAAGTCAAAGTTACGTTAACATAAAACTCAAATGAACTACATCAACTTTGGTACAGTTTTATCAGGAACTAAACTGTCTTCAGAATAGAGACAGAGTAGAAATTAAAAACTGTTCTCATTTATATTTAATATGTGAAAATGTAAATTATTTAACAAGATAGTGTTATTAATTTAAATAGAGTCTCAGAGAATTTCTATTAATGTAATATAAATTTCCATGATGGCTTTGCTTCTTAATAAATATATGAACTTCATTTCACTCTTGTATGTTTTACTGTGGAGTTATATTCTGTTTAAGTCCAGACCCACTAAATTGAGCTTGATGGACTATGATGTCTTTCTACTTTTATTACTGGTCATTTTGGAGTTTGCTGTGAGTTTTTATTAATTCTGCCTAAGATAAGAGTAATTTAAGCACTAAATTTAATTGCCCTATCCCCACTACCTACCCAATGGGGGAAATACCAGTTTCTCGACAAGATGTAATCATAAATGATGATATCCTTTGGCTTAATTATCATGACTGTTGCTTGCTGGGAGGCAAATTAGAGAAATCTATTTTAGCAACATGCTGAGTCTGTCTTTAATGATTCTTTATATCATAAAATGAAGCTACACATCAAAATATTCACAGACAAACTGAAACATTTATTCCTTCTATTTGATATCTTAGTTAAAAATCATTTGTTATCTGTCAAATAATTTTAAATACAATTACTTTTTCTTTGGTGACTCTGAAATCTAAGTTATATAAATGAACAATAATTCTCAGTGTACTCATTTTTTTGCCTTTTTAATAACATTTTTATTGTTTGGATGTTTCATATTCAGTTAATGCTCTGTTTATGCTTTTTTAGATAGCTTTAAAAATAATCTATGTTAAATTTGTATTATAACTCAAATTATATTTCAACTTACATGCTCCACTGTATTGAAAATAAGAAGTGTGATTATTCTCATCAAATTGAGGAGTAACAGGAAAGTAAGGTGACTTCTATATAGTCACCTGGGATACAAACACCGATTTTTTTAAAAATTTCATACCAATGTTTATTTCTAATGTAAAACACTTAACTATATACTTTAAAAATAAATATGAAATTAGCTATCAACATAAATGTTATTCACTTAGAAAATTTTGATTACATATCAAAATATCACTCATCAGTATAACTATCAACCTATATAGTAGAAACCGAATGCACAACATATATATTTTACATTTGTCATAATTTTGATTACATTGTCTAGAGTGCCATTGGTGAAAATGGCATCCAACTGCCTGAATGCTCCCTCTGGTTGATGTTAAAATAGTGTACATTCTGGTTTATTTTGGTGACATTGTATATTTTCTTTCCACATTTCTATAGGGCTACATTTTGCTATCTCTAAGAAAACCTGCTTAGTAGTGGACTTTATTTTTGATAAGCTCTTTTTTACATCACAACCTTGAAAGAAATTAAACTTTTTATATTCATCTTAAAAAATCACCACCAGATCATAGTTAAGATTGCTAGAACCCATGCAAATGACATCCCAACTGTAATTTCTGTAAGTTCAGAAAATAGGAACAGAGAATTCCTTGAGCAATTCCACAAGCCAGAAGAGCCATAAAATTGAGCTCTGTATTCAACTGGAGACTTTGGTTTGATGAACAAGGCAAAGAGAAATCAATGGAGACTTGTAAATGCAACCTTAGCCCTCACAGGCATGCATATCCATGTGTACAGACACATATGCGAACATACATACACACATGCATACATGTACTATACACATGTATACAAGCAAATAACAACAAAATAACTTAGAGAACACTGACTAGGTTCCAGATCCATGTAGTTGTAGTGAAGGAGAATCCATTACAATGCGCCATGATGTAAAGATTGACAGACAGACCTGGGTTTCTAGGTCCATTGTATTAAAGGGTCACTCACTGGCAGGAAACAAAGTGGATTCTTGAAATTTAGGTCAGAATACATGGTTGGTTAGAACAAAGGCAAGAATCAATTTTGGTGCTCTTAAAATAATATCATGCCTAGAAATCTTTTTGTCAACAGGTTCCCATGGTGAAATTCTTTCTAATGTCTCTAGTGAACTGATGTGAGGAAAGAGGGGAAACTATGCAGAGAAAACAAAAGTACCCACTCTGGGGCAATATAATACATTTGCACTTTTAAAGTATCTGTCTGGTGTGAAAATCACCAGATTTTAACTAGAAGAATAAAGAAATAATTTGAGTACATTTTTCTTTCACATGACAATCTTGGTCCAGGGTTCTCTTCTGAGAAACAATATGAGAATTGAGAATTGACCATTACATTTCCCATTGTAAATATAACTAACTTTGAACTGGCCATCATTATATCATCATAGGAATTTCCACTTGTTTAAAATTCTGAGAAGTCTTCCTTAGGTATTTATGGTTGCATAAGCCACCAGGACAGGAATTTTCTATGTAGATTGGCATCAACGTGGCAGGGATTCACTTGCATCAGTTACCTGAGTTCTGAGATTAGAGATATATCCTGCATACCTAGCCAGGAAAAATACAAATATTTAATTGTGATGTCTCCAAGGAAAGAAAGTGTGGAGAACTTTTCTCTCCTTTTCATTGGTATATGTATCTGTTCATCCTGAAAGGCATTTAAATTGATATAATTGCCAAGATATAATAGTTAGGAAACACTTGACAAAAATTAGTTTCAATAAAATTAGGATGTGGGAGCACTTAATGAAGCAGAGAAAATATGAGCAAAATAAAGCACGACATTATCAAAGCATTAATAAAATATCGTCCTAAGTGTTGACCCTTTTGTTATTCTTTCCCCTTCCTAATGCATGTCTGCGCACAGAAACACATAAGCACACTTGAAAACATTCACATATATTTCAAGTTCAACATCTGACCATTTAAACCATGAAAATTATTCTTAGCAGCAAAAGACACAACAAACATTAAGTATAATAGAAAATTGGAGCGAAAAGCTTTTCAGTTTACAGATCACAACTGAAATATTAAACATATGGAAACATTTAATTGGTAATTATTCACCTTCAATACCATAGCTTTTAATCTGTATCATTATTGGTAAAAAGAAAAAAAAAAGAAATATTTGACTGCTTTTACTATTATTTGCTGATTTTTTTTATTTGTGATGCTAATATTCGACCCTTATGATAGTTTTTCAGTCAAATATATTTTACCATCTTTTTTTAAGTAGGTATAGAAGACAAGGGGTTACTCTCTTTATAACTAAAGTAAGTTAAGTAATATATGCTGGTGGAATCTTGTTGAATATTTTCAGGTGGAAAGTATTTTTCCAGTTTTCATTTTGAATGTGTTTGGACTTTGATGTCTTTAGTAAAAAAGAAAGAAAGACAAAGAATAGGATTTATCATTTAAATAGCATAAAGAAGGCAATGAACATAACCAAGAATATAGATTTACAGATTCATCCTGAGAAAAATGAGGAGAAACAATAAACAATTCAAGTGATGCAACTGCTTTGAGTATTGAGGGAATTGTTTATATGAATACTACATAAATTTTTATTGACAATTTTGAATACAACATCAACCCTCCTATAAAATGAGATTATGGCATTACATAATTTTTTAGTTAAATTCCCAAATTAAAGCTTTTCAAATTTTGATTCATCATTAACAAATGTTAAGGGGATTTCTGCAGGACACCAAAAGGTATTTTTACCTTTCATGAAAATTTATACAAAATACCACAAAAAAAAAGAACAGCCGTGTACATATTATGAAACTAGTGTGTAGGCATCATGGTTAACATTGACTGTTTACTTTCCTACATTTAGATTTGGATACAGAGACATTCTGGGAATGACTATTAGGGTGTATGCAGAGAGTTTGAATTCAAGACGGTTTACCAATCCTGAATGAGGCAGCACTATTTCATAAACTATAGGATTTCTTTCCTTGAAGAACAAAAAGCAAACAAATGGAGAAAGTGAGCTGAGCATGACTATTGAACTCTCTGTGTTTCCTGATAGTGAGCAAAGGTGACCAGTAACTTCCAGGTACGGAAGAACTGACTTCCCTAACATTATGTAATATATCCTCTCAAACCAAAAAAAAAAAAAAAAAAAAAAACAAAAACAAAAAACAAAAAAACAAAAAACAAAACAAACAAACAACAACAAAAAAAAAACTACCCACTTCACTTCTTGGGAATGTTCTTAAAAACACTTGCTGTTGTCTGGGAACAAAGGCATCTTTAGCAGATCCTGAAACGAAATTTTTTTGGGGTTAATGGTCAAGTCCTGGGAGAGTTAGTTGTATCATATGTTCAGTCTCTGAATAACGGGAATGTGCAGGGCTTCTCTCAAGTCCTTGCTTGAATAGTCTGTGAGGCTGGATCATCTCAGCTAGGCATCTCGAAATTGTCCTGAGCAGTTTGTAGTCCAAAGCCAATCATTAAGTGGTGTTTGTCAGCTTAGTGTTATTATCATTGTCCTGATAGAATAGGACATCATCTTTTTGGAGACTTCAAAATTGCTGATAGGCATGGTTGAGGTTCACTGCAGAAATTTTTTTTTTAATTGGGACATTTTTTTTCTGGATGATTTGTCCTTTTTCTTCAGATGTCTTATTTGTCCAGGGTTCTTCAGATTCCTTAGCCTTCATTCTCCTGAAAGACAAAAGCAAAACCCTTCCCCAACCCTAACTTTTGGGAGTTTCCAAATCTAATCTTTATCAGTTTTGATTTATGGTTTCTCCTTAAATTTTGTTTTATTTTCTAATGCTCATCTATCATCCAGAGCAATATGGTTTTTTACAATAGGCATTGGGTTCTTTAAATACTTTGGGAAGGAGTTTCTTCCATGGTGACAGGAAAGGACTGAACCAAATTTGTCATGGGGGCCAGTGAGAGGCCCCTCAGGGAGTTTGCTGATGACAAATGCAAAGAATTATCTTGACTGTCCCTTTTTGATCTACATTCATTAGTCCAATGTTTGCCTTTGCCACACCTTCTGCATAATCCAGAAGGGAGGAGTATTCTGTTGGAATTATTCCTTGAAAAAAATTGCTTCTAGAAAAACCCTGTATACAGTCCCTTTTTAGATGACCTTACTTACCTCATTTGAAACATCTGACATTACTATTTTTCTTCCAACCTCTGGAAATCACCTCTCCTATACAAGGATCATTATGGTCATGAAATTCAGTATTTGCTATATCTCAGATCCATTCCTCCAAGGGTGCTGATCTTTCTTGTAAAGGCCTAATTACCCTTTTGCATTGTGCAATAGCATTTTCAAAAGCCAGAGCTCAATTATTAACTGTCTAGCTTCTAAATTTAGTATCATTCTATTTACTGCTGAAGATAGCCTTTGTAAGAGGTCAGTGAAGGTTTCTTTTTGGGCTCTGTAGAACTTTTGTAAATGATTCAATTTTCTTTCCTACTTCTTCAATTCTGTTTCAAGCATTCAAGGCTGCCATTTGGCATATAATTAGGTTGTGGTCATCAGATAGAGATTGCCTTTCTATATTAGCATAATCTTCCTTTCCAAGAGGTTGATCTTGGGAGATTTCCATGCCTTTAACCCTATTCCATTGTTCAATGGTCTTAGCTTCATCTTTCCATCAGGTCCTCCATTGTAATTGGGGACCAGCTTGTAAGACAACTGTAACCAAATCTCTCCAGTGTTGAGAGATAATTGTATTACAAGTTGACCACAAATTTAATATCTGCTTCACAAATGGGGAATGCATACCATATGGCACTATAGCCTCTTTGAATCTCCTAAAATCTAACATTTGCACAAGAGTCCCATCAGTCCTTACATAGCCTTGGGCATTTAGCAGTTCCTGCATGGTTACTGGATAGATTAAGGTTGGCTGTTTGAAAGCCTTAGGCTGTTTAATGCAATGCTGGGATCGGTTTACCTTTAAATTCCTTTGTCTGGGTCTGAATATCTCTATGATCTGTTTTAACAAGTTTTTCTAAAATTTTTATCTTGGCACTCATATTAACCTACTTTTTAAATAATAAAATAAAAATGATCAAAAAATAACATTTATAATTGACATCACATAAATCACATCCACATTAATAATACTCTCATTTAATTGTTCCATTTTCAGACCATCAGTCATATTATCAAACAGATACCATACACTCTCCATGTTAAAAATGTTTCCCATTTTTTAATGTGGAAAAAAAAACAACTTTTCTTTAACTAATGCATCCCTTTAAGGAATCTTAATTGACTCACCAAATCTGCCCATAAGACAGATGATGATGTGGCAGCAGCCCAAGGAGGGGAGCCCAAGGAAAGCCAGGACCCCCTGGGAGAGGGGAGAAGCCAAAGAGCCAACAGTCTGCACAGGGGGAAGGGCAAAAGCAACTAATTCCAGCGGGTTTGGAGTCTGGGCTTGGCGAGTTTGCTTCAGAGAGGCTTTAATAGCAGGGTAGGGACTCCTGGGCCAGGCAGGGTGGAGATTCGGCCCATGTGTAGCTCTGCCCTGAGCCTCAGGCAAGCGGGTTTTTCGTGAATTCATGCACCACAGATTGGATACCACATGTTGTTTGAATCTTAGATGATCTTTTAATAAAAATTCCAGAGGCAGATATCAGGGTGCAAGCTGAAAGATCAGAAAAGCAGAACAGTCAAGCACTAGTTCTTACCTCCAGAAAATCCTCAGTCTAAAAAGAATGAGTTCCTGTTTCCTCACGCCTTATATACCTTTCTCTGGCCAGACATCACTTCCTGGGATTAAAGACATGTGTGCTTGCCAGTACTGGGATTAAAGGTGTGTGCCACCACTGCCTGACCTCTATGTCTAATCTAGTGGCTGACTCTGTCCTCTGATCCTCAGGCAAGTTTATTAGGGTACACAATGTATTACTACAAACAATACACTAGACAATATAGATAAAATCTTGTATCTGCCTATCAATTTTCTCTGAAAGTGACTTTTGTGATATAAATTTCTCACTATGAATAAATGGAAATCCGATTTCAAAAAGAAATAGTATTTCTATGTTCCTTTTATTGAGAGCTTTGAAATAAATACTAATAAAGACCATTCATAAATGCAGCGAAGTTGGACATAATTTAAAGATGAGAAATTGTAGTTGGAATTTTCTTTGGGCCACCCACCAGCTCCCAAATAAAGATACAGAGATTAATTATTAGTTGTGAATGCTCTGCCTTAGCTTAAGCTTGTCCCGGTAGCTCTTTTAACTTAATTTAACCTGTTTCTATTCAGCTACATTTTTCTTGGGGCTTTTTATCTTCCTTCCTTCCTTCCTTCCTTCCTTCCTTCCTTCCTTCCTTCCTTCCTTCCTTCCTTCCTTCCTTCCTTCCTTCCTTCCTTCCTTTCTCCCTCCCTCCCTCCCTCCCTCCCTTCTTTCCTTCCTTTCTTCCTGTCTATCTTTCTGTCCTACTTTCCTGCTTCTCTATTGTATGGCTGTCTGGCCCCTGGCATCTCCCTGTGGTTTCCTTTCTTTCTTCCCCAAGACTAAATTCCTACTCCTACTTATTCTCCCTGTAGAAGTTCTGGCTACATTTACTCCCTCACTGTTGGCATTCAGCTTTTTATTAAACCAATCAGGTGCCTTAGGCAGGCAATGTAAAAGAGCAACAAATCTTTACATAATTAAACAAATGTAATACATCTTTACATAGTTAAACAAATTCTGCAAAAAGAACTGAAGTAGATGAACACTCAGTTGAAAATTTTAGTGGTATGTTTATGGCTATGTAAGCTGATTAAGACTAGATAAATTACATTCAATATATTTGGTAAAGTATATTAAATTTTGACTTTAAATAATTATTAAAGTCTGGATTATATTGATAACTTTTTACTTTTTCTTTAAAGAAGCTAGGAAATATAATAGTGTATTCTGTAAGTTTTAGTATAGTTGATAATAATAAATTTCATGAAACAAAGTTGTAGGATCAAAAAAAAATTATCAAATGCAAAAACACTAGAATGTACTCTCTTGTTTAAAGTGTTTCATATGAACTCATTTCATACACGCATATACACACATGCTGGGGGTAGTTCTCCATGGGTCTCTTGTGGGTTTGCTCATCTTCTGAGATAATGTATTTCAAGCATTTGCCCTAGACAGTATCCTAAGGATCTTTTTATAGCAAGCAGGCTAGAGGATAATCCCAGTGCTTCTCTCTTGCTCACACTGGTGCTTTACTCTTGTTTCCTGATCAGACAGCTAAAGTGAAAGTCTCAATCCAGAGAAACTGTGGGTGGATATTCTTGCAGTTTCTTCACAGCACTGAGATTTTCCTTCATTCAAGTTTCTTCAATAGTGACATAATCTATCGAATAGGAAGCATCCACTGGGATTCATGTATAAAATAGCCTAGAGGGAATCGAGATCAAGAATATTTGACAGGAGCATTGAACTCATGCTGCCTGCTGAGTCAGAAGTAATAGGTTTGTAATGTGTGTGTGTGTCTTATTCTTGAGTGTGAACTTCTCTGAACTAGTTCATTAGTTTTCAGGCACAATAAAACTTAGAAAGAACTCATAATTCATGACCAACTATATCTGTGTTTTCTAGATCATTCTAGTAATATAGACTGAAAGCTGGCAAATGTAACTTTCTAGTGTATAACTCACTGGCAGATTTTCATCCTGAAATGTCATTTTACTTCTTTTTTACTTCATTTTTAAATGTTATTTTACTTTATTTATTCTCTCCTTGTGTCTTTCACTTTCTTTCTGTATCTTTGTCTCTCTCTCTTTCTGTTTCTGTGTGTCTCTGTCTGTCTCTGTCTCTCTCGCTCTCTCTCAAAAACATGACACTCTGCAAATGTGGAGACAGAGGGCATTGTGTGTTCCAGTTCTTTCTTTCTGTCATGTGAATCCCAGGAATATAAATCAGGTTCTCAGTTTTGAATGAAGATAACTTTTATTTTCTGAGCCATCTCAATGTACATTATTTCACTTCTTTCATGAAATGACAAATCCATTCCTGGTAAAGCTCAGAGGAAGGAATGAAGAATGCCAGTATTAAATTTTAGCACAAAGATATTTAATATCACCAATTAGAGACCCATCAAAGTCACTTGCTTTTCTTTCAGCACACAAAGGAGTACATTGTTTTGCCTATACTCTTAGCTAAAGTGAATAACCTCAATCTTTTTTATTATTATTTTATTTTATTTTACAATATTATTCAGTTCTACAAAACAGCCACAGATTCCCTTGTTCTCCACCTTCCTGCCCCCCCCTTCCCCCAGCTCACCCTCCATTCCCACCTCTTTCAGAGCAAGGCCTCCCATGAGGAATGAGATCCACCTGATAGACTCAGTCCAGGCACGTCCAGTCCCCTCCTCCCAGACTGAGCCAAGCGTCCCTGCATAAGTCCCAGGTTTCAAACAGCTAACTCATGCAATGAGCCCAGGACCTGGTACCACTGCCTAGATGCCTCCCAAACAGATCAAGCCAATCAACTGTCTCACCTATTCAGAGGGCCTGATCCAGTTGGAGGCCCCTCAGCCTTTGGTTCATAGTTCATGTGTTTCCATTTGTTTGGCTATTTGTCACTGTGCTTTATTCAACCTTGGTTTCAACAATTCTCTCTCATATAAACCCTCCTCTTTCTCGATAATTAGACTCCCGGCGCTCCACCCAGGGCCTAGCCGTGGATCTCTGCATCCAGATTCCTCAGTCCTTAAATGGGGTTTCTGGCACAACTATTAGGGTGTTTGGCCATCCCATCACCAGAGTAGGTCAGTCCTGGCTGTCTCTCGGCCATTGCCAGCAGTCTTTTGTGGGGGTATCTTTGTGGATTTCTGTGGGCCTTTTTAGCACTTTGTTTCTTCCTTTTCTCGTGTGGTCTTCATTTACCATGGTCTCCTATTCCTTGTTCTCCCTCTCTTTTCTTGATCCAGCTGGGATCTCCCGCTCTCTTTCCCTCAACCCTCGCCCTTCATTGCTCCCACTCATGTCCAGGTTGTTTATGTAGATCTCAGCCATTTCTCCATCATTGGGCAATCCTCGTGTCTTTTGTGGGGTCCTGTTTTCCAGGTAGCCTCACTGGTGATGTGAATAGCAGTCCAGTTATCCTTGTTCCACATCTAGTATCCTCCTATGAGTGAGTATATACCATATTTGTCTTTCTGAGATTGGGTTACCTCACTCAGGATGATTTTTTCTAGATCCATCCATTTGCCTGCAAACCTCATGATGTCATTGTTTTTCTCTGCTGAGTAGTATTCCATTGTGTATATGTGCCACAATTCTTTTGTCCATTCTTCAGTTGAAGGGCATCTAGGTTGTTTCCAGGTTTTGGCTATTACAAACAATGCTGATATGAACATAGCTGAGCAAGTGCTCTTGTGATATGATTGAGCATTTCTTGGCTATATGCCCAGGAGTGGTATAGCTGGATCTTGGGGGGAGATTGATTCCCAATTGTTGATGTAATCAACAGTCTTATTAAATAAGAAACACAGAAACAATGTAAAAGAGAAAGCTGAGAGGTCAGAGCTCAGAGCTAAAATCTCACCCTTCCGCCTGCGGTGTCCCAGCTTCCCGAAAGAGAGCTATATCCTGTCTGTTCGTTTTTTTTATAGTATGTTGTTCTGCCTTCTCATTGGTTGTAAACCCAAACACATGACTGCCTCGTCACTGTCTGAATGTACAGCCCCCTAGGTCTTAAAGGCATATGTCTCCAATGCTGGCTGTATCCCTTAACACACAGAGATCTATGGGATTAAAGGCGTGTGCCACCACCAACACACTCTGTCTATGGCTCTAATAGCTCTGACCCCCGGGCAACTTTATTTATTAACATACAATCAAAATCACATTTCAGTACAATTAGAATACCACCACATTTCCCCTTTTCTATTTTAATAAAAAGAAAAAAAAGCAAAAGCTTATAACTAACAAAAGAAAAACTATATACAAAAGTACAATAACTATATACAATATATACAAGTAATAAATACCTAAACAGGTATTTGACAAATCAGAGAAAGTAATTCTATTATCTATCCTATTTTGGTAAATCCAAGATGTATCTAATGCACTTCTATCTTAATTAATTTTCAACTATAACTAACTAATCTTCAACCATAACTAACTAATCTTCAACTCCCTCAGAGACCCAAGAAGGGAATAATATTAGCTAACAAAAATAAAAACAGGAAGTGCATGCAAGCAACTTCCAAAAAATTTTGTGAGTTGACAGAAACAGCCAGCTGCCTGGGCAGTCACCTGAGGTTTCTCCGCAGTGTTGGGGCATCATCTTCAGCCTATAGGCTTAGTGTATCTGACAGACTCATTTGTGAAGTAGGAATTCTGAAAGACCATCTTACCCTGTCTTGGCAGAATACAATGGTCGCTTTTCTTGTGTCCCGCTTGTGTCTTGGTCTACTTTTGCAAGATTCCCCAAAGTTGCTTGCATCCATCTACCATTTCTCAGGTACCATTATGTTCCTTCTCAGGTCTTTGATGTGGTTGAAAACTAGATAGTTGTAATTTCCTCAGTTATGATAAAAGATAAGTTAGATATAAAACCTTAAACTCACAAATATAAGATAGATAGGACATCTTCTTTAATATTGTAACTATAATTCTTGCTCGGTAATTGTTTTGTTATATGTAATTTTACCATGTTAAAGTTAAAACCTTCCTTTTTAAAAAAAAGAAAAAAAGGGGAAGTGCTGTGAATATTGCTCTATATAAATGGAACACTGATGGCTAGTGACCAGGCAGGAAGTAGGTTGCCAGGCAGGAAGTAGGTGGGACAAGGAGAGAGGAGAATTCTGGGAAGTGGAAGGCTGAGAAGAGACACTGCAGCCGCCGCCAGGACAAGCAGCATGTGAGGACTCTGGTGGGCCGCCGGCCACGTGGCAAGGTATAGATTTATAAAAATGGGTTAATTTAAGATAAAAGAACAGTTGGCGGGAGGCCTGCCATGGCCATGCAGTTTATAAGTGATATAAGCATCTGAGTGATTATTTTATAAGTGGATTGTGGGACTGCGGGGTTTGGTGGAAACTGGAGAGAAGCCCTCCGGCAACACCCAATTTTCTAAGAAAGCGCCATATTGATTTCCAAAGTGGTTGTACAAGCTTGCATTCCCACCAGCTGTGGAGGAGAGTTCCCCTAGTTCCACATCCTCTCCAGCATAAGGTGTCTTCAGTGTTTTTGATCTTAGCCATACTGACAGGCATAAGGTGGTATCTCAGAGTTGTTTTGATTTGCATTTCCCTGATGATTAGGGATGTTGAGCAATTCCTTAAATGTCTTTCAGCCATTTGAGTTTCCTCTGTTGAGAATTCTCTGTTTAGTTCTATAGCCCATTTCTTAATTGGACTGTTGGTCGTTTTGATGTCTAATTTCTTGAGTTCCTTATATATTCTGGATATCAGTCCTCTGTCAGATGTGGGGTTGGTGAAGAACTTTTCCCATTCTCTAAGCTGTCACTTTGCCTTGTTGACCGTATCCTTTGCTCTACAAATACTTTTCAGTTTCAAGAGGTCCCATTGTTTGATCGTTTCTCTCAGTGTCTGTGCTACTGGTGTTATATTTAGGAAGTGATCTCCTATGCCAGTGTGTTCAAGACTACTTCCTACTTTCTCTTCTAGCAGGTTCAGAGTAGCTGGATTTATGTTGAGGTCTTTGATCCACTTGGACTTAAGTTTTATGCACGGTGACAGATATGGATCTATTTGCAGCCTTCTACACGTTGATATCCAGTTATGCCAGCACCATTTGTTGAATATGCTTTCTTTTTTCCATTGTACACTTTTGGCTTGTCAAAAATTATATGTTCATAGATGTGTGGGTTAATGTCAGGGTCTTCAATTCGATTCCATTGGTCCACATATCGGTTTTTATGCCAATACCAAGCTGTTTTTATTACTGTAGCTCTATAGTAGAGCTTGAAGTCAGGGATTGTGATGCCTCCAGAGGTTGTTTTATTGTACAGGATTCTTTTGGCTATCCTGGGTTTTTTGTTTTTCCATATGAAGTTGAGTATTATTCTTTCCAGATCTGTGAAGAATTGTGTTGGTATTTTGATGGGGATTGCATTGAATCTGTAGATTGCTTTTGGTAAAATTGCCATTTTTACTATATTGGTTCTGCCTATCCATGAGCATGAGAGATCTTTCCATTTTCTGACATCTTCTTCAATTTATTTTTTCAGGGACTTAAATTTCTTGTCATATAGGTCCTTCACTTGCTTGGTTAGTGTTACCCCAAGGTATTTTATGTCATTTGTGGCTATTGTAAAGGGTGATGTATATCTGATTTCCTTCTCAGCTTCTTTGTTCATTGTATATAGGAAATAACCTCAATCTTTTTGGGAATGTACCCACCTACCCACCTAAGATTCTATGATATAAACGACCTCTATTTCAGAAAAAAAATGAGCTTACAAACCACAAAGAAGCTTGCAAGACTCACTCCAAGTAGAATGGCAACCTGCCATAATTATATATTAGGACCTGATACTGGTTACTTGCTGAGTTAAAATGTACAGTAAGCCTAATAGGAGATTGAAATAATATAAGATGGAATAGGCATGAACGGCATCAAAGGACATAGGCCAGCTACATGTGTTTATGGCAATTTTCTTCACGTATTTTATCAGCAACTTGGACTTCTTCCTATTGGACATATTAAATGCCATACTGAATTTTATAAATGAGTAGTTTGTATATGTGTGAGAAAGGTGAAAATAGATACCAGTTTTCTTAGAGCCACATTAAGATTGGTCAAGAGAGATATAGAAGAACAATCAAATCAACAGTATTAGCTAATTGACATGAATGTATTTTTGTTCTCTTTTGTATTGCTTTAAAAAGAATAGCTTCCTGCATTTATATTGCATCAAGAAATGTAAACACTGAATTTGTTTCTGATACTTTGAACAAGAGTGTCTAAATTTGAATTCCTCACTTCTCTTCCTTAGCCTTCAATCTGCCTGCATTTTTTTGGTTACTCTCCAGGCTTAGATATATAATGTGTATGTCTGTTCTGTCTGTCCCTGTTCCCTGGATTTTGTGCCCAATGTCTGTTGTGTCTGTGCCTGCATGTTTGTCTGTCTGTCCCCAATGCTGATGTGATTGTATGTCTGTCCAGTCTGTCTTCGACAAAATGCTTGACTCCTTGTTTGTTGAACTGTTGCTGGTTGGGCGCCATTTGTTGCTGGAGGGCTTCTCTCCAGGTTCCACCAAGCCCCGCAGTGTCAAAATCCACATATAAAATAATCACTCAGACACTTATATTACTTATAAACTGTATGGCCATGGCAAGCTTCTTGCTAACTGTTCTTATATCTTAAAATAACCCATTTCTATAAATCTATACCTTGCCGTATCGCTTGTGGCTTACTGGTGTCTTTACATGCTGCTTGTCCTGGTGGTGGCTGCAGTGTCTCTCCTCCTTCTTCCTGTTTCCCCAATTCTCCTCTCTCTTTGTCCTGCCTATACTTCCTGCCTGGTCACTGGCCATCAGTGTTTTATTTATATAGAGTGATATCCACAGCATTGAACAGTACAGAAAATGCAGGATGGAAAGAATTGAGAAATTTTATATAGAAATCATTAACTGAGTTTTACAAGAAAAGTTATTTTACTTACACCAGCTGACCCAGAATAGCACTGATGACTTCAAACGGATGCTATAAATATGTAACCTGATTTTGTTTCAACATGTATGGTATATTTGTTTCTCATCTCCATTCTTCTCCATTTTTTTTGTCTTTTCATGTGCCTCCCCCCATCTCAGTAGCCTCAGATCCTGTGTAATGCCACATGACTCTTTCTTCCTTATTAACACCTTCTGTTCCTATCTGGAAACTAGTTAAGTTAAATAGTTTAGAACCATTCTCACATATCTGTATTTAAATATATATGTAATGAGTATGTATATGTGAGAGATAATAAGTGATACTTTTGTTATTAGTGAGACTGTCATCTAATTTGATATGGTATTTTCCATTTTAATTAGTTTTTTGGCATATTTTATAATTTTATTTTTTCTTAATGGCAAAGTAAAATTCTATTTTGCACATATGCCATGTTTTTATTTTCCATTCTTCTACTTATGGAGATCTAGGATGGTGTCATTTCCTTGCTACTGTGAACAGTGCAAGAAACAGGGACATGCAAGCCTTTCCATGGAAGGATATGGATTAACATTCATTGGGTATATAGCAAAGAGTAGCATAGCTCAGTCACATGGTTGTTCCATTTTGATACATCCTCATTTCTGTAACAATTGTACTGCCATCCAATCCTACCAAAAGTGAATAAAAGTGTACATTTCTCCACAGCTTTTCAGATATTAGCTGCCATTTGGTTTTGGATCACAGTCATTTTGATTGAAGAATGATTAGAGAAAAAAACACCTTTAATATTAACCTCAAATAATGTTTATGATAAAAAAGCTTGAAGTCATTGAAGAAAGAAACTGAAAAAGATATCAAAAGATGGAAAGATCCCCCTGTTCATGGATTGTTAGGATTAACAGTAAATATGGCCATTCTGCCAAACCAATCTACAAATTCAGTGCAATCCCCATCAAAATTCCAACACAATTCTTCAATGATCTTGAAAGGATAATTTTCAACATCATATGGAAACACATGTACAAAACAATCAAACAAACAAACAAAAACAAGCCGGCTATGTGGTGATATTTTATTTGTACTGAAATGTGGTGATATTTTATTTGTGCTTTAATAAATAAAGCTTGCCTGGAGATCAGAGGAAAAGGCCAGCCATTATAACGAAACAAACAAGTCAAGAAATAGTATCACTTGCCTTTAATCTTATCACTTGGCAGGCAGAGATCTGTCTGAATCTCTGTGAGTTTAAAGGCACACCGGAAACAGAGGCAGATGTAGTGGCACATGATTTAAATTCTAACACTAGTTAACCATAGAGGTCTGGAGGTCTGTACAGACAGGTAGGAAGTGACAGAGCTGGGCAGGAAGAGCAAGTGATGGAGCTGAACGGAGAGAGCAAATCAGATGGCAGAACAGCAAGGCATATAGGCATGGGTAGACAGGAAGTATCTCGCTTTTGGAAGCTGCAGAGTTGGTAAGGTAAGATTAGCTATGGCTGTTCCTATTCCTCTAATCTCTCTCAGGCTTTAACCCCAATATCTGGCTCAGTGTTTTCTATTATTAAGACCATTTAGAAATTCATCTACACAGTTAAAATATTTCTGAATAATAAAGAAGTGTCAGAATCACAATTTTCATGTTATACTAAAAAGCTATAGTAACAAAAACAGCATGATACTGGCACAAAAACAAACACATTTGTTAATGGAATCAAATTGAGACCCAGACATCAATCCACAACCCTTTTGGAAACCTGATTTTTGAGAAAGAAGTCAGAAATGCACAGTAGGAAAAAAGATAGCATCTCTAAAAATGGTATTGGTCAAACTGGATGGCTGCATACAGAAGAATCTAAATAGATCCATACTTATCATCTTACACATAAATTAACTACAAATGGATTGATGATCCAAACATAAATCAGATACAATGACCTAATTAAAGAGAAGGAGGGGAATAGCAACGAACTCATTGACGAAAGAAAAGGCTTTCTGAACAGAACACTATTAGGACAGGAACAAAGTCAACAATTAATAAATGGGATCTCATGAAACTGAGAAGCTTGCGACTGGCAAAGGACACAATAATTCAGACAAGGTGGCAGCTACAGAAGAGATAGGGGGCTAATATCCAAAATATAAAAGAATTAAAAAAATAGATATCAAGAAAATGATCTGATTTTAAAAATGGGCATAAATCTAGACAGAGAATTCTCAACAGATGAAAATCAAGTTGCTGAGAATCCCTTGAAAAATGTTCTAGGCCCTCTGCATAATTGAGACATTTGTGTAGATTGATCTGCTTAAGGAGCCTCTTGGCTGTAGGATCTGAATCCAGTCCTGGTGCATGAGCAAGCATTTTGGAGCCCACTACCTATAGTGGGACACCTGACACAGCATTGAGGCAGCAGGAGGGTCTTGGACCTGCCTCTACTGAATGTACCACGCTCTGATGATTTCCTGTGGGAAGCCTTACCTTCTTGTAGGAGGGAATGTGGGGGTGGATTGGGGGAGGGGAGGCTGGAGGGGCAGGAAGAAGAAAGAGGGGGATCTTTGATTGGTATGCAAAATGAATAAAAAATTATTAATAAAAAACCCTTACAATAAAAAACTGTTAAATATTCTTAGCCACCAGGGTAATGCAAATCAAAACTATTTTGACATTTTGTCTTATACCTGTCAGAATGGCTAAAGCAAAAAAGGCAAGTGGCAGCTCTGCTGGCACAGATGTAGAGTAAGTGTGACAGTCATACATCGCTAGTGGGAGTGTAAACTCATAAAGTCCCTGTGGAAATCTGTGTAATGGTTCATCAGAAAGATGGGAATTGATCTACCTCAAAATCCAGCTATATCTTTTTGGGAACTCAAAAACTCCATCATTACTGAGGTATCCCAGACTTGCTTACTAATGAAAGCCCTTGAGTGCTGGTCTCAAGGACCTTCTCCCAGAGTTCAAAGAAGAATCTACAACCAGCTAAGGATCTAATATAAGGGATAAGAAACTGAATGTATGCACAACATGATCTTTAAGTCTATGACTCTTTATTGCTCTAAGTAAGCTCTAAATCTACAGTTTCTTTTCAACTCTCATTCTTAGCTCCTTTCTTGCCTGACTATCCTTACAGTTCTAATAGGAGACCCTTGCAATCCTGAGAAAAGTTTCAAAACCCTCAAGGTTATAGCACATTCTTAGAACAGACAATAAGGAACAGAGCCATTATCATAGTAATGCAAGGTTCCAAAGTCTCACAACCAGAGGGATGGGGCACAGTGTCCCATGTGACAAACTCTGACATAGCTTTTTGTCAGCAGACTTGGCAAGTGAAGACTTGGCAGGCTTTTCATAGGGCTTTTTGTGTTAGTTACCATGGTAAGACATGTGAAACTCTGACCTTTGTACATAACTGTAAAGTTTTAAATTTAAATTTAAATTTATGATCTATTTACTGGCTATGAAGCATATCCTAGTATATTTTCTATATATGAAAATTATACAGCTAAATATTATGTCATCCCACAGATATATGTGCCAGTAAGATTAAGATGTAATCATGAGATTACATATATACTTTATGTGAAAATGCATGGTAATGGGGAGATATCATAGTGTAATTGCACAAGAAATCTACAACATGAAACAGCCAATTCATTCAAAAGGCAATAACTCCAACACAACTAGTGTGATGGTTTAGTCCTCTACCAGAACGCTTGGTTCTGATAGGTTAAGCTTTTGAACACTAATTGTTATCTACTATATACTCCCATGGCATTTTGCTACCAGCAGCTATTAATAGCTTACTTTGAATATTATCTGTGAAGTCAATGATAATCAACCTCAGTCCTTAGTACCACAGAGGGTAGGTATATAATAAAGCATTAGAAGGAATACGTATATCTCATTATGAAAGCAAAACAGAATAAGTAGTTTAGAAATAGAATAGGTATTTTGCCTTAACTTATATGAAGATTTGTTTTTTTGTTTTGTTTTTGAGACAGGGTTTCTCTGTGTAGCTTTGCGCCTTTCCTGGAACTCGCTTGGTGACCAGGCTAGCCTTGAACTCATAGAGATCCTCTGCTTCTGCCTCCCGAGTGCTAGGATTAAAGGCATGCGCCGCCACCACCGCCCAGCAATATATGAAGATATTTTCAGTGAAACCCTCAAGTAGTAGAAGAGAGAGTTCTAAGTAGACATCTCTTTTCATCAAAGCTTCCACTACCAGAATTGGGTAATATCTAATTGAGCTATTGGCCCAAGTAGCCCTGTGAGAATCCCCCAAACGACCTAGGCTGTTGCCAAGTCTATAGCTATAGATCTCTTTCTGCAACTGACAGCAAGATCTCTTGGCTAAAGAAAATGTTTATACATGCCATTGAAGAAGGAGATGTCGAGATGGTCCCTACATAGAGCCTCCACCCTTGCATTCCAGAGTCTTTGGAACAGGTACATACTTTGCACACTGTCAAAATAAAAATATAAATAAGGCAGCCACAAGCCATTTATCTACAATGGTGTACTGCCCACAGTATATGCTGTGGCAATGAATGCACAAACCTTTGGGGAGTAACCAACCAATAGCTGATTTTACTTATGGCCCACTCCACAAGATGGACTCTGTATCTGGCACTGCTTGGATGACCAAGAACCTGAGACTAGACAGTTCAGCAACATAGAGTAAAATCAAATCATACTGGTCTTAAGAAAAGAAGAAAAAGAAAAGAAAGGGAAAGTGTAGTGATAATATGACTACTACTGATATTCTGCTATACTCATAGGTGACTGTTTTGTTCAGTTATCATCAAAGAAACTTCTTCTTGGAGCAGATGATGATAAATATAGACACCCATAGCCAGATATTGCACAGAGAGTAAGAGACCATGGAACAGTCTCCCCTAAATATGATGTCCTCATCAAATACCTCCTCTCAGAGATCAAGTAACCCTGTGGAAGAGTAGATGAAGAGAACGTAAGAGCCAGTAGAGATGGATGATACCAAAAGGATACCAAAAATACAAGAGCCTTTAAATCAACATGAGCAAAGCTCATATGAACTCACAGAGACTGAAGCAGCATTCACTAGGTTTGCACCAGGTCCTCTGTATATTGCGGTTTCTTCTTTAGTGTTTTCATGGGATTCCTGAGTGTGCAAATGAGTAGGTATCTGATTCTTGTTCCATCTCTTTGGCCTCTTTTCCTTCTGTTGTTTGTCTTGTCCAACATTGATGTCATAGTTTTTTATTTATCTAATTATATTTTATTTTGTTATACTTTTTTTAAAGAGTGAATGAATGAATGAATGAATGGGTAAATGAATGAAAACCTAGACACAAAGAAAAAGGTTAACAACCAAATTGTCACTAATACGTGCTAGAAGAGATAAAACAGTTTTCTCCAAACAAGTGACATTGGGAATATCAGCCACTCCAAGACAGACCTTATGTTCAGGAGCAATTGACTAACATAAATAGACTCCGCTGTGTGTGTACTTTTATTTGGTTATAGTTTGGTAGTTTCTGTTTTTTTTGCTTTCTGGGGGGGTGATGGTGTTTTTATTTATTTTTGTTTGTTGGTTTTTTTTTTTTTTTTTTGGTTTTTTTGGAGGGCATTGTTATATTGGATTTTTGTTTGCTTTTTGATAAAGAACTTAAAGTTGCGTGGGTAGGGAGACAGAGAGGATCAGGAATGACTTGAGGGAGGAGATGGAGGACACCAAGGAATCAAGGATTTCTAGACCTGACAGGGCTGCTTCATATATGAAATCACAGAGACTGCGGCAGCATACACAGAGCTGTATCCAGGTCAGGTATGGTCCTAGAACTGAAAGGAGAAGTGGACACACATTTTGTACCATTAACTCAGAAGCTATCTCCAGTTTATAGCCACTTGCTAATGAAATATTAGTTTTCTTCAAGGAAATCTTGTCAGGGGAACAACCATTCTGAAGCAAAGGCTGTATACCTAGCATTAGATGGTCAACACAGAATGAACTCAACTGCATCATGGGAAGTTTTATGTCTCATAATGTTAAGTCAAGCTATTTGTGATTATCTTTTTGTTATCTTCATTTCTACCTTACATGTTGTTTGCATATTTATTATGACTTTTTATGGGATTCCTGGGTGTAAAAATGTGTGTGCCTCAGCATCTATTTGCATTTCATATGCTTTTGCTTTGGATCTTTTTTTTTTTTGGGGGGGTATGGTTGTTTTTGTCATATATTGACTTATTTTATTTTATTTTATTTTATTTTATTTTATTTTATTTTATTTTATTTTATACTATTCCTGAGATGCTTGTTTGTTTTCTAACAAGAGACAGAAATGGTGTGAATCCAATGGGATGGGGCATGGAGAAGAACTTGGAGGAGGAGAGGAAAGAAGAAATTGTATGAATAAAAATATATTTTCAACCAAAAAAATTAAGTAGAAGAAGATGTTGCAACAAATACAATGTTGATAAATGCAGGGATATTGAAAAGTACTGTGAGGCATAAGTAGACATTCTAATATTTTTGTCCACTACTTAGTATGTTGTAGTAAGTTAACTCTCTAAAACTGTCATGTTATATCAGTAACATAACAATTTAAATGCAAGATAAATTATGGGACTAAAGGAAAGGAATAGTTTATGTGATGATGTTTTGAAATAATTCTGAAAACATACTGAATAATAAATAGTCTAAAATGTTTGGAGTTTTACACTTGCTTTTTTGAAATTTAAAATATGCTAGACATTTTGAATTATTTATAAGTAGAATAAGTTTAATCCATAAGGTAATAACTTTATTAATATTTAAAGTTATATGAATGTATGCAGTGCTGCAAATGTTTGTAAGTATACATGTATATTTTATAGAACATGTATAGAATTAAAAGTTCAGTACAAATGAGATGAGATGAGTAAGTTTATGTGTGTAATGAATCTGATCATCTTAAAATGTACAGAAAATTCTACTAAGATGTGTTTTTTGGTAAAATATTTTAAGTGACATTTTATATCTCAGTTATTGCTAAGTCAAGAAAATATCTCCTTCCCTTTATTTCTCTATTATTAAATAGCATCTAAATGTTCCCAGAATCAGTTTAGCTACAAATGTCAAAAGGAAAAGAGGTAGCCAGTAGAATAGCATGAAGTCATGGATGAAATGTTAATCAAGCAATTTTATCATAAGATATGTGCTGACAGGAAGAATATAGGACAATGGTATGAGAAAGTTAGGTACTCTGGAGAAATAATGAGATTTCTGTGGAGGAAAATAGTCCTAATTATAATAAAATAGAGATAACCCATCATCTCATCTCAACGTGAGAAGAAAGCTTAAAGTGTGGTTTGGAGATAAGGATAAGGGATAGGAAAGAATATGGGGAGATAAACAACATCAAAGACTTTTCAAGTCTCATATTGAAAACTACTACTGTAGACATTCTCCCCTACAAATACACACCACACAAATACACACAAAAAGATTTAAAAATAAAACTGCTCTATGATGGGCAAAAAATGTCCTGATTAGAAATGGGCTAGCAAATAAAAGTCTAATTCCATTTGTTGGCCAATGAGACGCCTTGGGTCTCTCAAACATTACAGGCTATATCCAAGGCTTGATATGTTTCTTAAAGGTGGACACACAGTTGGGTGTGTAGGAAATGGAGTGGGTCTGGAATAAGATGAGGAAGGGAGGTCAGTATGACAAGACACATTTAAAATTCTGAAAGAACTGATCAAAAATTAGAGAAAAATAAAATAGTAATAAAGAAAGTAAGCAGATAACTTATTGCTGAATATCTCAACCTGTTTTGTCCAGATTAATCTTTAATCTGATATATTCAAAGAAACCTAGTTAATTGTACAGACTGAATGACTGTACAATTTAATGCCATTGTGTTCTTCTTTCTATATCGAAGTTAATCTGTATTCAATAACACTGTATAGAGTGAAATACCAATTAATATGGTAGAAACTATTTTGTAAATGATGTGTTTTTTAAAGCTTTTATTTTCTATGTACATATACTCTACATTATCTGGTCACTAATTAAGTTGCTATGGTCCCTGATATCATATACTTTATGTAGATTCAGTTGTGCCTTGAAATTCACATTCTTAGTGACATTTATAAAGTCTCTGAGAAAATAAACTTAGTCAAACATATTGGCTTACAGTCTTTTTATGTCTTCTATCATATTTTTCTTTAATATAAATTTTATTTATTCATTATTTTTAATATTTGTCTTTGTTTTCAAAATTTGAATCACCTTTCACCAGATATAATAAATAAATAATAATAAATAAATTCTTGCAATTGAGTGTGTAGATTCAGACTACAGTGGTGAAGAGACCAAGAAAGAAGGTTCATGAGTATGATGGAACTTGGCAAGGCCATGTTTGACAACAAAGCAAAGTCTGTTGGAGAGCTCTGAAGGAGAAGAGGAGAAAACTAATTGGTGTGGGAAAGAATAGAGTATACACTACCTTAATAATGGTTATAAAAGAAAGGGCCTGGCTATTTTAAAGGTGAATAGTGTTGATACAAAATAAAAACATCTCTTCAAATTTGATAACAGTCAAAATTGGTGAGAACTTTTCTGTTGTCATGAAATTAGAAGAAGTTATTGTTGCCAATGATCACAACTCCTGACCCTGTGTGTCAGAGAGACTTTCTAACAGTTATAGTTACAGTTGTCACAGAGCAAACTGCAAATACCTAAGATACAAAGAACTGTTTGGAGAATGAAAATCTTGCTAAGTTGATTTTTGTCTTTTAAGTTGAAATCATCAAATCAATTGATTATGCACAAGTAACATTGCTTATATATTTAGAAAAAAATGATGTGAATGAAGTAATCTACAGTTTAGATGTTATCAATTATTCTCAGTGTCTTATTATTTTCAATGTTTAATTTTGTTAGCCATAAAGGTTATTGTATACATTGGCATAAAAGTACTAAGAAAAAAAAAGCTAGTCTGAAGCATGGAGTCATATTTATATTGGTCAGATTCTCCAGAGCATGGGACCTGCCTGGTGTGTGGTTGATATGTACAGTGTTACTCCACTGAAGAAAACTGATTTTCACTCTCCCAGCAATTAATTATTTACAAATATCTTCTTGCCTAGGAAGGAGTATGGTTTTTTTACCCACTTAGTCTGGGTGGGTACAGATGGGGAGGATCTGGGAGAAGCTAAGGGATAGGGAAGTATATGCTAAAATTATACTGTATGAAACTCTCAAACAATAGATTTTTTAAATTGTCAAATGAAATAAAAACTAAAGGTAGTACTAAATTAGCTGCATATGCATTGAAATAGCTTTAATTAATTAGTTATAAATGTTTTGTCTAAACTAAATTGTAGTAGACTGAAAAACAAGATTTGGGCAAGTTAAGATATTTATGCAATATGTTTATAAAAACTTAAATATAGGGGACAGAGAGATAGTTCAAAATTAAGGGCACTGTCTGTTTTTTGAGATCACCTGGGGTCATCTTTCAACATCCACATGGAGAATCACAGTTGTGTGTAACTTCAGTGCCAGGGATTGTATCATCTCCTCCTGGCATACACTAGCATGTGGTGCACAAATTTACATGCAGATAAAACATTCATACAAATATTATCAAATAAATAAACTTTCCAATATGAAAATGATTAATTATTGGTTAATGTTGATAGTTAGTATTTACCTAGTAAAAATGTAATTGTTATAATATAAGCAAAAGAAAATTGATTTTTCTTTTATGATAGTTGGAAATATTCAATATTAAGAAATATTAAAAGTTAACAAACAGCATCGAGAAATTAGCACAGATAGCCACTCAAGAAATTTATTCTCTGTTTATTGTTTATCCATCTATAATTAGTTATGTGATACATCTGATAGAATGACTTAAATGAGAAAGCTATTTTTTTTTTTTTTTTGTTTACAAAAGGTCTTGCTTTTTGCTTATAAGAAGGTCTTTTGATTACAAACAGGATCAAGGGCTGATATCCAGAATATATAAAGAACTCAAGAAATTAGACATCACAATGCCTAACAGTCCAATTAAGGAATGGGCTATAGAGCTAAAGAAAGAATTCTCAACAGAGGAAGCCCAAATGACTGAAAGATATTTAAGGAAATGTTCAATATCCCTAATCATCAGGGAAATGCAAATCAAAGTGATGCTGAGATACTACCTTATGCCTGTAAGAATGGCTAAGCTCAAAAACACTGAAGACACCTTATGGTGGAGAGGATGTGGAGCTAGGGGAACTCTCCTCCACTGTTGGTGGGAATGCAAGTTTGTACAGACACTTGGGAAATCAATACAGTGCTTTCTTAGAAATTTGGGAATCAATCTCCCCAAAGACCCAGCTATACCACTCTTGGGCATATACCCAAGGAATGTTCAATCATACCACAAGGGCACATGCTCAGCTATGTTCATAGCAGCATTGTTTGTAATAGCCAGAACCTGGAAAAAGCCTAGATGCCCTTCAACTGAAGATGGATAAATAAAATGTGGTACATATACACAATGGAATACTACTCAGCAGAGAAAAACAATGACATCATGAGGTTTGCAGGCAAATGAACGGATCTAGAAAAAATCATCCTGAGTGAGGTAACCCAGACTCAGAAAGACAAACATGGTATGTACTCACTCATAAGAGGATACTAGATGTAAAACAATGGATGATTAGACTGCTATTCACAACTCCAGGGAGGCTACCTAGAAAACAGGACCCTAAGAAAGACACAGGGATCTCCCAAAGATAGAGAAATAGATAAGATCTACATGAGAAACCTGGACGTGAGTGGGGATAATGAAGGGCAAGGGTTAAGGGAAAGAGAGCTTAGGAGAGCAGGAGATCCCAGCTGGATCAAGAACAGAGAGGGAGAAGAAGGAATAAGAGACCATGATAAATGAAGACCACATGAGAATAGGAAGAAGCAAAGTGCTAGAGAGGTCCCCAGAAATCCACAAAGATACCTCCACATAGACTATTTGCAATGGTTGAGAGAAAGCCCGAACTGACCCCCTCTGGTGATAGGATGACCAAACACCCTAATTGTGCTAGAAATCTCATCCTATGACTGATGGAAGTGGACGCAGAGATGCACGGCCAAGCCCCAGGTGGAGCTCCAGGAATCCATTCAGTGAGAAAGAGGAGGGATTGTATGAGCAAGAATTGTTGAGACCAAGATTGGAAAAAGCACAGGGACAAATAGCCAAATTAGTGGAAACACATGAACTATGAACCAATTGCTGAGGAGCCCCCAACTGGATCATGCCCTCTGGATAAGTCAGACAGCTGATTACCTTGAACTGTTTTGGAGGCACCCAGGCAGTGAGACCAGGACTTGTCCTTAGTACATGAGCTTGCTGTTTGGAACCTGGAGCCTATGCAGGGACACTATGCTCAGCCTGGGAGGAGGGGACTGGACCTGCCTGGACTTAATCTACCAACTTGAGCTGAATCCCCAGGGGAGTCCTTGCTCTGGTGGAGATGGGAATGGGGGGTGTGTTGGGGGTTAGGGCAGGGGGGGTTTGGGGTGGGAGGAGGGAGGACAGGGGAATTTGTGGCTGATATGTAAAATTAAATCAAATTATAAAATTAAAGAAAAGAAGGTCTTTGATTACAAACAGGATCATTTTTATTGCTCCCAGTTTGTGACAAAGAATATTGTATATATAGATGCTTTCAAATATATAACAGCATAATTAAAAATCATATTAATATTGAACAATTAATATAAATTTTAAATTAAAGTCAAGTTAAACAAGTAAAATTTCAATAATTTATATATGTAAATGCTAGAGGGAACATCATATTTTATACAACAATAGCTTGCATTTTTATATACATATAAATTCTATATGTTTGTTGGACAGTGCTGGGTTCTTTGCATAGAACTTCACTTCATGTGAGTTCATAAAAATAAATAAAACAGGGACAGAGATTGTATTTCATAAATATGCAAATTTTAGGTCAAGGTTTACATAGTTGTTACATATAAGGAGTGTTATTTTTAGTTAAAATGAGATCATTTATCTGTGTATGCAGTCCATGTTCCAAGGATGATATTGCTAATGTCACAAGTACATTCCATAGTAAGCCCATGTGAGCTTTGAGTAAATTATAAGAAAATAAAATCCTCTTGTTTCCCTATGATGTCTCTTAAAGATATTTCTTTAATTTTATGAGTGTATAACATAGTTACATCATTTTTCTTACCTTTTCCGCCAAAGCCTCCCATACAACCCTCCCTGTGTTTTTTCAAATTTTCGATCTTTTTTCATTGATTATGGTTATATGCATATGTATATACATACATACAAATATATTCCTACTTACTACTTTTTTGGTCTGCATATAACTTTTATGTATATTTTCAGAACTGACCATTTCTCCCTCTCTCAGAATCCCTTGGTTGCCTATATTCTTTTTTGTAAGGTTGAGATCCACATTTTTTCCCATCCATGTTTGTCATGTCTATTCTTGTTGCCCTTGTTCAACTCATCGTTAGGTCGTCATTTTGGTGAGGTTTTGTGACTGCATCTTCTGTAATTACTACGAATCATGTTCTTACAGAAAGCTCTATTGTCCTTTGGCTCCTGCAGTCTCTCCACTCTCTCTTCTATAATATCCCCTGACACTTAGGTGATGGAGTTGTTCTATAGATGCATTACTTGGGACTTTACAACTTTGTACTTTGATTGGTTGATATTTTCTGCAATGGTTCACATTTGTGGCAAAGAGAACTTTTGTTGATGAGTATTGAGAACTATATTTATCTATGTATAAAAAATATTTAAAATGTAGTTAGTGATTTTAGTAGGTCAGGGAGGTGGAAGTGGTAGGTTCTTTCCAAGATACATGACTTCATTATTTCTAGGTAGTGGGTTTTCCTCTCTTATTGAATAGGTGTTAAGTCAAATTCCAGAACTGTTGGTTAGAACCAAGTTATTTGAAACACTACTGAATCCTGTGTGCTGGTCATTATGGTTCAAAGTCTTCATAGTTGTGTAGAACTCTTAGCTTCATCCACCCTTTAGAAGATTGCATGGCACCTTCTGGTACCAGAAACGCTACTCCTCAGTGGAAAGGCTTTTAAATCCATGTTAACTTCGAGACTTCTGGGCATTGCCCTTGGAGTTTATGGTGTGTACAGCAGTAGAGACTTACCTTCCATCTCTTATGAGCAACCAAGTGCCAAAAATATTCTAAAATGTTTTGGAATCTCTTGAACAAACTTTACTAGCAATTCGAAAGAGGGCTGCTCATGCCTGGTTTTGGAGTTTTGTTAGATCTTTTGATCTTGGAGAAAGATTTGTCAGAGCAGATGAGAAACTCTAACTTAAGCTATTTTGTATATCTATATGCAGATTCACATGACTATTGTGTGGGTTTTTGATAATTATCAGTATGACTTTTTCATGCTTTAATTATGGAAGGGGAAGATACAAACAGAAGTAATGGAGGGTACATGGAACTTAAATTTTATTAAATCTTTGACTTTCAAAACTGTTTCAAGGGGATAAGAAACATTTTGCAAACTAGTAAGGGATTAGAATTAAAAGGTAACCAGCTTTGGGCATTTACACTATTCCATTGATCACATAGTGTTAATTATAGAAGAGGTATTCCAAAAATATGAGCTATAGAATAGGGTGCAGGCCATCTCCTAGACAAGACACATTAACAAGCAGGAATTCACTGCATCTGTGGATTCCTACACTGGATATGCACAATGGACCTCTCCTCAATCAGGCAAAGATGGGGTAAATTCAACCTCAATAGTGAATCATTGACTGCAGATAAGTTCTGGGTCTGTCTATTCAAAAGTGAGCCCATCAGATTCCAATGAATAATTTCACATTAAGTGTTATGTGAAAAGTCGTAGATAAAGTCAGTGATCACAAAATAAATTTGTCAAAAAAAAAGAGGTTTATTCACAAAAGAGACTTGGAAGGAGGCGAAGAGGTACTAAGGATGGGAGGGAGATGAGAGAGGGCATGTGTAGAAAGGAATCAGAATAAATCATATCAAAAAATAAGTCTCAGTTTAGTAAATAATTCTACTCATTCATATTAAGCTCTGAGTTGTGTTATTTGAAAGGCTGAATAATCATGGGAATCATTTTAAAAGGATTTTTTTATAGTTCAAACCACCTAGAATAATTCCCTAAGCCCATGGCCCAGATTATAATAGATCGGTATCCAGAGAGTAATAAGAGCAGAATAGTACATAAGGTGGTGACAAATTCAAAGAGTAAATTGGACCCAGAAGAGGGTTTTCAGCACTATCTGAGAAGAAGATGATTCAAATGCCTGAGTACTGATGAATAAAGTCAGGAAAAAAAGATGTGCTCCCGTGTGGTGGTATTGTGTTCCCCAAAATATTGTGTACTCTAATAAATTTATCTGGGGTCAGAGAACAGACAGCCACTAGATACAAAGGCTAGAAAATGGTGGCACTCACACCTTTAATCCTAGCATTCCAGAGGCAGAAATCCCTCTGGATCTCTGTGAGTTCAAGGCCACATTGGAAATAGCCAAGCATGGTGACACACGCCTTTAATCCCAGAAAGCCAGCCTTTAATCCCAGGGAGTGGTGGTAGAAAGAAAAAAGATATATATAAGGCGTGAGGACCAGAAACTAGAAGATTTTGGCTGGTTAAGCATTTGGCTGGTTAAGCTTTCAGGCTATGGATCAATACAGTTCAGCTAAGATTCATTCTGGATGAGGACTCAGAGGCTTCCAACCTGAGGAAACAGGACCAGCTAAGGAATTGGCAAGGTGAGATAGCTGTGGCTTTTCTGTCTCTCTGATCTACCAGCATTGACCCCAATAACTGGCCTCGGGTTTGATTTTATTAATAAGAACTTTTAAGATTCCTGTTACACTCCCGATTCTTATTTAAAATTATGTTGAAATGCAAAGTAGAACACCCCTCATTTATTTTTTATAAGTTCATATACATACTATTTCCTACTTAAAGCAGTGAAGAACAGTAGTTTGAGTAACTTGAGTTGCTGAGGTATGAACAATGTCGACTGGCAGTAAGGCCAGACAGAACACAGAACAACTGCTCTTATTCACTTCCTGCTCTCTGGTTTTGCTAGCTCCACTTTTCCTTCTCACTTCCTTTCCTATAACTGTAGTCAGAAGCATCAGATTTTATCTTCCTCTTTTCTCTTCCAGAAGACTTCACTAGCTTAGTCTCATGACTGATCACATTATACTGTTTAAACATGTTAGGTAAAAAGTATATTGAGTATATTCTTTACTGAAGACAGTTATTAATGATAATGGAATTACAGCATACTGTTATACATATATTACTAGCAATGAGCAACTTAATAAAGGAATAACTCCCATGAATCTTTTACATTTATATAATAGTGTCTCTCTTTGACCACTTGGGAGTACACAGGAAACTTTAATATATATTTGCAATATAGAGTATTCTTCAATCATTGTGAAGGCCTGTCTTGTTTGCTTTATCCTTGGTGGTACACCTGGTGCCTGGTGCATTGCCTAGAACACAATCAACTATTTGCTGCATGAATAAGTAAGTGAATGACTACTTTACAACCATACAATAATTACAGCTCCAACTGCAGAAATTTGTAGAAGACTATAAATATTATAAGGGCAAAAAGAGCCATATAAAATACTAGGAAGATGGAAAATTAATATTATTGTTCACATGTAAATTTCATTCATTAAGAAAAATGAAATCATGAAAGTCTGCAGCTTTCCTGTCATATGGAAAACAAAAACTTTCAGCATAATTTCTTATCCTCTGGTTTACAGTCTTGGGCCCTTCTTCTGTGATATTACCTAGGAGTAGCAGATTGTGTTGTATCAATTAGGGATGAATATCCTTTCTTCAGTTGTTTTCTGACTATTTACCACCTGTAATCTTCTGTAACTAAAGATACAATTACATAATTCTTTATGATTATAGCCATATATTCATATGCAACTAATTGTTTAATCCTCTTTTAAAATTAAACTTGTATTTGAAGGTAAATTATAATTGCATTTCATTCAGTACATTTCCTCCCCTCAACTTCTGTATACTCTCCTCCATTGCTCTCTCTCAAATTCATAGCCTTTGTCCTCTTTTACTTTAATTGTTGTTACACACACACAAACACACACACACACACACACACACACAATCGCATGCACACAAATATATATACACATACACACACCCATACATAGATTCACACAAATAAACACACTCAGACATAGAGAGAGAGAGAGAGAGAGAGAGAGAGAGAGAGAGAGAGAGAGAGAGAGATGCACTCACCCACACACATTCCTAAATATCTAAGTACAACCAGTTAAGCTCTTCCTCTAGCATGGTTCCAGTATCTCTTTAAAACTCTCTGGGTGGGAGCACTTATTATCTGTAGCTCATGCTGGCTTTAACTTGCATTGAGCAGATGATCATGAACTTTTATATATTTGCAATATTAAAAATAGAGTATTTATTAAAACCAGCTATAAACAATATTTAAATATTAAACAAGTACACATTAAAACATGATTAAATTTTAGAAGGCATCAAAAAACAAAACTATATCGATATTTGGGGTTAAAGTAGTGGAATTGTAGGAGCAAAACAAATTGTAAGTATGTGACAATATGTTCCTGAAGTAAAATGAATGACTCTGTGGATGAGAGGAAGAGAACAGAGAATAAATTTCAAACAAAATACCAACAAATCCAAGGATTTCTGCCATGCTCTGCTTCATAAAGTTTGTTTCTGTGGTTTATTGTTTCACTACAGTTATCATCCACATTCAAGTTGAAAAGACTAAAATGCCTGCATGAGGAAAATATTAAAATTGAGTAATTTGACTTCTAATTAATGCTAACTGCTCAAATTTCCACAATTTAATATTTAATGAGAGAATGAAATATATTATATATTATAATAGTTATATATGAGAGATTTATATATATAAAAAAATCCCTGTGACTGAACAAATATTTCATGCTGCTAGGAAATAAACCTTTGAATTTCGAGTTTCAGTGTCCCAGAATGTTATATTTATTTACTTACATATGATTTAAACATATGCTAAATAGAATTGACTGTTTCCCTTCAGAAAAAAAATCTAATAATGCGTAAAATCAATGGTAAAAATGTTAAATAGTTAATGTTTACTTGTTTATCTCCTTCTGGATGCTCTGTTTCAAAAATAATATCAAGAGAAAAAATAAGAAGGCATTTACTTTAGCCAGAATTATAACTGTAAAAATGTTTGCTTGTATGGTGCCACAAGATGACTTTAAGTGACATTTCAGTTTTCCCTTCACACTATGACATTTTCTGACATTCACAAACAAGATGGATCCTCCAATTGGAAATTTTATCTCCATATCCTTTGAACAGAACAATGATATTGATTTGTCCAGACACGGGTATTCAATTTGACTCACTAACATTCACTATGACAAATTACAATTCAGATGCACTGTCTCTCATTGGATAAACACCCACATGTGGACATTTATAACCACTGATGTTACAGGCATTAAAGAGTGACTTCATCAACTCCACATTTTTTCTCCCTGAGAGCAGTATCATAGGACAGAACTGTAGAATGAGATGCAAATGATGGTCCTATGGGTGTTTCTATCATAGTTAAAGAATTTTAAAAATCTGTAACTAGTAACCATGGAGACTGTTATCTCCACAGAAACAATACTCTCAAATTAGATGTGAAAAAAGGTCAAGTACAGTACTGCAATTTCTTTTGTTTTGCCTTACTTGGTTGCAGACAGAAAATAAGACAAATTATGCTCTAACAATTACAGATAATTCCAGTTGAGCATAAACACATTTTTATTGTTTCTAATAATATAATTTCAGTAAAAATTCTCCAGCAAACATCTAATAAAAATCAATATATTTCAAAAGAAAGTGTAAGTATTTTGCATGCTAGTTCACACTGCTCATTATCGTAAATTTTTATATGGGACTGCAAAGTAAAATTCATTTAAAATACAAAGTTGTTGATAAAAATGTCATAAATCAGCACTTACAGTGCTTTTATTTAAAAGACTTCCAATATTTTCCCTGGAATCTGTTTGTCATAATGAAAGATTTTTAATTGCTGTAGTACCCAAAAGCTTCATCAGTTTTCATTTAAGATGGAAACAGTGGTAAATTTAATATAACAAACTATAACCTAGCTAAAATTTCTTCCATAATATGCCAAAGATTCATGATTAAAATGTTAATACTAGATACTGAAGTAAAATAAACCAAAAATACATAAAATCACAACTGATCGGAAGAGCAACATATAGTATTTAAATATGTCTGATATGTGCAAGATTAAGTCTTGAAACCATATGGTTTATTAACAACAGATGTGGCATTTAACAACTGTGCTTTAATTAGCTTCAAAAAACACACTAATTCCCTTTTCAAAGAACCATATCCATTAACACCCAAACGAACCAGTGCCCAAGGTCTCTTCTATTTTCAAAATAGCTGTTTTGAAATGCTGACAACTCTAATTGTTCTAGAAATCTTCACTCTTTCCTCACTCAAAACACTGTGTCATTTCATTTTGTTCTTTAGAATTTAGGTGCTCTGGGTAATTTTGTTTGGAATATTAACTTTAGAACATTTTCAACTATGTCATGAAAACGTTTTTACAGTTCATGTAGTTCCTGATAAGATATAATGTATAAATGAAGTCAGAATGAATCAGGCAAAACTTTTGAAATCTTAGCCATAGCTTTGAAGGAAGGATGTATGCCTGTTATTTACAATGCAGCACATGATGATATTTTTTTTCTTGAATATGATAATATACCATGACTAAAAGCAACTTACAAAAAAGAAGAGTTCATTTTGACTGAGTGAAGCCATGACATGGTGGCCAGAACAGGAGGATGGTTGATGACATTCCATCTGTATGTACACAGAAGAAGGTGAGGCAGTATGTGGGGCTTGACTCTTGAATCTCAGTGTCTCCAACATAGTGGTCACCTGGAGCTGGATAAATTTCACAGACAGAGCTGCACTAACCAGGGACCAAGTATGGAACTACATGAGCCTCTGGCGGACACTTCCTCAAGACTCCACAATCGCCAATATCAGAAAGAAGAGCATGTTATTGTTTTCTTTGGAGAGAAGTAAAGTGCAAAAATCTACTCTAGGCCCCCATGTGCATTATTTATAAGAAATGATGCAACTACATAAACGGAACAATATAAAATTGACAAATAATGAATAATCTTTCCTAATACAAAACACAAATCCCATACATTGTCTCTGGTGAATGTGCTTTATTATTAAATGGGACACCTTATGATTTCTTCACAATCTCTTCCAAAATAAAGTGAGGAAATCTCATCTTAACTATACTATCTTTCCAAATTCACATGATTAGTAAAATTTGATAAATAATATACAGAAAAAAAATCCAACAACAAAACCAACAATAGTTGATTTTAAATAGCCACATCAAATATTGGTGTGTGAACTTATATTTGTAAAAATGATGATAGATTGTGCCCATGAAGGAGTTGTGTCAGGCTTAGATGGTTAGTGAAAAATTTAAAATTCAAACAATACTTACACCATCAACTTGCTAATTTAATAAAAAAAAAAAAAGGTTTTGTCAATTGTTACTGAAAATGCAGTAGACATAATTTAACTATTGTTCAAGGCAAAAGCAAACCAACAGACATAGAACCAGAAACTATGAACCTCAATAACTCAGAGGTCTATGAGAATGTACTCGGTTTTCGCAAGATCCCTAAGATCCTTTTGTCATTAAGGAAGTATGTCCTCTAACAAAGTGAGAGGTGAATATTTAAAAACGAAATAAAAATATTTGCAAAACAAAACCCCCAAAACAGATTCTGTTATCTACTATCCTTCTCAGGTCTTTGATGGGATTGAAGACTAACATTATAGTTAAAACTTAATATATATAATATCTTAGATAGAACATATTAATTATTAGATTCAGGTTCTTTAGGATAGGACACTTTTTGGAATGATCTTTATAACATGCTATTTACCTATGCTCTATACTTCTCTGGATTTTAGTATGTGTTTCTTGCTTGATATTGTTTGCATTGGTTGTAGTTCCATCTTATTTAGGTCATTATCCCTCATTATTCCTGCACAATATTTGATAACCATTACTTTGTATATAGTCTTGTATTAGTTTAGAACCTTCTTATTTAGACAAAAAGGGGGAGATGTAGTGGGTAGCCATTCCAGCTTGGATCTGGAAGTTCCAACCCCCATTGAGACTCTGGCAACTGTCATGCCTCCAGGGGAGGCACCTGGAGACCTGAGAGCTGGATGGGCGAGTGCTCTCTCTGTGCTGGGACCCTGAACAGTGGAGATGGACCTAGCAGAGCTCCAGAGAACACCACTGGACTGCGATATACCTTCCCCAGATCCTGCGACCTACCTTTTCCTTTTTTGTAAGTTGCCCACAAAATAAATCTTCCTTTTAACTAAGTGGAGTGGCCCTAATAATTTCACCAATATCTCTGTGCATTTCTATGCTGCCTATATACTGGTATATCCTTGGACTGCCCTCTGCGTCTTTTGGGGGGACTAGTAATTTAGACATAAAGGGTACTTTGGCACTCATATAATGCTATGTGGTATAGCTATGGCAAAGCAGTTATACACTGATGAATTTTGAGAACATAGGCATGTTTTAATGTTCATTAATATTACTGAATTAATGAGTATAACATAATTTGTTCTAGTAATTCTTACATTTTCAGTGGGAGTACTTTAATAAATTTAATAAATAAACACAGCATCCATCCTGTCTTAACTATTTGAAAAAGATGATTGGCGTACTTTTTACAAATTACATTTATAAGTTTAAGGAATTACTTAGCAAAACTTGTTAACCTTGTTATCAGAAAAGAAGGCAATGTAGTACTCCATAATTGATTCTGATTTCCCAATTTTAAAGGAAAATTCAATACAGGAGTGGTACTTTATCTCTAGCAATCAGAAGGTGGAGAAAATACATTCTTAAATTCTAAGCAAGTGTAGTCTACATTTAGATAGCATGCCAAAGAAAACAAGAACATGGAACCAAAAAAAAGCTACCTAAAAGAATTTATTATTTAAAGACAAAATCAAATTTAATATCTTGTATTGTTGGGAAGAAACAATTTTTGCTTTATTTATGAATATTTAATAGTATTTGAGTATATTGTTTGCAAAATTTAAAAATATAATTCCATATAATTACTGTTTAAAAAAACTCTATGATATTGTGACTTGAATCTCTATGAAGTCATTAACTTTTGAAGCTCCTACCACCAATCAGATTCTGTACCATTAGTATAGGTCTAAGTCTGTGTACATTATGATTGCTGTTAGAAGAGAGGTGGAAGTTGCTACTGAGACTCCCTTTCACCAACGGTGTTGAAGCAGCTGACAGCTGATGCTGGTGAAATGCTTCTTACACACATGGGTAGGTAGGAGCTACAGAGCAAGAAGAAATAAAGAGAATCTAAGATAGCATGGCATTGAGTCTGGATGATGTGATTGATGTTTAGTCAGGGGCCCAAGTTGTTTTAATCAATTTTGCTGGAACATACACTATAATTAAAACATTAGTTGCAGGTATAATTAAAACACTAGATATAAGTGAAATACAAGTTTTTATATACTGCATCTCTCTCTTTATAAATATATATATACTGTTCATATATAAATATATATAAAATATATATAAATAAAAATATGATATGCGCATATAATGGGAGAGAGATACTAAAACCTGTTTCACACTAACGTCAACATTCACAAGATAATAAATAGTTGTCATTTCAAATAATTGAAAATATTTTTTCAAGTTGTAGTCATTATCCCAAATTCCCTTAAATTTTATTAGTAAATACTATAACTCTAAAAACTGTATATTCTCTAAATTTAAATAATAAAATCAAAATTGATAGTCTTTTATGGTAATCTTAAGTTATTACTTAAGAAGACAGCCACCATATTACCCATTAAACAGTCTACATTCTAGTCTGTTCAATATTTAACCAAAATAACCAAAACAATCCTCAAAAACAAGTTTTATATTTTTATATATATTATCTCATATAAATTCATTTACTTGAGTGGATTTCCCATAGAACAGAACTTTAAAAATAAAATGTTGAATTGAGGGGTGGTGGCGGTGGTGGTGGCAGCGGCGGTCTACAGAGTGAGATCCAGGATAGGCTCCAAAAGTTACACAGAGAAACCCTGTCTCAAAAAAATTAATAAATATAAATAAAAATAAAATGCTGAGCCATTGGCCCTAGGCAGATTCTAAGTTGATAAGGTTTGCAGGAATGAAACTAGCAATCTCTGTAAGTAAGGCATGAATATCTGGATATTTATATGTCCATGTGTCTACACAGCCTGACTAATGACTTAGTCGAATGAACAAAATTAAAATAATCTAGCACTGTTTGAGTTATATTTTCCAGAAGGAGTCAATGAAACAAGATCCCCTTGCAGTAAATTTATTCCAACATATACCTAACAAATTAGAGTAAAAGGTACAGCAAGGTCAAGAGTCTAACACAATTTGCTAGCCCAGCCTGAGTTCATATAAACACTAACATAAGAAACACAAACTAATGTTTTAGGTTTGTTGGTTTGTTTCTATTTCTTTTTTTCTTCAATATTTGGCCATGGGAGTTAAATTTTCAAACTCTTGGGCTCCATTGCAGGTCTTTCATCTTGGTCTTATATTGTGGGCCTTTTCCTATTTCTTTTACAAAGGAGAACTACAGACACCCAAGAACAAATAGTCTTCCCCAAGGAAAAGACAGCCATTAATTCCCAATACCAAAAGACCAGTTCTAAATACAGGAGTACAAGTCACCATAAACAGAAAAAGACAAATTGTATTTAGAAATATGTATGTATACAAACACACATACATAGGTATTCATGGACATAAACACAGACCTATGTATCAATAGGTAATGAGAAAAAAAAAGGCCGTGAATTTAAAGAGAGCAAGGAGAGTTTATGCGAGGGTTTTGAAAAGAAAGGAAGGATTTAAAAAGCAAAGGAAGAATGTCATGGGACACAGGACACAAGAGGAATACAGATCCCTCTCAAGTGTAAGACTTGGAAGTCAAACAAAATGAAGCTTTTAAGGGGATATGTGGGGTCTGAGGGGGTAAAGGTAGTATCTTCTGAGGTGCCCTTACACTGGATGTGAAGAGGGGTGACCTGTGAAACATATTATCATGGGCAATGCTGTCTGTTGCATGGAACCATGCTAACTTGACCTGTAAAAAACAACTGAGAGACAGACAAGGCAAAATGGCTCCATGGAATGTCCATGTACACAGACAGCAAGAATTTGGCGAGGAAAATAGGCAGGATTTCGGCACTTCTCTTATCTATGTCCTCAGTTTTTAGAGCTGTGCTGAAAGCTCTCTACAACTCATTGTCCCTTGGCAAAAAAATCAGACAATGCATTTAAATTTGGCTGTGTTATAAAAGTCATGTAAACAATTATTACTGTCAAGTGAAAATAGTCTCAAAGTAAATTCCATTAAATAATTTTATAGTGAATTAGAAAACAGATTTAAATGTATTTAGAATAAAATCTTGTAGTTACTTTTTAAAAAAAGGCCACGCCGGGCGGTGGTGGCACACGCCTTTAATCCCAGCACTTGGGAGGCAGAGGCAGGCAGATCTCTGTGAGTTCGAGGCCAGCCTGGGCTACCAAGTGAGCTCCAGGAAAGGCGCAAAACTACACAGAGAAACCCTGTCTCGAAAAACCAAAAAAAAAAAAAAAAAAAAAAAAAAAAAAAAAAAAAAAAAGGCCACATCTGCCAAAGAATCAGGTAAGAGACATTAACTCTCCCTCCTTTCTTGCAGTTCTAAACCCATTGTCTTATTCTCAGCTAAGTATCAGATCACCAGCTGTGGCCTCTCCACACTCTTTGCTCCATTCCCAGAGTTATATAAAGATCCTGGTAGCAAACCCAGCTTTCCTCCCTCTTGTGAACCCTTTCACCTCTCTTCTAATCAATCTCCATTACTTACTGCTAGCTTCCAACACTGAGAATCACCTTCTACCCAGAACAACCAATAGATACACCTGGCAGGAACTCAGAAGCATTCTCTATCAGGCAGCCTACAGCCACTACATTTTTTTAAGAAGCAGAAAAAAGCAAACAAATAAATAAACAAAAAAGCAAACAAACAAACAAACAAAAAACAAGGAACTAATACTCACTCAAAAAATCCAGATATCATCACCTAGAAGGACGATCATCCTAAACATACACACCTAAATACCAGCATAAAAGCACAATCAAGCCGGGCGGTGGTGGCACACGCCTTTAATCCCAGCACTCGGGAGGCAGAGCCAGGCGGATCTCTGTGAGTTCGAGGCCAGCCTGGGCTACCAAGTGAGTTCCAGGAAAGGCGCAAAGCTACACAGAGAAACCCTGTCTCGAAAAACCAAAAAAAAAAAAGCACAATCAATAACATCCAGAAAATATGTCTTCTACAACCCTTGTACAGAAGGCCCTGAGAAGTGCAATAAAAACTAACGAATAAGAAAAAGACTTCAAGGTCAAGTTAGGTGTAGTGACACAGGCTTTAATTCCCAGAACTCAGGAGCCAGAGGCAGGCAGATCTCTGTGAATTTGAGGCAAGCAGGATCTACAGAGTGAGTTTTAGGACAGTCAAAGCTACACAGAGAAATCCTGTCTTGAAAAATAAGTAAAATCACACAAAGAAACATAAAATGACTTCAAAATAGCCTATATGTTATATATTCAGGGACCTTAAAGAGGATGTAAGAGGATATGAATAAATCCATCAATGAAATCAAGGAATGGAATAAAGAAAATTGTTCAAGACATAAAAGCGAGAATAGAATCAATAAAGAAAAGCCATACCGAAGGAAAAGTTGGAAATAAAAATGTAGGAAATTGAACTGGAACCACAGAGGCAAGCCACACCAATTTATTACAAAGATGAAAGAGAGAATTTCAGACACTGAAGACAAGATAGGAGAAATGGATATCTCTGAAATGAATATCTGTATAGAAGAACATGTTAAAAATTTAAAAATTCCTGGCATGTAACATGAAATCTTGAACACTGGGAAAAGACCAAATCTAAGCATAACAGGAATAGAGGATGGAATAGAAATCTGTGTTAAAGCATCAGAAAATATTTTCAACAAAATTATAGAAGAATTAGTTCCTAACTTAAAGAAGGCAATGCCGATCAATCTTTGGGAAGCATACAGAATGCCAAACTTATTGGACAAGGAAATAAATTACCAATAGTATATAATAATCAAATCATTAAAGTTACAGAACAGAGAAGGGTATTTAAAGCTAGAATCACATCATACACAAACGCACATATACGTATATATGTATAAATATATGTAGATATATGCCCACAGACTTATCAGTTAACACTGTGATTTTCAATTGAGACTCTAAAGCCTCAACAGAAGGGCCACAACAGATGTTCTACAAACTCATAGAGATCAGAGATGACAAACCAGACTAATATACCAGGAAAAATTTCTATCACAGTGAATGGAGAAAGATATTCCATAGTAAATCCAAATATAAGCAAAATGTATCTACCAGCCAAGTGCTGCAAAAGGTGCTAGAAGGCAAATGTTAACCTATAGTGGTTAACCATACCCAAAAAAACGTAAGGAATACATAAACACAGACCAGCAAATCAAAAGTGGGGGAAAAAGCCACATTGCAAAAATGAAACAAAGGACATCAACAAACACTTCCCATTGACATCCCTGAACATCAGTGGTTTTGATACCTCCATCCCAAGACAGAGACTAACAGACTGGACTCTGAAACAGAATTCTTTTTGTTGTTGCTGCTTTGTTTTGTTTTTTGTTTGTTTGTTTATTTTGGCGGTTTTTTTTCTGCTTTAAGAAACACACCTTCGATTCACAGATAAACGTCAGCTCAGGGTAAAAGATGGAAAATATATCAGAGCATCCAAGGAAAAAGCTGATATAGCCACTTTAGCATCTGAGAAAAAGAATTCAACTTCATACTAAAACTATTCAGAAGGAATGAAGGAGAACATGATATACTCATTCAATGAAAGAGAATTTTGCAATTCTAAATATTTATGAACCAAACACAAGCACAGCCGAGTTCCTAAAAGAAACAATACCACAGCTTCAATCACACACTGACACTCATAGTCTTAGTACGTGATGTCAATAACCCAGTCTCATTAATAGACAAGTAATTCCAACAAAAACTAAACAGAGACATGATGGTGCTAACTGATACCATAAACCAAATGGACCTAACAGACATTTACAGAACATTTCCCCCAAACACAAAAGAATATACCTTCTTCTCGGTAGCTCTTGAAATTTTCTTCAAAATTGACCACATATTTGGACACAAAGCAAGTTTGAATAAAGACAAGAAAACTCTAATGTCACTATGAATGCTATATAAACACCACAGATTTAAGTTGGCTATTCACAACAATAGGGAAAGAAAGCCTGCAATCTCCTGGAAACTGAACAACTCAATACTAACTGAAAAAGGGGTCAAGATGAAAATTAAGGAAGAAATAAAAAAAAACTTTTAAAAATATAATGAACATTAAAATATAGCATGCTCAACTTTTTGAAACACAATATAGTTCTAAGAGGCAAGTCCATAGTGTGAAATGCCTACATTAACAAATTGGAGAGATTCGATAATAGTAACTTAATGGCATATATGAAAGCTCTAGAACAAAAAAAAAAATATTTAGTATACACATGAGTATACGGCAAGAAATAATCAAACAAGGGAGGGATAAAACAATGGAAACAAGAAATAATATAATGAAAGAAATAGAGTTGGTTCTTGGAGAAAATAAGATTGACATACTCTTAGTTAAATTAGCTAAAAGGTAGAGAGAAACGATCTAAATTAACAAATTTAGAGGCAAGAAAGGAAACATGACAACAGACACTAAGAAAATCTATAATATGATAAGAACACAATAAAAATTTTATTTCACCAGATTGAAAAACCAAGACTAGGTGGAAATTTTTCTTTCTATATCCCACTTACTAAGGCTGAATTCAGGTCAGATGAGCAACTTAAATAGATCTATAGATACTAGTAAGAAAGGAGCAGCAAGCATAATCTCCCAATCTAAAAAGCACAGGGCTAGATGGTTTCAGTGAATAGTTCCAACAATTTCAAAGAAATATTAACACTAATACTTCTCAAATTACTCCCCAAAATAAAAACAGAAGGAACATTGCCCAAATATTTCTACAAGACCACAGTTACTCTGATACCTTAACCACATGAACGCACACAAGGAAAAGAATTATAGATCAAATTACCTTATCAATGGAGATAAAAAAAATTCAATAAAATACTTGCACACTGAGTCCAAGAACACATCAAAGCAACTATCAACCATGATCAAGTAGGCTTCATTCCAGAATACAGGAATGGTTCAACCTACATAATTTGATAAATGTAATCCTCCTTATAAACAGACTAAAAGAAAACAAACAAACAAACACATGTTCATCTCATTGGATGCATGGAAGACTTGTAACAAAATCCAATACCCCTTCATGATAAAAGTCCTGGACAGTCAATGGACACAAGAGACAAACTCAAAATAATACAGATTCTTCATAACAAAGCCACAGATAACACCAACCTAAAGGGTGAGAAACACAAAGCATTTCCACAAAAATCGGCATCAATCAAGATTGTTCATTTTCTCCATACCTACTTAATATAGTACTTAAAGCCTTCTTTAAATAAGAATATAGAAGGATAAATGGTATACAAATAGGAAGGAAAAAAATCAAAGTATCTTTATTTGCAGATTATATGGTTGTATATATAATTGATGCTAAAAATTTTACTGGGAAGCTACTACAGTTAATAAACACTTTCAGTAGAGTGTCAGTATATAAAATTAATATGTAATAATCAGTAGCCTTCCTATAAAAGATGATGAACAAAACTGAGAAAGAAATAAGGGAAACCAAACTTTTCATACTAACATCTATATGTGTATATATATATATGATATAATGTTAAGCAAATGAGTGAAACACTTGTATGAAAAACAAAACAACAACCTTTAAGACATTAAGGAAAGAAAACGAAGACTATATCAGAAGATGTTTCCTTGGTGTATGCCCCCTACCCATTGTTTCTTAGAATCTTTCTATGTCACCTCTACAAGATCCCTGAGCCCTAAGGGGATGGATTTAATGAAGACTTTAATAAAATGTATAAATATTCATAATACTTAAGAGAATAAAATTCAGACTTCTCTTTCATCTTGAGCAAGAGAAACAGGTATTACAAAAAGTACTTTAATTGTCATGATCTCATCTTTTGAATCTGTTTTACTTCCTATTTGCATCATACATTTATTTATTTGCAAAAGAGTCTTCATTTCCTAAAACATAGAATTCTTTGAAAATATTTTTTCCACAAATTATATTTTAATAACTGTTTTCCTTTCCAAATCTCCTCCCCGATACCCCTCACCTCTCTATCCATGCAACCGATGCAATCCATACTCCTTCTTTTTCTCTCTCTTTATAAAACAAACAGGTAGATTTAAAATAAAAGAGTATTTTTAAAAAACAAAAATCATAAGATACAAAAAGAAAAAAAAGAAAAATCATAAGATACACACACATACACACAAATACACACACAATAAAAACCATAAATCACAAAGGCATAAACCACAATATAAAAGCAAACTACCGCTATGACTTAAAAAAAATACCTATGACAGGCATGTTGGCACTTGTCTTTAATCCCAGTACTCAAAAGGCAGATGGAGGTGGATCTCTTTGAGTTTGAGGACCGCCTGGTCTACTTTGTAAGTTCCAGAACAGTGAAAGGCTACACAGAGAATTTTTGTCTTGGAAAAAACAAACAAATAAAAACCAACCAACCAACCAAACAAACAAAAAACCCAAAACAAAGCATTATTAAAGACAAAATATCATTGGGTTTATTTTGTTTTGGCTGGAAACAAGACCTATGTTTAAGTTTGGTTTATAGACACAGAGAGAAATCATTGAAGAAAATTGTTTTGTTTTGTTTTGTTCTTCTTTGAAGGCAGTTGTTAGTTCAAATAAACTTCTTACTTACAAATGAGATCTCTTGTCTACTTCCCCCTGTCAGCACTGGGACCCCATCTGGCTAGGACCTGTGCAGACCCTGTTCATACTGCTGAAGTTCCTGAGACTTCTTAAGTGCATCGGTTCTTTTGTTTCTGGAAGACAGAGATTCCTTGGTATCATCCATCCTCACTACTCTTAGAATCTTTCTGACCCCTCTTCCTCACAGTTCTCTGAGCCCTGAGGGTAGGAGTGTGGTGAAGATATCATATTTAGGAATTAATGTTACAAAATTCCTCTCCACAGTGTGCAGTTGTGCATCTCAGTATTAGAGCCCATACACTCACTAGAGGAGACAGCTTCTTTGGTTTTGGCTAAGTAAGACACTGATCCATGAATATAAAGAATATTGTTACACATCATTTTATTTCTACATTTCTTGTTTTGTTACAGGAATATAATTATTGATATCTTGAGCAAAGTCTGATTATTCCATGCTGTCCTAATTCAAAATGTAATCTGCCTTTGGTTATTATCTTTGATATAACTACTATATTAATTGAATTTATTATGATATATACCCACAGATAATTGCAGCCTTAATCACCCATTAAGAAAACGTGTCTTTTCAAGAGATACAGACCACTACAGAAACCACAATTAATTAATTTGCAGAGCTGTGGAGTCCACTCGCAATAGATAATGCTATTTTTATTATTTAAATAATTCTATCTTTAAAATTCAAACTTAATACTTCAGTTAATTACATAGTAATAGGATTAACATTTACCATTGCACCCTCAGCCTCTTTTTTTCTTTATTTTTTCTTTTTCTGAGAGAGAGAGAGAGAGAGAGAGAAAGAGAGAGAGAGAAGGGGGAGAGAGAGAGGATAGGGAGTGAGCGAGGATATATAGAGAGACAGACAGAGAGAGGAGAGAGAGTGAGGAGAGGGGGGAGAGAGAGGAGAGAGCACCCTCAGCCTCTTAATGAAGAACTATCGCTTTCATCTTGAGCAAGAGAAACAGGTATTACAAAAAGTACTTTAATTGTCATGATCTCATCTTTTGTTCCAATGGGAGATTTTATTGTTATTACATAATATTTATTCTAGTTGTCTTTAATATTTTAAATAATAAAATATGTTTAAACTCTTGATTAATATAGAAAATTGCCGGGCGGTGGTGGCGCACGCCTTTAATTCCAGCACTTGGGAGGCAGAGGCAGGCGGATCTCTGTGAGTTCGAGGCCAGCCTGGGCTACCAAGTGAGCTCCAGGAAAGGTGCAAAGCTATGCAGAGAAACCCTGTCTGGAAAAACCAAAAATAAATAAATAAATAAATAAATAAATAAATAAATAAATAAATAAAACAAATAAAATAGAAAATTGGTGAAGTATGTTTCTGCATTTACACAAATCAGATTTTTAGTTTTTTACAAGATAAATACACTATTATAAATTTTACTCATGATACGTAAGTGAATACAGTGAACCACTGTCCTTCAATGTGGTGCATCACTTATATTTAACAATGTGATATATGACCTTCTGTATTATTTGCTTAACTTGATGCCACTATCCAAATTTTCAGTTACAATTACTTGAAATAATAATATTGTGAACATATAGGCAGACAAAGTATAAACATGAAATTTCTAGATGAGTGATAACTTGACAATTTGAAGTGGGAATTATTCACTAGAGACATTATTGCATAAAAATTTAATAGAATAAAAGGATATCTATATTCTTACCTCATTTACTCAAACCATAAAAGTCCAATGATCCAGCTCTCTGAAGCACAGAACTACCTCAGCCATTCATGCATGAGGCTGATCGCAATTCAATCAGACTGTAAAGCTGGTCCCTGTAAATTCTGGCAGTGCTAAATAGTGTCCCATTCCTTTTTGTGATATCAATTTTTATTTGATTATTCCAAATTGAGATTTTTCTATAATAATTTGTTCATAATTTAAGAATTTTATTTGCAGAATTAGAACTATGAACTACATAGATATTTTCAGATAAATTCATACAGTGTTTATAGAACAAAAAAGATACTGGAATATCCCAGTTGTTAAAACTACCAGAGGAGGAAATTTGTATGTATCAATATATTCCTTAGCAATTTAAAATACTCTTTCTAAACTTTGTTCTATTGGACAATGTACTTCATAATAAAACTACTTATTTTATTTTTTTTCCTATGAGTAGTTTTATATGAGCAAGAAAATTAGCTTTTATGTATTCCAAGAATTAGCCATAGATCAATTTTTGAGCACTATTTGGCTTGAGAACCTGTTAGCTTTTCATATAAGAAAGAATAGAAAGGAATTAAGTTTCTTAAATATGATAGACAGTGAGATTGACAAGAACAAATAACATAATTCAAAATAGCTAGTGAGAAAAATTCTCGGAATTTTCAAAGTTGAAACACATGATAAGCATTTGCATGACTGTGCCATTTATCCTGATTGATCATTGCACATTCTATGCATAAACTGAAGTGTCACACTGTGCCACAGGAATGCATAAAATTATTACTTGTCATTTGAAACTAAACACATGCATTTACAATAAATATGGGAGTGGAAAATTCCACAAACAAGTAGAAAAAATCTTATTCAGTTCTATTTCAAAAATTAGCATAACCTTTATGATTTCTGTAGGAGAAAAATAACCTGTGTAAGATTTAATCAGCATTTGCATGATATATCCTCAGGCCCTAACACAAAGAAGCCTAAAAATAATGAACTCAATAGTTAATAGGCCTGTTTGTCAAAGACTCATAGTTAGAAACTCTGAAACTACATTTTTGTTATTCAAGGATTGTATGGTTATATAAATATTTTTGGATAATGAAAGTTTCGGTTTTCACCATGAGATGGAACTTATAAATACAGGAGGAACGAAGTATAAATGAGCTTCTACTCTTTGACTAAAATGGATGATTACAGTGTAAGCTTGTGCATTTTTAAGGAATAAAACATCTGTGAGTGATCATATGAAGATGAATTCATGTGCATGCATGTATATATGCATATATAGTGTAATAAATAGAGTTTGATATGTATTGCTTTAAGAATCTAGAGAAAGAATACATGAATTAATTTTATTACTTTCAAGAACATGCTATGTGTTTGAAATTATAAATAGTAAATCAAAATGTTATTAGGGAGCTAGGTTGGAGATATAATGAGATGAATCAGTAAAATCCATGATGATGCACAAATATGAGGATGTGAGTTGGATTCCCTTCTTTTTGGGGTAATGGACACCAGTAATCTACACTTGTGAAGCAGACACAGAAAATTCGCTGAGGGTTGGACTACGTATTTAGACAAATTGGTGAGGTCCAGGGTCAGCAAGAGACCTTGTCTCAAAAATAACATGGAGAGTGATTGAGGAAAATGTTTTACTAACCATTGGCTTTTACAGGCCAATGTGTATGCGCATGTATGCTCAAACACATATGCAGATGCAGAATTTAAGACACAAAGAAGCTCAGATGACATGAGACTTGTTACCTCAGTTCTCAAGATCTGAGGCAAGAAGATTTCTCTGTCTTCTAGGCTAAAGAATTCAGTTCCGGGTTGGGTAACTTAGTGAGATGCTTTCTGAGAATAAATGGGGATATAAATTTCTGGTAGGAGAGTTTTCCTAGCATGTACATGTGTAGGGCCCTGGAATCCGTTACTGAGATTAAATTTAAATCTGTTTTATAAGGATCTATTTAAGATTCCCTTGAAGTGTAAGTTAGATTCCTTATTTTAAGACTCTTAATCAAATTGCATAATTTAGTACATAAAGTAGTTTTATTTGCTATATACAGTTTTATTACTATGTTATAGTGTTTAGGTGGTGAGTATATCTATTCTGGAAGCCATGTTAAATCCTAACCCAAAATGTGCTTACAGAATCAAAAGAGAATAAGTCAGGACAGAAGAAAATCTGGGGCCATGATATCACCTCAGTGAGGAATTCAGTCAAACCCATGGTGACATCTGAGTGTAGAATGACATTGTGGAGTTTTCTGTAGTACAGTAAACTGACCAAGATCAGTTAGCTCTTGTCATTCAGTTACTAACATCAATTTCTTCAGTAAGGAGATGTCCATGTCTACACTTTGTAAAAACTGACATATAACTATTAATTTTTCCAGGATAAAAACAATTTTCCATCAACTGCTGGGGATTCCTATGATCAGTTCTTAGCCTCATTGTAGACAAGTTTATTCTATAAATCTTTAAAATAACTTTTGAATTATATTTTTCAGGGGATTGGAATGAATTACATTAATTTTCCGTCTTCCACTCTCACTGCTAATTTGCCCCAAGTAGACTTTGTTGTTATTATAATTTAGTAAGAAAGTTTTCAATAATTTATTCCAAGATTTTTTGACATAGGCCCCACATTGTTAACCTTTTCCAGACATCATATTTAAGCAAAATGTTGATAGAGCTTCTTGTCTAAAGCAATAGAAGTTCAGCCCTGTTTGCTTTCTCCCAGCATCCAAGGAAGATTCTATCAACCAACTGATGATCTAATCTGAGGGATATTAAATGAATCTAACCACACTGAGTACTTTAGTCCATTCACTTTATTCTTCTCAGTCAATTCTATCTACACAGGTTCTTTTCTGTTCTCATAATTAGCTTCTCTCTGTCCCTTCTTCTGCTCTTTCATTATTCTACCTATGTCTTTCCATCTTCTTTCTCATCTTTGTTCTTTATCAATTCCTCAGTGTGGTGGTGGTGAGGGAACTGGTGTATATACACAAGCAGTAATTCTTTGGCAAAGCAATGCGAAGCTTGAAGTTTTCAGGGTCACAGAGAAAAGTGGTACGGATCCACACATAAAGCAATAATTGTTAAATTCCAATTAAAACCCAAAAGGGGGAGTGACTGAAGGGGAGTTCTCTGATAGGATAAACTAAAGGCTATGATCAATTGGGGAATTCTACAAAAAAAAAAAAAATACAAAAACGTAATTTATGTGCTCAAACTATAATCTGGAGGTGGTTAGGTAAAATTTTAGGATTCTATATATGTCAGTATAAGTCACTAGTAAAGTAAAACTGTCTTTTATTCTTAGGTGCAACTTTTTCCTCTAGCTCATCCCAGCTGCAGCTGCTTGCTGGTAGGGTGAGAGACATATGCTCAGTTGCTAGGCATGTAGCATTTGGTTAGTAAAACTACTTTCACTCAGAGTACTTGCAAGGGGGAAATCTAGGAATAGCACCTGGCTGAGGAGGATTAAAATTTAATTTCCACAAGAAACGAAGCTTGGCACCTATCATCCACCTGGCCTTGTCAGAAATCTTCTTTGATCAGTGGGAAGTAAATAACTTAACTCAGTAACTAGCAAGTGGCTAAAACATCATTCCAGGAATGTGAGCAGTAAATCTCTTAAGTGAGTGTCTTGTATAAGTAAACGGGGTGAAGGTAAGGAGTTGAGGACCTAATTGCTAGTGGTTATTTTCTCTATCTGTGGGTGAGATGAGCTAACCTTTTTCTGTCTTCATTTGTCCTTGGATAAAAAGTTATCTTAGCTGAAATTCTTTTGTCAGGAGAATGGCCCTGGCCAGATATATGTTAATGAAAAATAAAGACAGCTTGGTAAAGCTATCCAATTACCCCAAATGTGTATGGATAGTTGTACCCATAAGACTGATATGCAGTCATGAAATTACATCTACACATAACATAGAAGTGCATGGCAAATGAGGAGAATCATAGCTATTATTGCACAAGTTTACAACAAGAAACAACCAATTCCTTCAGAAGGCAGTAATTCCATAAAGACTTGCATGATGGTTTTCTCTAACAGAACTCTTATTTCTAATAGGTTGACCCTCTGGACTCTACTTATCACCTGCTATATACTCCCAAGGTTCTTTGCTACCAGCAGCTCTCAATACTTTCTAATCCTGTATTTTAGAAAACTATTTAGTGATATGATTGAACTGTCTTAAAGTAATGCATATTTATTATATTACTTAACATGTTTTGATGTCTTAAAATGGGTGATTTTTTTTTCTGTCAGAATCTTGTACTAGATATTTCAAGCCATTTACAGAACTTAAAAATAATCTTCACTAAAAGTATATATGTTTCTTCAAAAAAAGTAACATCCACAGTGCAATTCAGCAAATAATGTAAGCAGAAAAAGTTAATCATTTTTATAGCCTGTTACTAATAATGTGAAGTCTGGATGATCCATTGATTGCGAGATCCAAGAATCATCATGACCAAAGGTTTCCTGCTGATTTTGCATGAATAATTAACAATCTGGAAACAAAATCAGGATACCACAATGAGGATTTCAAATGTTCTCCCATGGTTAAGTGATCTATTTTTCTTTCTTTTTTTGTTGTTATAAAAAATGTGCTTGCATTTCTAAAAAAAGTAAAACAGTTAACATTGCTCACTTCATTTGAAGAATGACCAAGTTTCTATTAAGCATTTAACTATCTTGTATTCCATGTCTTAAATATATATAGTTGATTTCTTTTAATTTTTACATGTGAAGAATACTGACTAATTTACTCACAGAAATAGGTTTCCAAATTTTCCATTTGATCATGGTTTGCCTGGGTACTTCCTCACTAGAGTTTAGATTTTGACTATAATTTCTTCCTGTATATGTAGATGTAACAGTCTTATTAAGTAAGAAACCCTGAGTCAAATGCAGAATTAAAAGCCCAAGAGGTCAGAACAGTAGCTAAGAGCTGAGACTAAAATCGCCTTCTTATCACCCACTGCTGCTGCCACTGCTGTCCTTTCCCTAAGAAAGAGACTTACTTCCTGTGTGTCTGTCTTTTTATCAGCATGATGTACTTGCTCCAGTAAGATGCCTGCCATGTCTGCCGCCATGCTCCCCATGATGATAGAAATAGGTTAACATTCTGAAACTGTAAATAAATCTCCAATTAAAGTACTCTTTTAATAAGAGTTGCCTTGGTCATGATGTCTCTTCACATCAATAGAATGGTTGACTAAGAAACAGGGCAGTAACAACACCATTGATTTAGAATGTCTTTACAATGTGATTAAATGGTAGCATATATTAAGTACTGAGAGGCCCAGTCTACCTCCTAGAGGTTACAGAAACAAATAATCTCTCACTGATTTTTCAAATCAATGAGGTAACTGATATTTTTAACACACACACATGGAGGAGGGGCAGTGCTGGGGATAGTTTTATGTCAACCTGACACAAGGTAGAATTAGCTGAAAGGAGAGAACCTCAGTTTTTTAATAAAAATGCCTCCATAAGATCCAACTTTAAGGCATTTTTAAAATTACTCATTGATGGGTGAAGGCCTTGCCCATTGTGGGTGGTACCATCCCCTGGGTTGGTGGTCCTAGGTTCTATAAGTAATCAGGCTGAGGAAGCCATCTGAGCAAGTTAGTAAGCTCCACCCTTCCACAGCTTCTGCATCCACTCCTGTTTTCAGGATCCTGTCCTGTTTGAATTTCTGTCTTGATTTACTTCAATGACAAACAGTGCTGTGGCAGTTTAAGAATAAACCTTCCTCCCCAAGTTTCTTTGGCCATGGTATTTCATCATAGCAATAGTAACCTTAACTACAACAGTGTGTAAACTAAGATAATACACAAGTATGTATATATATTGTACATGTGTCTTTATGTTGGTTTCTTAATGAGAAAATTTCTTTTGATAGTTTATGAATCACCAATAGAGTTACAAATTTAAGTGTTAGCCTAAACTGTTCCTTTTTGGTCATTGTCTCACTATCTTTATATCAATATATTTTCAATGTGCTCAATAATTCTATTTTACAGATTCCAATTACACTTCTACAATTCCCATTCTCTTATATGCTATGCTTAAATTTTAGAAATATTGAAGATATCTAAACATGGTTTTGATTTTCTGAAAGACACTTGTATAGTTGCCATTTCCTTCCATGATAAAAAATAATGAATTTTCCTGGCCTTTCTTTACATATGGATAAATAATACTTGTGTATCCTAGTCTATTGTTAGTTAAACAATAGTAAAAGATATAGTGTATGTGTGTGAGAGAGACATGAACAGAGGCAGGGAGAGATGGATAGATAGGTAGGAATATAGATAGATGATAGATAGATAGATAGATAGATAGATAGATAGATAGATAGATAGACAGATAGATCCATCTACATTGGCACTTACTAAGAAGAGATTAGGAATCACCAACATGATCAGATACTATTAAAATAAAACTTTTGTTTAAAGAATTTTTCTTCAGAGGCAGCCATTAACCTGACTGAAACCACTGTCATGGTGGAAGGTGATCTGGCAGCACATTCCTAATGAATTAGCTATTCTAATCAGAAGTTCTTGTCTGGTGTGCTGCAGTGATATGCAGTTACAGTATCTTGAAGTTCCTAAGAGATCTCAGCATAGAAAAATGGATATCATTTGAATCTTGGATGCACTCATTCAATTTCTCTATTGTTCATTAAGCAGTACTGGTTGTGAGTTATGGGAGAAAATTCTATTAATATTAATAACTTTTATCATTGGAAGTAGCAGTTTGCAGCTTATTATGTTCAAACATTTTCTGAAATTGAGATTCTAATAACACTGAAAATTGTAGAAATGTTCAGAAGTACTGAAAGAACAAATTAAGTCAAGTGATAAACACTGTGAGGACAGACTGTGCTTTTTAAGTAAGCTCTACAGGTGGAGGGTAATTGGGAGGAGTGCTTTATTGTGGGATAAGGCTTCCCATCCTTTCTTGCAAAAACTGTTTTCCTGAGTGACAAAACTGCATCTCTGGGCCTGATATGACTGCAATGTTATATATATATATATATATATATATATATATATATATATATATATATATATGTTATTTTACAATACCATTCAGTTCTACATATCAGCCATGGGTTCCCCTATTCTCCCCCCTCCCACCCCCTCCCCTTACCCCCAGCCTACCCATTCCCACCTCCTCCAGGACAAGTCCTCCCCCAAGGACTGCGATCAACCTGGTAGACTCAGTCCAGGCAGGTCCAGTCCCTTCCTCCCAGACTGAGCCAAGTGTCCCTGCATAAGCCCCAGGTTTCAAACAGCCAACTCATGCAATGAGCACAGGACTTGGTCCCACTGCCTAGTTGCCTCCCAAACTGATCAAGCCAATCAACTGTCTCACCTATTCAGAGGGCCTGTTCCAGCTGGGGGCCCCTCAACCTTTGGTTCATAGTTCATGTGTTTCCATTCATTTGGTTATTTTTTTTCAATAATTGAGTAAAACTGAAATTTATTATAAGCCACAGTCGTCCTAGGGACCTCCATGCTACATTTATAGCCTCTATGGTTCCATGGGTTATGGTCTGATTGTTCTTTATTTTATATCTAGAATCCACCTATGAGTGAGTACATACCATGACTGTCTTTCTGGGTTTGGGTTACCTCACTCAGGATGATTTTTTCTAGTTTCATCCATTTGCCTGCAAATTTCATGCTTTCATTGTTTTTCTCTGCTGAGTAGTACTCCATTGTGTATATGTACCACATTTTTTTCATCCATTCTTCCGTTGATGGGCATCTAGGTTGTTTCCAGGTTCTGGCTATTACAAATAGTGCTGCTATGAACATAGCTGAGCATGTATCTTTATGGTATGAATCAGCATTCCTTGGGTATATGCCCAAGAGTGGGATGGCTGGGTCTTGAGGTAGTTCGATTCCTAATTTTCTGAGAAACCGCCATACTGATTTCTACAAAGGTTGTACAAGTTTACATTCCCACCAACAGTGGAGGAATGTTCCCTTTGCTCCACATCCTCTCCAACATTGGTTGTCATTGGTGTTTTTGATCGTAGTCATTCTAACAGGTGTAAGGTGGTATCTCAGAGTTGTTTTGATTTGCATTTCTCTGATGATTAAGGATGTTGAGCATTTCTTTAAATGTCTTTCAGCCATTTGTAGTTCTTGTTTTGTGAATTCTCTGTTTAGCTCTTTAGCCCATTTTTTAATTGGACTGTTCAGTACTTTGATGTCTAGTTTCTTGAGTTCTTTATGTATTGTGGAGATCAATCCTCTGTCAGATGTGGGGTTGGTGAAGATCTTTTCCCATTCTGTTGGCTGTCTTTTTGTCTTATTGACTGTGTCTTTTGTCCTGCAAAAGCTTCTCAGTTTCGAGAGGTCCCATTTATTAATTGTTGTGCTCAGGGTCTGTGCATTGGTGTTTTATTTAGGAAATGGTCTCCGGTGCCAATGCGTTCAAGAGTGCTTCCTATTTTCTTTTCTATTAAGTTTAGTGTAACTGGATTTATGTTTAGGTCTTTGATCCACTTGGACTTGAGTTTTGTGCATGGTGACAGATATGGATCTATTTGTAATCTTTTACATATTGACATCCAGTTATGCCAGCACCATTTGTTGAAGATACTTTCTTTTTTTTCCATTGTATAGTTTTGGCTCCTTTGTCAAAAACCAGGTGTTCATATGTGCATGGATTAATGTCAGGGTCTTCAATTCAATTCCATTGGTCTATGTGTCGGTTTTTATACCAGTACCAAGATGTTTTTATTACTATAGCTCTATAGTAGAGTTTGAGGTCAGGGATGGTGATGCCTCCAAGGGTTGCTTTATCGTATAGGATTCTTTTAGCTATCCTGGGTCTTTTGTTTTTCCATATAAAGTTGAGTATTTTTCTTTCCAAGTCTGTGAAGAATTGTGTTGGGATTTTGATAGAGATTGCATTGAATCTGTAGATTGCTTTTGGTAAGATTGCCATTTTTACTATGTTAATCCTACCTATCCATGAGCATGGGAGATCCTTCCATTTTCTGATATCTTCTTCAATTTCTTTCTTTAGAGATTTAAAGTTCTTATCAAAAAGGTCCTTCACTTGTTTAGTTAGTGTTATCCCAAGGTATTTTATATTATTTGTGGCTATTGTAAAGGGTATTGTTTCTCTGACTTCTTTCTCAGCCCTTTTATCATTTGTGTACAGGAGGGCTACTGATTTTTTTGAGTTGATCTTGTATCCTGCCACTTTACTGAAGGAGTGTATCAGCTGTAGGAGTTCCCTGGTAGAGTTTTTGGGGTCACTTATGTATACTATCATATCATCTGCAAATAGTGAAAGTTGGACTTCTTCTTTGCCAATTTGTATCCCTTTTCATCTCTTTTTGTTGTCTTATTGCTCTAGCTAGAACTTCTAGTACTATATTGAATAAATATGGGGAGAGTGGACAGCCTTGTCTTGTTCCTGAATTTAGTGGTATCGCTTTGAGTTTCTCTCCATTTAATTTGATGTTTGCTGTTGGCTTGCTAGAAATTGCTTTTATTATGTTTAGAAATGTTCCTTGTATTCCTGATTTTCTAAGACCTTTATCAGGAAGGGGTGTTGGATTTTGTCAAAGGCTTTTTCAGCATCTAAGGAGATGATCATGTGGTTTTTTTCTTTCAGTTTGTTTATATGGTGTATTACATTGACTGATTTTCGTATGTTGAACCATCCTTGCATCCCTGGGATGAATCCTACTTGGTCGTGATGGATGATTGTTTTGGTGTATTCTTGGATTCGGTTTGCCAATATTTTGTTGAGTATTTTTGCATCAATGTTCATGAGGGAGATTGGTCTGTAGTTCTCTTTCTTTGTTGCATCTTTGTGTGGTTTGGGTATCAGGGTAATTGTAGCCTCATAAAAAGAGTTTGGTAGTGTTCCTTCTGTTTCTATTGTGTGGAACACTTTGAAGAGGATTGGTATTAGTTCTTCTTTGAAAGTCTGGTAGAATTCTGTACTGAAACCATCTGGTCCTGGGCTTTTTTGGTTGGGAGACTTTTGATGACTGTTTCTATTTCTTTAGGGGTTATTGGTCAATTTAAATGGTTTATCTGGTCTTGATTTAATTTTGGTATGTGGTATTTATCCAGAAAATTGTCCATTTCTTCCTGGTTTTCCATTTTTGTGGAGTACAGGTTTTTGAAGTATGATCTGATGATTCTCTGGATTTCCTCGTTGTCTGTTGTTACGTCTCCCTTTTCATTTCTGATTTTGTGAATTTGGGTGCTCTCTCTTTGCCTTTTGGTTAATTTGGCTAGGGGTTTGTCTATCTTGTTGATTTTTTCAAAGAACCAACTCTTTGTTTCATTGATTTTTTGTATTGTTCTCTTGTTTTCTATTTCGTTGATTTCAGCCCTCAATTTGATTATTTCCTGGCGTCTATTTCTCCTGGGTGAGTTTGTTTCTTTTTGTTCTAGAGCTTTCAGTTGTGCTGTTAATTCATTGGTATGGGATTGCTCTATCTTCTTCATGTGTGCATTTAGAGCTATGAATTTTCCTCTTAGCACTGCTTTCATAGTGTCCCATAAGTTTGGGTATGTTGTACTTTCATTTTCATTGAATTCTTGGAAATCTTTAATTTCTTTCTTTCTTTCTTCCTTGACCCATTGATGTTTCAGGTGGGCATTATTAAGTTTCCATGAGTTTGTGGGTTTTCTATACTTTTTGTTGTTGTTGAGGTCTAACTTTAAGGCATGGTGGTCTGATAAGATACAGGAGGTTATTCCAATTTTTTTGTATCTGTTGAGATTTGTTTTGTGTCCAAGCATGTGGTCAATTTTTGAGAAGGTTCCATGGGGTGCTGAGAAGAAGGTATATTCTTTTGTGTTAGGATGGAATATTCTGTAGATATCTATTAGGTCCATTTGAGTCATAACATCTGTTAGGTCCTTTATTTCTTTGTTAAGTTTCAGTCTGGTAGATCTATCTTTTGGTGAGAGTGGTATGTTAAAATCTCCCACTACTAATGTGTGGGGTTTGATGTGCATTTTAAACTTTAGTAGTATTTCTTTTATGAATTTGGGTGCTTTTGTATTTGGAGCATAAATGTTTAGAATCAAGACTTCATCTTGGTGGATTTTTCCCGTGAAAAATATGTAATGTCCATCCTGATCTCTTTTGATTGATTTTAGTTTGAATTCTATTTTATTAGATATTAGGATAGCTACAGCAGCTTGTTTCTTAGGTCCATTTGCTTGGAAATCCTTTTCCCAGCCCTTTACTCAGAGGTAGTGTCTATCTTTGAAGTTAAGGTGTGTTTCTTGTATGCAGCAGATGAACGGGTCCTGTTTTCTTATCCATTCTGTTAGCCTGTGTCTTTTTATAGGTAAGTTGAGACCATTGATATTGATGGATATTAATGACCAGTGATTGTTAATTCTTGTTATTTTTTTGTGGTTGTGTTGTGTTGTCCTTCTGTGGTGTATGTTGGGGTAGGATTATCTATTACTTGATTTTTCTTGGATATGTTTAGCTTCTTTGGGTTGGATTTTCCCTTCTAGTGCTTTCTGTAGGGCTGGGTTTATGGACAGGTATTGATTAAATCTGGTTTTATCCTGGAATATTTTGTTTACTCCGCCTGTGGTGATTGAGAGTTTTGCTGGGTATAATAATCTGGGTTGGCATCCATGGTCTCTTAGTGTCTGCATGAGATTTGTCCATGATCTTCTAGCTTTCATAGTCTCTATTGAGTAGTCTGGTGTTATTCTGATGGGTTTGCCTTTGTATGTTACTTGGTCTTTTTCCTTTGCGGCTCTTAATATTTTTTCTTTGTTCTGTGTGTTTAGTGTTTTGATTATTATGTGGAGAGGTGACCTTTTTTTTTGGATCCAGCCTATTCGGTGTTCTGTAAGCTTCTTGTATCTTCATAGGTATTTCTTTCTTTAGGTTAGGAAAGTTTTCTTCTATGATTTTGTTGAATATATTTTCTGTGCCTTTGAGTTGGTATTCTTCTCCTTCTTCTATCCCTATTATTCTTAGATTTGGTCTTTTCATGGTGTCCCAAATTTCCTGGACGTTTTGTGTTACAACTTTTTTGTCTTTAATGTTTTCTTTGACTGACGCATCTATTTTCTCTATCGTGTCTTCAGTGTCAGAGGTTCTCTGTTCCATCTCTTGCAATCGGTTGCTCATGCTTGTTTCTGTAGTTCCTGTTCGTTTAGTCAGGATTCCTATTTCCAGCATTCCCTCAGCATGTGTTTTCTTTATTGTCTCAAATTCATTTTTCAGATCTTGGCATGTTTCTTTCATCTGTTTAATTGCTTTTTCTTGGCTTGATTTGATTTCTTCCCATTTTTTGTTCTTTTTTTCTTCCATTTCTTTAAGGGAGTTTTTTATTTCCTCTTTAATGGAGTTTTCCATTTCCTCTTTAAGGAAAGTTTTTATTTCCTCTTTGAGGGAATGTTTTATTTCTTCTTTAAGGGCCTCTATCATCTTCTTAAAGTCATGTTTAGGGTTGATTTCTTCTGTTTCTTCTGTCTTGGTATGTTCAGGTCTTGCAGGTGTAGAATCACTAAGTTCTGATGTTGCCATATAGGTCTTTATGTTGTTGCCTGTATTTTTGCACTGGCATCTATTCATCTCTTCCTCTGTGCCGTGCAAGTGGTGTCTGTGTCTGAGAGTGCCCCTCTTGTTCTAATTTTTAGTCTTGGTTTAGTAGGGGTTCTTGGTTAAATTGGTGCTATTGGGCTGTTTCTTCAGGGACAGCTGATTTCAATCGGTGAAGTATATACTTATGATTCTGGTGATCTGGTTTGGTGGCTGGGTAGTGCCTTCTTCTGTGTTCCCAGGTCACGTTTTGTTCATTTGTCAACTCCTCAGCTGATCTTGTTTCTTCAGACTTCAAACTGTAGGCATCTGAATCCTCTCCCAGATGGGTTTCAGCTGAGCAGGGTAGTCTCACCAACACCTCCAAGTTGTTGGGTTTCACAGGATCAGCAGCTGGTCCCTGGGTTGTCCTCAGATGGAGTGTTCAGATTCGTTCTGGTTCCGACCCACGGAGATAGCTTCTTTCCCAGGTGTTGGAGTTAGAGGCGTCCCTGTTCCAAGCTGCGTTTGCTTGTCTCCGTCCCTGGGCCTGTCTACCTCTGTGGTCTGCCGCCAGGCCTGTATGTCCCTGTCAGCTGCCGCTGGGTCTGTCTGCCTCTGTGGACCTCCGCCGGGCCTGTATGTCTCTGCTAGCTGCCGCTGGGCCTGTATGTCTCTGCCGGCTGCCGCAGCTAGCCTACCTACCTCTGCTTGTCACTGCTGCCGGGCCCATCTACCTCTGTGGGCAGCACCTGGGCCTGTATGTCTCTGTTGGCTGCCGCCACTGGGCCCGTCTACCTCTGCGGGCCGCTGCCACAGGCCTACCTGTGTCTGCTTGTCTCTGCTGCGGGGCCTGTCTACCTCTGTGGGCCACCGCCAGGCCTGAAGGTCCCTGTTGGCCGCCACCGGGCCCGTCTACCTCCGCGGGCCGCTGCCACAGGCCTACCTGTGTCTGCTTTCTCCGCCGCTGGGCCTGTCTACCTCTGTGGACCGTCGCTGGGCCTGTATGTCTCTGCCAGCTGCCACCGGGCCTGAATGTCGACTGCAATGTTTTTGAATGACTATTAAATTATCATTTTATGGAATACAATACAGTACACAATGTAGATGATATGCTGAAATATAAAAAGTCATGTTCCATATATCTAATTGATCACAAAAAGCAAAGACAGTAATAAAACTGGGTATGTTTATCTGCTCACCAAATATGTCAACTATTTTTTGTTGATTTTGTAGAGTGTGCAACATATTTTGAAACATTCTTATTGGAATATCTTGGCAAATCCTAAAGAAATATTTTAGTAAAACTTGACCCATAATTTATAATTTTAAAATGTTGATAATACAATTATTTATGGCATAACACTCATCTAAACTGTCCCTCTTCCAGTTTAAATTTTTACTTATTATTTAATATACATAATATTTACACCAGCCAGTCATGCCTCATGTCTTTAATCTCAGCACTCAGGTGCTGTGAGATAATGCTTTTGTACACTGGTTTAATAAAATGTTGACTGGCCAGCAACAAGGCAGACATTATAGGTGGGATAAGCAGATAAGGAGAATTCTGGAAAGAGGAAGGCTGAGTCAGGAGATGTCAGCCCACAGGCCAGGGAGCAGCATGTAGTGGCACACAGGTAAAGCCACGGAATACATGACAACATATAGATTAACAGAAATGGGCTGAGTTTAATTGTAAGAGCTAGTCAGTAGTAAGCCTGAGCTAATGACTGAGCAGTTTTAATTAATATAAGCCTCTGTGTGTTTACTTGGGTCTGAGCATCTGTGGACCAGGTGGGATACAGGAAATGTCCAGCTACAAGAGCCACCCAACATGGGGCAAGAATTTCCACCCAAAACCTGATAAAGTTTTAAAAAAGGGTTCTAAAATGGAGCCAAGAGCAGCTTCCTAGTTGTGTCTTTCAGGAAAGCTGTGATGCAAAGATGCTGTAGTATGCAGACTTGGGCTACAGTATGGCAGGTTCATAGTGTGCAGGCTTGAGCTACAGCATGGCAAATTCCTGTTGAGTTACACAGAGGTTTCTGCAAGTCACACAACATGGTGCATGATGGATATGAATTTTGCTAGTACAAAAAAAAGTTTTCTGGGCTACATGCTGCTGGGTGGAAGCATAGACCCATGGCTTCTCAGAGTCAGTGGTGAGCATAGTTCTCAGAGCTGGCTGTAAATGAAGTTCAGCCTTGTTGGAAAACTACAGTGGGCAGAGCCAGCAGCCAAAGCTGCCATTGCAATCCTAGTAATGCTGCAGTTTAAAGCAATAGATTCACAATAAGTCAGATTCAGATTAAATAAAACTCTAAATGGTTTATGGTATGTGGAAAAATGTGCATAGTCTTGGAAGAGAGAGGAAAATGAATATAGACAGTTATATAAAGAAATGGTTTTAAAAAATAAAGTCTTTAAGGAAACTGTAGCTTGAGTTTTCCTGCCTTGCCCACAGTCATGACAAATCTCTGTCACCCGCCAGTCCCACAGCCGCTCAAACCCAACCAAGTAAACACAGAGACTTTATATTGCTTACAAACTGTATGGCCGTGGCAGGCTTCTTGTAAACTATTCTTATATCTTAAATTAATTCATTTCCATAAATCTATATCTTAAAGTAATCCATTTCTACAAATCTATACCTCACCACGTGGCTGGTGGCTTATCGGCGTCTTCACATGCTGCTGATCATGGCTGTGGCTGCAGCGTCTCTGGTCATTGCGGCGGCTGCAGCGTCTCCTTCTGCCTTTCTGTCCTTTTATTTCTCCTCTCTGTTAGTCCCGCCTAGCCACGGCCGATCAGGTTTTATTTATTTATCAATCAGAACAACTTGACATACAGACCATCCCCCAGCACAGCCAAGTGCAGACCATCTCAAACACCTGCACTCAGGCCCATGGTCCTAATCATCCTCTATACGGACCTGCTGGGTAACGCCACAAGGAACCCAAGAAGGGCTCCCACAGGACATACAGAACATCCCACAGCAGGAAACAGTAAAGGTAATATAAAAATTAAGCCACATAAAGATGGATATTACACGGAGAATCTGGATCGTGTTGTCTTTGGGATTTTTAACTGCAGAGAGACATTTTATTGTAAAAGCTGCTGAATTAAATAAATATGTATATTTTAAAGATATCTGGATTTCAAAATTTATGTCTAAGGATATGTTTCATTGGAAAGGAGGTTCTGCTTTTGTTTCCACAGGAAACAAGAGGCTACGGATTTGTCCCAGGTTAAGATACATCAAGTTTGACCAGCCAAGATCCCCTGAAAAGTGTCCGATGACACCATGGCCCAGATTATCCAATATCTAGAATGGTTACAAGGCAACTGGCTCAGACAACTCCAGTCAGAACTTGACCATAATCCTAAATTTTTTTTGTGTCCCCATAAGATTACCAGCACCTTCTATCAGCAGGAAGTAGCCTAGAGAACTAATTTACCACAACATTTTCCCAAAAAATGGATTATGGATGTTTGTCTTTGTTTATGTTGTTGGTAACAAATTGTTATTGGTCATAGTCAAACTCTTTCTAAAAGAAGTAAGGTCATATATGATATGGAAATATAGGATATAGATAAGATAGGATAAAAGGGTGGATTGTTGAGCCTACTTTTAAAGAGCAACTTGCTTAAAATGTTCTACATTGGTATAGATTTTAGTTTATTGATACAAATTTTAAGTTAATTTATACTTTATATATACAGTATAAAGTTAAGTTATACTGTACATATATTTCTACTCTTGCTTAAGGTATTATGTTTATATAACTCATTAAATTGTAATGGGTAATTAAAAAATACAGATTAATAATTAGTCTTCTATGAGAGTCAAACTTATAGTCATGTTAGTTAAAATTTCTAGATATACATACATATATATATATGTATAATTCAATTAAGTACACATAGATATAATTCAATTAGTTAGGTAATTTTCAAACACATCAAAGACCTACAGAATATGGCATTTAAAATGTTTCAAAAACTTAGACTTTCTGGATAATGAGACACCTCTGCTCCTGGCAGCACTGATTTACTTCAAAGGGAAAGATGGGCACTGAAGACACTCCATATGGAGTTTATCTTCTTCTTGGCAAAAATAACCATTTGGGTAAGGAACTCTTCTTGCCTGGAATGCTTGACAAAATGTTGTGTCGACTGGATATGCAGGACCCATAGGAAGGTAACCACTGAAATTTGCAAGGCAAAATGGTCCTTCAGGTTCCTGCTTCACAGAAGAAAGTGCCAGACATTCTACAGGACAAGGTGAATAAAAGACTTAGAAACTCTAGACCTATGGGCTGAAGATGGATGCCCCAATGTTACAGAGGAAATCTGGATGACTGTCCAGGCAGGCAGGTGTCTGTATTATTCTAGATTTTTGCAAGTTGTTTAAACGGCACTTACTGTTTACTTAGGTAATATTTTATCCTTCTGAGGTCTTTGATGTAGTTGAAAACTAGACAGTTATAATTTTCCATAGTTATGATAAAAATAAGTTAGATATGAAATCTTAGACTCACAAATAAATAGAATATTTTGTTTGAATTTGCCAAATATAAATAGACTAGATTTTGTAACTGTAATTCTTGTTTGATAACTGTCTTGTTATATATAATTTTACTATGTTAAAGTTAAAAGTTTCCTTTTTAATTAAACAGAAAAGGGGAAATGCTGTGGGATAGTGCTTGTGTACACTGGTTTAATAAATTGCTGATTGGCCAGTAGTTAAGCAGGAAGTATAGGTGGGATAAGCAGATAAGGAGAATTCTCAAAAGAGGAAGGCTGAGTCAGGAGATGTCAGCCCACTGCCATGAAATACATGGTGACATATAGATGAACAAAAATGGGCTGAGTTTAAGTGTAAGAGCTAGTCAGTAGTAAGCCTGAGGTAATGACTGAGCAGTTTTAATTAATATAAGCCTCTGTGTGTCTACTTGGATCTGAGTAGCTGTGGGCCAGGTGGGACACAGGAAAACTTCAGGCTATACTCAGGAGGCAGAGGCAGGCAGATCTCTGTGAGTCTGAGATCTATACAGAGTGAGGTCCAGCAAAGCCAGGATGGTGAGAAACCCTGTCATGAAAAACCAAAAAAAAAAAAAAAAAAAAAAAAAAAGATTTCCAGTCTTATATGAAAATCAAGGAAATAACATTACATTCACTAAGTGTAGCTCTCACCCCACATCAAAGAAGCTTCTCTTTGCAACAGATGGAGGCCAGTTCAGAAAACCAGAACTGATCAAAACATGGAAAACAATGACTGTGGTGTAGTTGAAACACTAACAATAGAACCCCCAAATTTACTACCCTTGGAACATCCTGGATGAGGGGGCAGAAATATTTAAAGAAATGGAAGGTTTGGAAGTCTGTTGGAAGACTCTATCTTCTAGATAACAAGAAATCTCCAACCCTGATTCCTCAACAACACAACTGCCTATACAAGAGTTTAAAATGACACAAGAGTATAGGTTAACATGGGAGTGAACAAACAGTAAACTGCTAAGAGACAAAAGAATTCGTCTTCTCCAGGGATGAACTTCTTACTTGGTTATAAATTACCAATGTACATACAGGAAGTAAGCAAAGGAGAATCAGGAAGTTGTCTTCATATATTTGTGTTTATGTGTGGTTGTGTGGGTGTGTAACATAATGAAGTAGTCTATGAATTTGACTACTGAGTTAAATCAGCCTGTGTCATTTAAAGATGTGTTGACCTCAGAATGGAAACCAGGATATGTGTTATTTTGGGGAAGGGGTTTCACTTTTGCTTTCACAGGAGAAAAAAATAAAAGCCATGAATACCATCAAAATTAATAGAGATTATATTTGAACAGGAGAAAATTCTTAATAAGAAGTGACAGTTTACCCACTGATATGACAATTCTACTAGTTGTAAGTAAACAATAAATTTTCCTAACCATGTTCTTTGAAGTCTCCAGAAGGAGGATGGGGCCCCACACAATGATTCTACCTGGTTCATAATGATGCCATTGGGCCAATAAACAACACACAAAGATCAGCTTTGGTCTGCAAACTGTCCAGGACCGTTTCAAAGTGGCTATCTGAGATGGTCCACCATCTTATACATCTAGCCCAAACTTCAGATAAGCTTTACCTATTACTCTGAGACTGGCTACAAATATTACAGCTAGTCCTCATGAGATCTAACCATTGTTACATTTTTTTTCACAGGATCCCACAGAGATACACTTGCCACCTAGATAGCAGGAAGTAATTCTAAGAAAAAGATGTCCCTTTTCCCAACAGTTATTTTCTTCCTCAGGGTTATGGATAGTTGTCATCTGTTAGGAGTTGGTTATAAGTTGTGATAGGGTTGTTATATATTGTTATTGGAACAATAGAGGTAGACTCAGGAATCTCATTCGGAATAGAAAACAAGGGGTTAGGTGTGATAGGAAATAAAGTAGATTTATTGTATCTTCTTGTAAACCAATTTAGCAATTAACAGCTTTGGTACAGATCCTTGTATATTGACACAAATATAAAATTATTTTTCTATTCCTATTTAATATAATTTGCATATCAATACAAATTCAAAACTGTATGTCATATCGTACATATGTTCCCACTTCTGTTTAAAATATTTTTGTATATTGATACAAAATTATATTTGTCAAACTTACATTTATTCTACTTTTAAGATATTTTGCATATTGACACAAATTAAGGATAATGTTGTCATATTGCATTATACATTTCTACCTCTAATTAAGATATTTTTGCATATTGTCACAACTTCAAGGCCATTGTCCTTATACTGTTTATCTATTTACAGATTGTTTAATTTTATTATACAAAGTCTTACACTTTAAGCTATATAGGTTGATAAGAGTTACAGGTTTCACCCTTGTGTGTTAGACTTATAGTCATGTTAGTGAGTTTTTCTAAATGAACAGAAATGTATTTCAAATGGATAGGTAATTTCCAAACAATTCACAAACCTAGAGAATATGGTGTTTAAACGTTTTAATAACTTAGAATTCTGTTGCTGTGAGACTTGATTGCTCCTGGCAGCACTGCTCTAGTCCTGAGAGGATATTGGGCATTGAAGAACCTCCATCTCCTGTTCTTCGTCATAGCTCCCACTTGGCAATAGGAGTCATGGACATCAACCCAGATGTTGAGGCATAGACACAGACATGGCCCATAGCAGCAGCCTGAACCCAGATGATACCATGGCCTTGGGTGGCAGTACATGCCATACAGGGCAGCATGGACCTGTTATCGGATGGGCCTTCAAACACAAAAATGGTCACAGGTGCAGACCAGATCCCAGCTATCCATGTGGCATTTGCAGGTACCATGTGCCATGGACATCAACACAGAACCCAGCCATAGCAGGATCACTAACCCACACATGTCTCTCAGCAGCAATCCAAGAACAGACAGCACCGTGGCCCCCCAGGACAGCACAGGCCACTCAGGTTGGTGTGGTCCTGGATACAGCATGGCCATCAGGCACAAATATGTGTGGTTAATATGTTGTGCACCCAAATAAACTTATCTGGGGGTCAGAGAATAGAACAGTCATTATATTAAACATAGGTTTAGGCAGTGGTAGCACATGCCTTTGATCCTAGCATTCGTGAGGCAGAGATTCATCTGGAAACAGCCAGGCATGGTGACACATGTCTTTAATCCCAGGAAGTGATGGCAGGAAGCAGAAAGGTACATAAGACATGAGGACCAGGAACTAGAGGCCCTCTTAAGCCTTTAGGCTTTTGAGCAGCACTTCATCTGAGATCCATGTGGATGAGGACAGAGAGGCTTCCAGTTTGAGGAAACAAGATCAGCTGAGGAATTATTGAGGTGAGGTTAGCTGTGGCATGTTCTGTCTCTCTGATCTTTCAGCATTCACCCCAAATACCTGGCACCAGGTTTTGGTTTTATTAATAAGACCTTTTAATATTCGTGTTACACCTCAGGGATGTCTTTTGGTTCACATGAGCTGCATGGCATCAGGCAGGTCTGTGGATGCCTTTAGGCAGGCTCGACCTTCAAGTTTATTTAATTTGAGTCAAAGCTATGACTGATTTTATATAAGGCTCCAGCAAATATATCAAAGATAATAATTTAGTATTAATAGAGAAACTTCATTCTTTTTTTCTTTTACTTGTTTTCCAAATAATTTTGCTAATTTATAATGTTTTTCCAGCCTAAAATTTTCTGTATTTTTCCTTTCTTAAACATATAAGTACTGTGAATGAAACCCTAATATATCCTATGTGCTCATTAAAGGGGCATGTGCATCATGAAATGTTGTAATATTTTTATATAAGAAGAAAAAATAAGAAGGAAAAGTTATGAATAGTCTATTTGTATTAATTCAATAGTCAACAATTTAAAATGTTAACTCAAAATATTTTCAGGTCATGAAAGCAACACTCAGTTTAGCAGAATGTATCCTTTGGTTGTTTAACCTTTTTCTGGTTGAGTGAAGCATGATATGATATGCTCTTCCGTAGTACTGGATCACTGCTGCTAGACACAGCTGCCATTTATCATGAGATTATTGTGGAAAAATCATTGACACTAGACAGTCTGTGTGGATTTGTATAGGACAGATACCTAAAACTGCATCAGCAACTTTTAGCATTGTTCTGTCAATATTTACAAGAACTTGCAATTGCCTAATATTGAGAACTGGAGATATGAGTGTATATATATATCCAACAACTTTCCTAATAAACTTGCATCCCTGAAAAACAATAAAGCATTATTTTTGGGAAAAAAAACTCAGCATAGACAAAAACTATGTTGTATTCTTTTTTGCTACAATTCTAGAATATTCTCGTTTCTCTCAGACCAGGTCTTAAGTAGTCCAAGGTGGCCTCAAATTATGGATCCCAAGATGGCCTTGTCCTGCTTCTGCTTCTCCAGTGACAGATATGTATGCACATGATAATCATGACTTCCTTAGCTTAGAATACTTCCCTATGTTATTTCCTGTTACAGTGAGTTTAGGTTTAATATGCTCAGCAAAGACAAATTACTTCCTAGTGATAACTAATTTAAAATTCAACTAAGTTCTGCAACTGATTAAATATGCAGTTAAAATAGCATTGACTATCAAAAGACATCAGAAGACAGTGATTGAAATGTTAAATATAAAAGGATTACTAATAATGCCTTGTTTCTAAAGTAATCTCTACATGTCCAGTTTTGTCTGTAATAATGTCATTGTATTATGAAAAATAATATAAATAAAATAATATCAATATTATTTTATTTTACTTTTAAAAGGTCTCAATTTTCATCTAAAAATTGAGATATGTTAAAACAAAGTAACATGATAACTATTTTAAAGAATTATTGCTAAATGATAAAGAGGAATATCCATTATTCCATTACTTAATTTTTAAAATATCTAAGTCCAAAACCTAAACTAGGACTCAATATATTTAAACTAAAAATGTTTCCTTCACCATTTGTTTCAATACTTTTAAAGTATTGGGTGTTAAATTATAAATCAATCATGATAACATCATGGCTGTATTATGGGGGAGGCCTAGATTCCATCTGAAAATCCCCTGGAAAAATACTGACAGAGGGTGAAGTCTACAGGTTAGATGAGGCTAAGTGGTAAACAAGTGAAGAAATGTCCTTGGGGGAAGAGTGTTCCAGGAATGTACTAATATCTTTATAAGTTAATCGTAAAAACATGTCTATCTCCTTTCAATTATGTATTGTGCTAGACTGAGTTGTTGTATCATTATATTGTATTGCTACCAAATTATGGAAAATAAAAACAGGCTGTTCCGAAGCTTCGGAGGTAGACCTTCCCGAAGGTATCTGACCTATGTTCTTTACCGACACCTTATAATACTTACTTTTTCCTTACCTTGTTTTTGAGATTATTTATTTATGCTTTTGTTTCAGTTAACTCCTGTTATGTATACAAGATTTGAAAGTGAATATTGTTATACTTTAACGATGTGTTAATAAAATTTCATAAAATTTTTGACAATTTATAGTATATTGATTATAAAATACTCTAGTCTCTTTTCCCTGGAACCATTTATATCCTATTTGTTAGCATTCAGACCTGCCCCTTGGGGACCGGGCCAATATGCAGGCACTACCTTGGCCAGCTCAGGGTCCTGACAATGTCATATGCTCATTGGTCCCTAGTCTCTCTATGCATGTGTGAAGTCCCCTCATAAAAGTTGAGCTCCTGCCAATATCTCTCTCTCATCTCTTTTATTCTCTCCTCAGCCCCTGCCTGCTCTTTCTCCCCTCCCCATCTTCCCATGAGGCAGCTCTCTGCTCCCTCTCCCTCTCCCTTCCCGTTCACCACTAATAAAAGCCTCCATGTGAGTGCTGTCTCCATGGTGTGTCTCAGTCTCTTACCTGTCATGGGGTCCCTTGGCTCCAACCTAGAAAGTCTCTCTTTTAACATTTTTAAAATCCAACAATATTGTCATTTTGTTATAAATTACCTATCTTTTTTATGATATGCTGCTGTTGATATAACTCATAGCCTTATGCATACCAGGAAATACTTGGCCCTTGAGCAATATACTAGCTCACCCTAAATACTTTCTAATAATAATCTGTTGCAATCACAACTCTTCTCAGAACATAATTATTTTTTAATAACCTCCAGGTGTTGCTTCATATCTTTCCTGAAATTTGATCATTTTAATATTCTCTCCAATTATTTTCTATATCAGTCTGCTATGATATTTTATTAGTGTGATCTACAATTAGAGCTCTAATTATATTTTTAGCTTGAATTAATTTCCCTAAACCACATTAGATGGTTAAAAAAAATAAAGAACTTACTGTTCAGTGCTAGAGATGGGACCCAAGGACACACACATGCAAAGAAATCACTCCACAACTGAGCTATATAGTCTCAGCTCCCAAAACAAAATGGAGTAACATGCTTAGCATTGTAAGTTATTCATAATACTTTTAATAACTGTTAAATATTTTAAAAATGAAAATTGGGAATAAGAGAAGCCATTTCAGCAATGTCCACCCACAATTTTTCTCTTATATCTTAGCTTTTGCTTCCTATACAAGCAATTTCAGAAGAAATAATCATTGCAAATCATAGAAGTACAGAAACATTACCCAATTATATATATGATTTTTCAGATTTCCCATAGTAGAAAATATTAATTGGTATCTCCGTGTCTCTTACAGAAGCACGATGAACCATACAACATTATTTTCATTTTCTTTTTTTTTTTTTTAATTAGTTTCTGGAGAAACAGTGTATTTTGATCATATTATTGATCATCCCATTTCCCAGATCCAGCATATCCTTCCTTATCCACACAACACTGTGTACTCTTTTTCTTATTTTAATTCATCAAGTCTAATTTGAGTTGACCTTATACTTTTCAATGTGCAGCAGTCCACTGGATCATGGTTGACCTCCTAGGGGCTTCAACCTTATAGACTTCCATACGTCATTTTCAAAGGGCATTAATGTTAATTATGCATCCCTATGTTTCTTCCTCTACTGGTTTCTTCCTTTCTCACCTCAGTTTTTCTTTACTGTTCCATTATTCTTTTCTCTATTTGTCATGATATGTTCAACCTCATGTTATTTGAAAGATTCTCTTTTTCCTCCATGACTTCATACTAGTTTGTTAATCTCTATAAGGATTCAGGTTTTTTTTTTTTTTTTTTTTGGTTTTTCGAGACAGGGTTTCTCTGTGTAGCTTTGCGCCTTTCCTGGAGCTCACTTGGTAGCCCAGGCTGGCCTCGAACTCACAGAGATCCGCCTGCCTCTGCCTCCCGAGTGCTGGGATTAAAGGCGTGCGCCACCACCGCCCGGCAAGATTCAGGTTTTTTGACAAATGAAAAAAACACTGGAAAAAGCAAAAGAAATCTTTAAGAAATACTTCTGGTCAAACTGAAAAACTACTTATGAAATAATAATTAGATTCTTATTTTTTAAACTTAACAGAAAAAAACACCAAATGGATCAATAAACTTGGCTTAAGAAATGAAACACTGGTCAGGTGGTGGTGATGCAAGCCTTTCATCCCAGCCCTTGGGAAGCAGAGTCAGGTGCATCTCTGTGATTTTGAGGTCAGGCTAGTCTACAAGTGATTTCCAGAATAGAGAAACCTTGTCTCAAAAAAAAAAAAAAGGAAAAAAAGCAAACATTTCAATCATCATAGATGAAAAAATAAAATCTTCCATGATAAAGTCAAATTTAAACAATATCTATAAACTCAGCCCTACAGAGGTACTAGAAGGAAAACGTCTAAATGAGAGTCCAAATTATAGACATGAAAACACAGGAAATAAATAATCTAGCAATAGCAAAACTAACAGAATAGAAGCATGCTCCCACATACAGACCACCACCACTACCTATAACAATAACAATGAAATGACAAGACTTAATACTCATTGTTCCCTGATATCTCTCTAAATCAGTAGCCTCAATTCCCCAATAAAAAGACACAGATTAACAGAGAGGATACAAAAATAGGACCCATTATTCTGCTGCATACAAAAAAAGTGTATCTCAACATCAAGAATAAACATTACCTCAGAATACAGGATTAAAAGGAGATATTCCAAGCAAATAAACCTAAGAAGCAAGTTGTTATGAAAATTTTACTATCTAATAAAATAGACTTCAGACCAAAACTAATCCAAAGAGATAGGGAAGGACACTACATACTCATCAAAGAAGGATCCACCAAAATGGCATTTAAGTTCTTAACATCTCTGCCCCAAACACAAAGGGCACCCACCTAGGTAAAAGGAATGCTACTACATATTTAATCAAAAATTGACACAATGATTGTAGGAGGCTACAATATTTGACTCTCACCAATGGATGGGTCATTGAGACAAAAACTGAACAAAGAAATGCTGGCACTAACTGACATTATAAGCCAAATGAATCTAATAGATATTAACAGAACATTCCAACCAAACACAAAAGAATATATCTTTTATCAATACTTCACAGAACATTCTCCAAAATGGAGCACATATTCTGTCATAGACCAAGTCTCAGCAGATCCAAGAAAATTGAAATAGCCCCTTGTTAGATCATATGGATTAAAGCTGGATTTCACAAACAATAGTGGGAGAAATAAAGGAAGAACTTAAAGACTTCTTAGAAAATTGTCAAAACATACCCAACCTTATGGGGCATAGTGACATTGATGCTAAGAGGAAAGCTATTAGCACTAAGTGCCTTCATAAAGAAACTAGAGAAATCTCAGTACTAACAACTTAACAGCACACCTCAAAGCTCCTGAACAAAAAAGAAGCAAACACATTCAAGAAGAGTAGACATAGGAAATAATCAAACACAGGGCTGAAATCAGTAAAATAGAAACAAAGAGAACAATATAAAGAATCAGTGAAACAAAGAGTTGGTTCTTTGAGAAAATCAACAAGTTAGACAAATCTTTATTCAAATAAGTAACAGAAGAAAATAACCCAATTAGTAAAATCAGAAATGAAAAGGGAGACGTAGCAACAGACACTGAGGAAATCCAGAGAATCATAAGGGCATACTTTAAAACCTATACTTTACCAAATTGAAAAATAAAAAAAGAAATGGATAATTTTCCGTATACGTATCCCTTGCCAAAGCTACATCAAGATCAAATAAACAATTTAAATAGACCTATAACCCCCAATGAAATAGAAGCCATCATTCAAATTCTCAGTCTGTGCCCCCACAAAAAGCCTAGGGCCAGTAAGTATTAGGAGAAAATTCTACCAGAATTTCAAAGAAGAGTTTATGTCAATATTTCTCAAATTATTCCACAAAATGGAAACACAAGTAACATTGTCCAATTCATTTTATGATGCTATAGCTATCATGATATATAAATCACATTAAAAACTAAACAAAGAATAATTCAGACCAATTTTCCTTATGAACATAAATGAAAATATACTCAATAAAATACTTGCAAATCAAGTCCATGAATGTGTGAAAAAGATCATCCACCTTGATCAAGCAGATTTCATCTAAGAGAGTAGGGCTGGTTCAACATAGGGATATAACCATATGGTTATTTCACAAGATGTAGAAAATTATCTGAAAAAGTCCAACATTCCTTCATGACAAAAGTTCTGGAAAGATTAGGGGAAAAGGGGACATAATAAAAGCAATTTAAAATAAGGATATAGCCTACATCAAGTTAAATGGAGTGAAACTCAAACCAAATTCCTCTAAAATCAGGATCAACACACGGTTTTCCACTCTTTCAGTATCTTTTCAACATAGTACTTGAAGTTTTAGTTAGAGCAATAAGACAACTGAAGGAGATCAAAGAGATAAAACTGTAAAAGAAGAAGTCAAAGTACAGGTATTTGCAGATGTTATGATAGTACACATAAACTACCCTAAAATTCTACGAGGAAACTCCTACAGCTGATAAGCACTTTCAGCAAAGTGACTGGATATAAGATTAACTAAACAACAACATAAATAATCACTAGCCCTCCTGCATACAAATGACAAATGTGCAGAGAAATAAATCAGAGAAACAACACCCTTCACAATAACCTCAAATAATAGAAAATATCTTGGAGTAACTCTTATCAAAAAAGTAAAAAAAAAAATTATGACAAAAATTTTATTGAAGAAAGAAATTGAAGAGGATATCACAATCTCCCATGCTCATTAATTTGTAGAATTAACATTTTGTAAAAATGGCCATCTTACTGAAAGCAATCTACAGATTCAACAAAATCCTCATCAAAATTCCAAACAATTCTTTTCAGACTTCAAAAGTATAATGCTCAACTTCTTATGGAAAAACAAAATGCTCAATTTAGTTAAAACAATCTTGAACAATAAAATAACTGTTGGAAATATCACCCTTCTTGATTACAAGGCACACTACAGTGCTATAGTAAGAAAAACCTCATGGTATTGGCATAAAAGCAAACATATTGATCAATAGAGTTGAATTGAAGACCCAGATTTAAATTTATCAACCTATAGACATCTGTTTTTAAAAAGAAGCCAAAAATACTCACTTGAAAAAGGAAAGTATCTTCAACAAATAGTGCTGGTCAAATGGGATATCTGCATGAAGCAGAATCCAAATTTATTCATATTTATTACCCTGTACAAAATCAAATCCATGTGTATCAAAGATTTTAACCCAGAATCAGACACACTGAACCTGATAGGCAGCAGTGACACATACCCTTAATCCTATCAGGTACACAATAGATCACCACAGAAATCAATATGGTGGTTTCTCAGAAAACTTGCAATCAATTACCTCAAGACTCAGCTATACTACACCCCAGCATAAACCCAAAGGACACTCCATTCTACCAAAAGGAAATTTACTGGACTATGTCCATCACAGGTTTATTCATAATAGCCAGAAACTGAAAAAATCCTAGAATAGAAAAAGATAAAGAATAGATAAAGAAAATGTGGTACATTTACATGGTGGTGTAGTATTTATTAGTGGTTAAAAAAAATAACATCAAGAAATTTGCAGACAAATGAATGCAAACAGAAAAAAAAATATATCTTGAGTCGGGTAATCCAGGCCCAGAAAGACAAATATGGTATGTATTATTCACTTGTTGGTGTACACTGGCTGGTAAGTAAATGATAATCAAGCTACACTCCACAGACCATAGAGAATAGGTAAGTTGCAGAGATATAGGGAGAAGCATGTACCCTTAGAGGAGAAATGGAATAGATTCTGAGGGTGGACTGGGGCAAGTCAGGATGGGAGCATGAGGGCTCAGATTGAGGGGTAGATATAGGGAGAGTTTGTGAGGAGAGACAGCTGGAATTGGAGGGAACTGGAGAGCAATGTAGAAACCCAGTGCAGTGGAAACTTCCTGGAATCTATGAAGGTGACCTTACTGAGGACTTCTAATGATGAAGGATATAGCCATGTTTTGTAAACAGGCAAGACCTCCAGTGCTGGAATTTGGTTATATGCAAGTGAGTTGCTGGCCTAGGAGGTCCTGTGGAAATCTGTAAACAACTCTGGTGTTGTCTCTTGGAGGCCTCCTCTTTTCCAAAGAAGAAATGGAAGGGAAGTGGATCTTCCAAAGATGAGAGGGAAGATGGGGAGGAGCTATAAGGAGTGAAAGGAGAGGAAGCTGCTGCTGGGGTTTATTGTATGAAGAAGAATCTATATTCAATAAAAAACAAATAAAACAATAAGACTTTATTTGCCAATAGTTTTAATAATTCTAGTTTATTACCAGAAAACATGTTTATGTACTCATCTATGTTTTGGGACTTACCCTGTATGTGCTATATGTCAGATGACTGTAAGTATATTTATGACAAATATTATCCTTTAGAATTCGACAAAATAAAAGCATTTAAACTGTCTTAGACAGGAGGATACTAACATCAACTCTTTTTTTGTTTGTTTGTTTGTTTGTTTTTTGGGCGTTTTTTTGTTTGTTTGTTTTCCAAGACAGGGTTTCTCTTGTGTAGTTTTGTGCCTTTCCTGGGACTCACTTGGTAGTCCAGGCTGGCCTCGAACTCACAAAGATCCACCTGCCTCTGCCTCCTGAGTGCTGGGATTAAAGGTGTGCGCCACCACTGCCCAGCCTAACATTAACTCTTAACTAAACTTTGTTTCTTTTTGTCTAGTCTTTGCTGTTTTAGTCATTGCTCCAAAAATATTTAGTCTATTTTCATCTGCTACTCTCCAATCTACTGTAATCTTCCTTTTTTTTTTTTAAATTTGGTGTACATTTCAAGTATGTTTTTTATTCAATAAAATACATTGTTCAATTCTATTGGAAATTTGATAAGGAACTATAATAAGAAATTTATGTTTTTCATACTTTAGAGATTTTAGTTCAGAATGCCATTTTAAAATTACACTTAGTATTGTGAATTTTGAGACTAAAAATATTATTCAGTCAAGAGAAAGAAATCCTATCAAAAAACTGAACATGAACATGGGTCAATATTTGTTTACTTGCTTATTCATTTTGAAGAATCTTCTACTATCAACACTGAGGAAAGCATTGGGCTAAGCACTGGTTGAAGTATGCCTGGCCTTTTTCTACTTTTCAAAGCCTATGGTCCTGATTTTTCCTACTATGTTGCTGAGGAAACCCTTAATGTACTTTGTAGACCAAGTTGGCCTTGAAGTCACGATCCTCTTGCTTCTGCCTGCTGAGAAACTGAACTTACACTGCCATAGTAGCAAGAGTCCTAGCCTTCTTGTCATTATCTGGCTTTAAAAACAGCCTTTTGGTATCAAGAGCACTCACTCTATCCGTTTGAAGGAAATGAAACTCAATTCATGACCATCCAAGGTTTTAGAACTAATTTGGAACAGAGTATTTTAGAAAGAACAAAAATACCATCTCTGAATACATACTAGGCTGGCTGCAAAGAAATTACCCGCCTGTCTTAGACTTTTGAATACTGGCATTGTGGATGAGTGTCACCACATCAGAATCCTAAATTCAGAAATTTAATTTAGCATATTATGACTAGTAGCAGAGAACCAACCTTTAAAGGGCTATAAAGAATTGTAATGTATGTAGCAATACTAGAGGCACAAGGAAAACATGGTTGCTAGGGTTGATGGTGACAGAGAGTTATATTTGAAGAAAGGTTAGACATACACCCACACACTCCCACACAGTATATGAGACAGGTCAGGATCACTATTCATTGGATGGTCCTATGGTTTAACGAAGTACTACAGGCTTGGATTAATCAATGACAATCCCCCTCCAGGAAGATTTTGAATCTCATTCAGAAGTCATGTACAGGACTTTCAGGAGCAAAGGGGGATTAGGCACTATGCAAGTACCATATTGCAAGAGAAAATAGAAACTATCTAGAACCAGGAGAGAAATCTCCTTCTGAAATGTGTTCCACCATCTCCATGGAGAGCAAAATGACAAGACGGCAGTGACAAAGGAAAAAATGTCTTAAAGGATTCAACTCATGATCAAAATAAAGAACAAGAAAAGGTAGTTCTGGTACTGAGAAACATGAAACTATTGACAGAATGAAAATATAAAAAAAATGCAGATATTTATATTAATGGGGTTATATTGTTGGGAATCCAAAACAATACTGCAAGAAGTCAGTACAGAAACAGATATTATTCTGATGAAGAGAACGAACCTCAGTGAACTGCAATTAAATAAGATCCCAAGTTTTAGGACGAATCCACAACAGAGTTCTTTAGAATCAGTCGAAAAATTTCTGAAAATATAAGGCTCATGCGGCTCTTGTGCACCATGCTGATGCTTCCTGTCCCATACAGGTTCCTATTGGATGTACACACCCGTATGCATGGCTACTGATGCTGGCAGGCCCGGCACTCCCCTCTTCAGTCGTTTTTAATGCCACTTTACTGTCATAGTGGCTGCCTTTTTTTAATGTTACCAGCTTAGGTCCTTCTATAAAAACTAATATCACCAGTAGGCAAGCAAAACCACTGTAGGTAATTCCTTTTATTTACTTGATATTGAAATACCAGAGGAGTCAACGCAGAAGAATATATTGCAATCAGCTCATGGGTGCATCAAAGTCTCCTTATTTGACCATGGAAGGAATGTCTTCACCAGTGAATGTCTTCAATGCAGATGTTAATGTAAATGAAGAATTTCCCTTGCATCAGTCTTTCCTGATACTTCATAAGAAAAAGTCTTCAAAGAACCTTCCACCAGTTAAACCTTCTGCTCTATGAATATTTCCATTAGATATGGTGTATAAATCATAATAGAGTGTTCAGCTTTCCTGCATTATGTAATTTAACTTCATATATCTGTCACTGAACTTATTAATATATACAAATTAACTAGTCTCTGATCTGGGAAGCTATCTTCACTGGTGCATTCATATAAGCTCTGTGAATTAATCAACATAATTATATCTGTACCTTGTTTTGTTCTTCATCTTTGACATATACAAGTTCTTAAAGAATACATTTTCATTTGCTTTTAGACCTGGGTGTTTGAATTTTCACTGAAAATTCTGGAAAATTCACATTTTGAAGAACTGCAGTTTAAGAGTTTCAACCAAGTATTAATTTTGCATAATCAGATTATTGAATAATTCTTTCCCTTCAGAGAGCTGCAGGGTCATAAAGTTTCACAGCTCCCCATGCTGGGGGAATCATGGCCTTACATGTCTCACTTGCATGTGTTACAAATGTTATATAAATGGAATTGTAGAATAGACGTCTTTTGAAAGTTTTTTATATTAATTTCTTTAATATTTGGCTCAGTTGTATACTTATATATAATGCTTATGGCACAAGTTGGTGAAAAAACAAATAAATTAAACCATAAAGTTAAAAAAAATTACTATGAAATTATTTTAAAAGACGAGACCAAGAAACACCTTTAAATTGTATGTATGGCACAAGTTTTTGTTTTGTCCAAAATATTAATTAGTTGTTTTGTTGAGAGTAGCCCTAACTGTCCATAAACTAAATTCTCATCTTTCACCCTCTGAATGTAGGAATTATGGATGTAAAATTCCATATCCAGTTCAAAAAGATTTTAAATACTCAGAAATTTCATAGCATGAAATATGCAACACTAAAAATGGACAGAATTCACTGGGGATGTAGTGATTATCTTAAATGTTTCATGATCCAGTATGAGGCAACAGCATGAAATTAGCATTTTATGTTAAAAATTCTTTTTTGTTTTTTCCAATATCATTGCTAATTTTACAAGTAGATATCTATCTGATCTTTTTAGAAACAGTTTTATGTTTGAGGACTTCATACATGAACGCTTCCACAGTTTATTTTTATTGGTCAGCCGAACAGGATTCTTTATTGCTTTTAATAAAAACAGATTAGAATAACTGTTTTTGAAGTAGTCTGAATTTTGAGTGACAAGTTAAATGATCAAATATAGAGATGAAATACAGATGATATGTATCTCATTTCTAAGAATGTCTTGAGGGCCTGAGGATATTATCTCAGGGGGTAAGAAAATTGCTGTGAAAAATAAGAGGGCCAGAGTTCACAGTGAAGTGAAAGTTAGGTATTATGCATATGGTGCTGAGTTAGGCAAATTCCAGAAACTCACTGGCCAGGGTGACTCACCAAAATGGTGAGTGTCTGGCTGAGGCAGAGATTCTGTCTCAAAAAGGAAGGTTAAGACTAATGGGGAGTACCCTCTATACTTCTCTGCCCTCAACATGCACATGCTCAGACACAAGGTGAACATTCAAACACACACACACACACACACACACACACACACACACACACACACACACACGGAAACACATCATATATTTAAGAAAATATATTGAAAGTTAAAGTTCAGTGATAAACATGAATGCATTATTCTCTATCTCCAGCTGACGTTGATGTTTTTGGACTCATACAGAGAAACAGTTTGGTTTGATCATACAGTGAATTTATGTGATTCAAAATGATAGGGAGCTAAAGGGGGCTAGGGAGGATATGTAAGTAGAAAAGAATATTTCGAAAACTGTCAGAGAAGGTGAAATGCTCAAATTACCTTGTATACAATTATGTATGTGTCCTAACAAAATCTATTGTCTTTAACAACTAATACATAATAAAACATAAATGAAGTCTTATATATTTTAAATGCATAAATCAGTTAGTATGTGAATTCAATATGAATAAGACACCTTTCTCTTTGCAAAGGACTACAGGCACTTCAACTTGAAAATATAACTTATAAGGGGACATAGTGTTTTCAGATACATCCATTCAGTCAATGGCTTTGCTAAGTCATAACCTGTACATATTATAAACTTTCCACTACTTTAAAATTACAAAGACTTTTTACTAGAAACTTAGAAATAATTTTGTAGGACTGTATTGATAAGTTACCACTATCTAAACAGCTCTATAGGGTGCTTTATTTTCTCAGTTTTGGAGGCTGGGTATCAAAAAAAAAAAAAGGTATTTCTGGCAAGGGCTAGGAGGGTCACTCCCTTTATTTATTTATTTTTTTATAATTACAGGTGGCCATACTGCCTATGTCTCTGCAAATGTGTCTGCTCTGCACAGGCAGCTTGCCTCGCTGAGTATCCCATCCTCCTGCTATACCTGGGTCCTTTGGTAAATATCTTCTTTTGATTTAATTACCTCTGCATACGGCAGAAAACTTTCACCATGATACAATTTTTCTCAAATGGTAGTCCACATGAATCATTGATAACTAAGTCTATATAAATGAATTTTAAAAATTGAAACGAGAGTCCCACAAAAACACCAAGTTAATAGCCATAGCATGTACACAGAGAACATGGTGCAGATGATTCAGGCTGTGTGCTTACCTCTTCAGGCTCTGTGAGCCTGTATGAGCTCTACTTAGTTGACTGTTAGAAGCCTATCTCCAGACAGGTCCGATGACCTGGGATGGATGTGTAAGTTGTCACAAGGAAGAAACTGTAACCACTTGTTCAAACATGTGGCCTGGATAGCTTAAGCTGTTTTTATTTATAGAATTTCAGCTGTTTGAAAAGTTTTACAATCAGATGTGCTTTCTTTAGTTTCTAAAAATGGTTACAATAATTGCTAGTTTGTTCCTTTGCTTCTTTCCCCTTCCTTTCCCCAACTTTCCCACATATAACCACTACTTATTTGATCTGTATCTCTAATGTGGAAGCATAAGCAGTGTTGTAATCCACCAAAGAAGTTTTCTAACGAGCCACACCTACAGGTAGGACAGTGTGCCCAGTTGACAGCATCTGCGGTTACAGCCTCATACAGAGTAAGGAGTAGTTTTGTCTCTAGGGGTTCATATTTACATCTGGTGGGGTCTGAGTTCTGACTGTCAACTCACTAGCCAAAGCAGAATCAATTCATTCTATATTTTGTACTACTTTCTCTTTTCCAGGATTTTCTGTTAATCCTATAGGCAACATAACTTGGAAAATTACTCTTAATGGTGGGCACTGTTTATCCCTTGTTCTCATGTCCTCCTCTCTTAACTTCTTAGGGTACTCGTTTTTATGAAACTGCTTCATTTCCTGTCTCTAGACTGTTCCCTTTAACTCCTGATATCATCTCTTTATTAGCATTTCTCCTAGACACTTGTGGTTAGATCATTCTCTCCAGAATGGTTATGCAAGTATGTAATATTAAACTTCATGAACTACCATGACTCTTTCAGGCTAGTCACAAGGTGTGTTGGAAAAGCCACAACCTGTTCTTAAGAAGCCTGAATTCACCACTACACTTGAAACATCAAAGGCTTTAGGGGATGAATCAGGTCCACTGTATATTTTTAACAACATTCCCTCTGGCTCACTCAGAGGAGAGTCATCAGAGGGAAGTTTACCTTTTGTAATAGCTATTTTATCCCTGACTGTGATACTAAAGGTAGCCAGCCATATGGCTAGCATAGTGAATGCAAGGAGAGCAGGTAGCACCTAAGCTCCTGGGGTCATGCCCAGAATTGTGCAATGAACTGTCCACAGGCTTTGCAAAATGGGGCAGGGTCTCTTCAGGTCTTTGCCACAAGGAGAGCTTGTTCATGTTATTCCCAGGCTTTGTCCCCTGAAGAAGTCAAGTGGCTCCCGCCAGTTGTTTTAGTAGGAAATGTTCTCCTTGTATCACTGGTGTGTCTCTGACTCTTTTTGCCTGCTCTTGGGACTCTTCCTCCCTTGAGTTACCTGTCCAGCCTTAATAGGAGGGCTTTTGTCTTGTATTATTGTATCTCGTTTTGTTGTGTCTGGTTGTTGTCTCTTAGAGGTCTGCTCCTTTCTGAAGGAAAATGGAGGGGGAGTAGATTTGGGAGAGAGTGGAGATGTAAGGGAGCTGGGCAGAGCAGAGGGAGGGAAAATTGTGGTTGGGATGTATTTTATGAGAGAAGAATATGTTTTCAATATAAAAGTAGAAAATAAAAATTGAAATAAAAACATACTTAACTTCAATTCATATTTTAAATAAGTTATATAGGTATTTTATTAGCTATTCTGAAAGACTTTTTTATCTATTTAATTTAAAACAATGGGAAAACTGGTGAGGAGAAATGACCCAGAAATTTAGAGCATGGATTATTTACTATTCCAGAGAATCTGTGTTAATTCTTAGCACCTACATCAGGGGACTCACATTGTCTAAGACTCTAGCTCCATGAAATCCATTGCCCCTACCCTCGATGGGCACATGTGCATAGCATGCACTCACAGAGGTACATACATGATTAAACATAACATAAACTTTGATTAAAATGGCAAACTAAAATATGAACTTTATCAAAATTTGTATCAAACTTGAGAAGTTAATAATCTAGTTTACTTTCCTTCAAATACTAATTTTCATGCCATTATTCATAGCACTCAATCATATAAAATGATGGATAATCTTAATGCTGGTTTCATTTGCAACGTTGTTCAGTGATAACTATGATACAACAGTAAATCTAACTGATGATTGTTGATGAATGGCATTATTATTAAACAAAATTAACTACTTTTTTCACAAGTGAAAACTCCTTAGCTGTATTAGTGTATACTATGTATATCTTCAGAGATTTGCAAGCTTTGGCCCAATTCATGAAGTGAAGTACTTGGAAAGCTTCCAGAATTAGTACATAAAATATTATCATCTTTAAAGTTCATTAAAACATACACAGTCCTTAACTATGTATTTCACAACATATTAGAGAATAAGAAATGTTACTAAGAGTTCACCACACAGTTTTTAGGCAAGTATCAGCCTTGGTTTGGTTTCTCAGAAAGATAATATAATTTTTTGTATTTGTTTTCTTTTGAGTGGAGTCAGCATGGAGAAGGGCTGTTTATAAGACCAATAGAAGAACAAGTCACAGGGAAAGGGCATGGAAATCTTCGGGATTCCTACCAAGAGTAATATTGAACTGGAAATGTTCAAGAACAGACTACATGATGATCAAAGATAAACAGCTAAAGAAAGCAAAAAAGTTTCCAGAGGGTTTTTTTTTTTTTTAACAGTGTTTACCACATACTAGGATTCTGATAATACCATTGTATATATTTTCTCAAAAACCAGCATTTAAAATACTATCTCATGATTAATTTAATGTAGATATCCATAATAAAACACATGGCTTACAAACTGGAGTAAATTAAGAATTAAAGAAAACTTCTGAGAGAACTATTGTTAATGTAAGTTTGGTACATATTCTTTTAATGGTACATAAGGAGACAGCAAGTAAAATACTTTCCAAATGAGCTGCTTCTTTAATATTCTGTAGCATTCATATGCTAAGTGCCCACATGATGTTTAAGTCTTTATTGAAAATACCACATTATTTTTTAAAAACTGTAGAAGGGGGTTAGGGGTGGAGAATCATTTGCCACTCTTGGCATCTCACTTATCCACCTGATGGTGCAGGGAGAATAATATTCCTTGTTTATGAGCTGTTGATCCTAGAGAAATGAGCTGTCAATAGCAGAGAAATCTGTCAGCCAGACAGAAACTTCAAAATGGAGTGTCTCAAGAAGTTATTTGCTATGATGAAGGGCTTTATAAAAATTAATATCACACTATTTGGTAAAATAAATCATTGCTGACCTAAGTGAAATGGTTCTGAATTTCTACAGGTAAATATTACTTTCGGTTGATTATTATTAATCTTAGAATATCTTGAAATGTCTCTCTAGCTCTGTGTTACACCGGTTCACCCTTACCCAGGAATGATTCTCTGCTGACTCTGTGTGTGGCTGTTCCAGCTTCGCCTGTGCTTCACCGTAGGCAGGTCAGTGTGCAAAAGCAGTCACTGCCTCACAGAGGAGAAATGATGCAAACGATCACATTTGCAAACAATCACATCAGGAAGCATTATTTGGTGATGGAAATGTCACTTGTTTTCTCAACCTTTTATTTGGCCTATCCTTTAATAAAGGGAACATTTATGGTTACTTATAGTCAGAAATTGTTTAAGAGGGATTTAAAACATGTCTCTATTAAATTCTTTTAATTTTTTTATACACACATACACTGTATTTACATTATTTCTCTCTTTCCCTTTTCTTCTTCCAAACTTTCCCATATCACTTCCTCTCGAATTCATGACCTCTTTTCTTTAATTATTACTGTTATACATAAATATACACATATATGTATATACATTATATATGTATATGTATACACAGCCTCTTCAGTCTGATTAATGTTGTTGGATTTATATGATTTAAGGCCAACTACTTTATATTAAATAACCAATGAGACATTCCACTCCTGGGGAAGAAAAGTTCTCCCTCTTTTGTCACTCATTAATATACTTACTTTATCCTATTAATATCCAGCTCTTTGGGGTGCAGCCCATGTGATTTTTTTTTTTTATCCAATTTTTTTTCTTAGATTTTTTTTTGTTTTTTTCCTTTTATTTTATTTTAAAATACCATTCAGTTCTACATAACAGCCACAGATTCCCTTGTTCTCCCCCTTCCTGCCCCCCTCCCTTTCCTCCCAGCATACCCCCCATCCCTACCTCCTCCAGGGCAAAGCCTCCCCCGAGGAATGAGATCGACCTGGTAGACTCAGTCCAGGCAGGTCCAGTCCCCTCCTCCCAGATTGACGTTTCAATTTGTGTTGTCATTATCTTGTGTAGGCAGTCATATTGTTGAGATTTTATGGGGGTCACTTCCTTGTCATATATGGAAGACACAATCTCATGGGAGAACACTTGTACCTTCAACTCATAAAAACTTTCATCTCCCTCTTCCACAATGCATCCAGGGCCTTAGGTGTAGGATTGTGCTGTAGGTGAATCAACTGAGTCTGGATATCCCATGCTCAGCTGTTCTCTACATGATGGCCAGTTGTCTTTCTGATATGCTCTTTTTTCTGCTTTGGAGATAAACATTTTTGAAGTGGAGTAAAGATGTATCTACATGTGGGTACAGAGATAAGTATTCAGAATGTAGTTGGAAATTATGCAAGTTTGATCAAATAAATGTCAGTGGTACTTTCTCCTTTAAGGTCAATGAACCCTCACAAGTAGTGATTTTGCTCCCCTTAATTGATTGGCCTTAACTACAATCAGACAAGTGTCAATTAATTATTTTTCTTTTCTTTCTTTCTTTTTTTTGATTTTTTTTTTTGAGACAGGGTTTCTCTGTGCAGCCCTGGTCATCCTGGGGAACTAGCTCTGCATGCCAGGCTGACCCTCAACTCAGAAATTCACTTGCCTCTGCCTCCCAAGTGTTAGGATTAAAGGTATGTGCTACCACTGCCTTGAATCAACAGGGGAGTGTGTCTGGGCCAAAAAATAATAATTTGTATTTTTTGATTCTTTGAGTTTTTGAGTCCTTTGCAAATTATGACTAATAATCCTCTGTCAGATGTATATCTGATAATGATTCTCTGTCAGCCTGTGGGCTTCATCTCAATTAATTGCTTCCTTTGCTGTACAACACCTTTTCAGTTTTATAAGGGTCCATTTCTCAATTATTGACCTAAATCCATGAGCAAATCCAATCCTATTCAAAAAGCCCTTTCCCTCACCTCTGTCTTGTAGGAAATGGTCTTTTTCTTCTCTAGGTTTCAGATTTTACACTGGTGTCTTTGATTTATTTGGAGATAATTTTTTGGAATGTGGTAGAGATATGCTTACTGTCATTTTTCTATCAATGAAAACTCAGAGTTCCTATCCAATTTTTTACTGAAACTGCAGACTTTCCTCAAGTGTGTATTTTGGGTGTCTATGTGATTTCTATTCATTGAGCTTTACCTTACTTAGAAAACTATCTCCTTCCCCTTGTTTTTTTATTAATTTCTGAATAAACATAAATTCATCTCAGTGCCTTAAGCATGTTTTCCCTAAACACTAGAATCTTCATCTAATCAGTATAAACTAATGTCAAACCAAGAGATGCATTTATGTGTAGCCCAGGATTCAACCTCTAACACCAAAGAAAATTAAATTGGATACAGATAAATAATTTTTGATGTCACTTTCAAATAATTGAAACTATCAATGATAAATGCACCTTTGTTCAATTTCTCTGGTTTGTTGCATATTTGACACTGCACAAAATTATTGTCAGCATAATATTTTCCTTTTTGTTTTATACTGTCTTTATTATGACAAATGATACTCTTGGTAGATCTTTTGCTAAGATTCAGAAAAGAAATCACATACTGCCAAAAGCTTGCAGGATGAGGGAAAGTAATGTGTACCTCAAGACTTTTTCATAATTAGAATAAAATACACCTTACAAGTAATGATAATAATAAACAGAATTTTGTAGAGAAATTCCCCTTTCAGAGTACTTCAATAATTCAGGAGCCATTTTTTCCCTTGAACTGTGATTCTAATAGTTCTTGTTGGCAGATAGAGAAGAACACATGCCGTTATTTTTTTTCCTGAGACAGCTATAACTGTGCTTGTCAGATCTAAGCTTCTATCTTCACACTATCAAACTGGTTCTAACTTTAGCTTGGCTTTATATAAGCAGTATACTTAACAATGTTTCAACATACTCAAATTTTTTTTCTGGTGTTGAAAGTAATATTATATTTTGGGGACAGTTATATGGTTCAACATAATACATGTAACATAGTAATATCACACGTGTAGTAGCAATTATTTTCCTGTTATTTTTTCCATACAACATGATTCATGAGAGAACGAGCACCTCTGCTTTAAGATGAAATAGGGTTACTCATCTGAAATACCAGCATTGAGCATATTTCCTTTTCATTCTTTTCCGCTTTATTCACAGATAGTCTTGTTCATCCTCTACTTATCAGAATTAAGGGCAAAAAACAGTTCATAGATATATAACATAAGAACAGTAGCCTGTGTTTGCTGTAAGAACAACAACATGTTCCAGATGTTCATAACTGAACCATATGTAAATCAAGCAAACGACGCACAGCTAAATGAATACCAATAAATAGATGCACATTTATATATGTATATTTTCAGGAGGGATTCCTTAAATTTTGCAACATCTTTATTATACCGGTGATTTTTATTATTTTGTTTTTTTTAACATTTGTTTATTTTCTTTCCTGATGTAATAAGAGAAAAACTTTACCTAAAGTTGGGATAAACAACAGTAAGAATAAAATAAATAAACAAAATGACAGAAAGCAGTCTCTTAAATGTTGATTTAATAGATGTCAGTGGCTATTCATAGGCATATCTTCTTTGCTTGTCTGGGATCAACCATAATGTCAGTTCCCTTATCAACTTCCTGATGATAGTATGAACGCTCTCATGAAGTCACAGCAAACGGCGTGCAACTCAACCAACAAAATGTAAATGCCACTTTTAGTAACATGGTTTGACCAATGTTGCTCCAGGTTTCATGTCAAGGTTGTGGTGTCTGATGCTAGCAATGACATTTTCACTGTGGCAGCTCCAGGCTCTTCACAAAATGCTCCTGTTATCAAGGTAGTTTTGGGAGTGTTTAGGAATCAGACATTAGCAAACAAGACTTTTCACACATTTTTGCTAAGTGATAATAGTAATATGAAAATAATTGAAAGGATTTGTCAGTGTTACATACTTCAAATGAATTTTTGATATTTTCTAAGGTTAAGAACTTTACTCGAGAGTGTGAATCAATGTTTTGTGCCAAGTAAAATGCATTTAGAATAGACAAAACATCTTTAAAATGGACCCTTGAAAATGTGACGATACACACAAGTGTTAATTGAATGATTTCCTTGAATTAAATTAAGGTTTATCTGCCAAATAAAGGTGAGGATGTGGTTTGGTAGGCCAGCAAGAAGGCAATAGGCATCAGTATGCCAGTTGATGAACGACAATAACCTACTAAGGACCAAGTGTTTAGAAATTGGAACAAGTTCAGGTCTCTGAACTATATGTTCTTGATAATTTGAATCAAGAAAGATCTTAAGACACTTGAGACTTTTGCCATCACACACACAAAAAAAAGAGTGTCAAGAAGATTGGGAGAGAGGGGAACCAAAATATTACATATATTGCTAATTCTTAATGATCTTAAAGTATTTTACATTAGAAGAGAAAACAATATACAAACAAGTCTGTTCAGGTCTGAGCAACTAGCAAAGATAAACTGCAGACATAGTGTATGAATTCATGAGACCAGAAATACAGCATGCAAAGAGATACTTGAAAATCAACCGGAATTTTTTTATGTGAGCAAAATGGCAAAGAATCAGCATCTCTTCTAAAAGCTTGTTCATGATGAGCGTAACGCTGCTATTTTGCTTTATTGTTTGTTTGTCTTTTGTTTCTGAGATTTCATTTTGTAACTGGCTTCAAACTTATGATAATTGTGTAAAAGTAAAGCAAGCTGACATTGGCCTGTCTGTTTCATCTAGTCCCTGCTTCTGAATTACCTGATAGCTATGAACTCATCCATGGCTTGATCAATAGATGAGGTTAATGCCTTCATGATCCAGTTGCTACCCCAAATTTGATCTTTGAACGTATCTTCACCGAGAATCATGTTTTCAGTGTATATCTTGGGGCAGTGGATTCATACTAAAATCATAATAATGATAGAAGCTGCATATTGATCACTGTATTGGTCAGTGTTCTGGTTACCATGTAAGACCCTGAGATAAGAAATGAGAAGCAATTGCTTTCTAAGGATAAAATCTGGATTTAACATTTCATAGCAACAATTGTCAAATGGGATGAGTAACTTCCTGTCCAGGGTTTTAATTTTTGCTGTAATGTTTTTTAACTATAAAACAGCGATATAATGCTTTTCACAAGAACTTGCTGTGAATTAAAGTGGAAAATAAATGAAGTAATCAAACTTTTAAACTAAAATACATGGAGAGCACTGTGAATGTAAATGGTCAATTGCTTTTAATTCAACAGCTCTAGAAAACATTTCACGGGCTCACATCGTAACTTTACCGTTTGTTGTCCTCATTTTGCCTCACATAGAAAATCTCTCTGAGTGTTTGAAATGGTCTCCTTGCATCAAATTACAGACTGCAACTAACACTCTTTTAACAACAACAAAAAGATCCGTGCTGCCTCCTGACCTTCTGTACCTTACACAGAGAGCATCAGTGGTTTCACACCACAAGCACCATGATCCTGTGGCTTTTTTGTTTGAACAAATGGGAAGCCACAGGAACACACACAGTTCATTCCACAGCATTCCCTTCAAGCCATTGTGAACACTTTTATATAACTTATTGATTGGTCAAACAAGTGAAGCAAGAAAGAAGAAATAAAACTTCTTGATTCTGTATAAAATCAAGTTAGACTTAAATTGCATCCATGCACATAGCTGAGTAGATGAGTGGGTGTCTATCCATACATATATAATTTTTTAAAGAAATAGTTGTTTAAATTTAGGACTTTGAAGATAAATGCATTGATACGATGCTTTGGAATATTCATCTGAATGTTTCAAAATTTAAGTAGATGCTTAGGTTCAAACTAAAAAATGAGAAGTAAAAAATATTTCTTAGACATTAAGCTAGGAGGATTTTTTATCATATCCACATTATATTATATTTGGAATGTTAATATATCCAAAAATTCAAATCAAAATGTCAATATCAGATGAAATAATGAGAAAAACCAAGTGAAAATGACATGGCAGAGCCTCATAAGTCACAATGGACTGTGAACTCTACTAGTTGACATAGTCATGAATGTCCAAAACTATAAATAAGGGACCTGAGGACTAAGTCACTTTTGAAGGATACAGCTATCATTTAAAGTTCAGGGATATATCAATGGCACAGTGGGTTTACAGTTTTTCACTGTTCTTCTAGGGAAAATTGGAGTTCAGTTCAAAGCACACACATTGTGGTTTGAAACTGCCTGTGACTCTGGTGATAGGATTTCTGATTCTCTCTTTTGGAACACATTGGAAGTTTGTGTGTGTAGTGAAGATACATAAATGGAGGTAAACATTCATATAGAGAAAATAAAGATCATTATGTTCTAAATTTTATGTGTATAGTTTTCTTTGATATGTGTGTGTGTGTGTGTGTGTGTGTGTGTGTGTTTGTGTGTATGTGTGTGTGTGTCTACAAGACCTCAATATGATGTCACTTTCCTAGGGCTGGAGTTAAATGTTGTTGTGAACTACCTTGGGGGAGCTTTGAATAGAAGAATGGATCTTCTGAGATACCAGCCAGTATTCTTAACCACTGAATCATCTTTCTAGCCCCATCAAATAAATAGTTTTAGATGTATCTCCTAGAAATATCAAAAACTACATCCATAAAGTTTCATGTGCAATGACTGCTTCAATATGAGGATTATAATAGACATTCTAAGTGGGTCAGGGGAAGCCCTGGAGCCCTCAAAGATTACAGGTAACTAAAGAACTTCAAGAGTGGGAGAAATAGTTTTCCCCGAAGAAGAGCATACAAATTTGTTATCCAATATCTGTTGTTCATCTCTGAACATACACACACAAAAAAAAAAAAGAAAAAAAGAAAAAAACAAAAAAAAAACATACACAGAGCGCGTGACAGAGAGACAGACAGAGAAAGGTAACATTATATAGACTGAGCAGTTTATATTATATATATCTATACATATATATATATATATATACCCTATATATATGTATATGAATATGATAACAATTAATGGAAAAAAGGTAATGAGTTTGAAATACAGCAAAGGGTCTGTGTGGAAGTATTTGGAAGGAGAAAAGGGAAGGGGTAAATGATATAATTATAATCTCAAAACTAACAGAAAAAATTGAAATAATTTAAACAGAAAAGTCCTCTAACTTTTGATATAATATGTATCTATCAATGGAAAGAACTCTCTCCTTTCAACATGTGATTTAGTTCTTTTACTTGGCTTTTTTTTTTTGGTATTTTTTGGCTCTGTTCTCTCTAGCTTCTGAAAACTACCATTCTATTTTAAATTTCTATATTGTTCACTTTTTGCATTCCTACATGTGAACAGTTTCTACATGTAAATAATAAAACGTGATAAATACCTTCTCATGCCTGTATTATTTCAATAAACTTGAAGTTCCATCCATATAAAATGTCAAAAAATGATATTTTCTTTTAATGGCTTGTTAGTATTCCATTGATTGTATCTCTTAATTTTGTTCATTCATCACTAGGTGAATACTTAGTTTAATTTTTTCAAATTTATGCCAAAATAAGTATTGGTGTGCTGGATGGTCTAGAGACAATATTTGAAGGCCTGTTGGTTTGGACAGTAACTAGTAACAAATGGCACCTCAAAGCAAAGTAAAAAGAGTCTTTTCTATAAGTTAGAATAGCAAATATCTAGGTTATGAAGCTGTTTTTTTTTTTTTTTGAGAATGTATTAAAACCTATCTTTTATCTGGGCGGTGGTGGCGCACACCTTTAATCCCAGCACTCCGGTAGCAGAGCCACGCAAATCTTTGTGAGTTTCAAGGCCAGCCTGGTCTATACAGCGAGATCCAGGAAAGGTGCAAAGCTACACAGGGAAACCCTGTCTCGAAAAACCAAACCAAACAAACGAACAAAAAAACCTATCTTATTAAATTTTGGAAATGATGAATTGATTAATGAATTTAAAAGAATTATTTTGTATCAAAATTAATTTTGAATGTAACTAGGATTTAATTAATTGGAAGTGTTGGCCAAAGATGGATGACCCAATGTTACAAAAGAACCTTGTGTGACTCTCCAGGCAACCAGCTCTCTCTGTCATTTCTCACATTTTTTTGGAAGACGCTTGATTGAACATCATGTTTTCTCAGGTAATAATTTTTCCTTCTTGGATCTATGAGGGAATTGAAGACTAGATAGTTATTGTTATAGTTTTCTTTGTCCAGATTCAGAAAATAAACTCACTAAAGAGGTGTAAAGTATATAAGGTTGAAAGGCATCAAAAGATTTTGTTTTAGATGGTAATGCAAACTAGGATAGAAAGTGAATTAGGATGCAGGTGGATAGCTGTGAATTTAAGGCCAGCCAGGGCTACAGAGTGAGTTCCAGGAAAGGTGCAAAGCTAGACAGAGAAACCCTGTCTCAAAACAAACAAACAAAAACAAACAAACAAACAAAAAGGAAGTGAACTAGGTACAAGACTTTGGAATCACCAAGATAGGATAGGTAATGGAGTATTTTCATTGAATTTGTCAAATGCAAATGGACTAGACATTATTAATATATTTATTCCCTGTATATATTATATATAGTTATTGTACTTATTGTATACATGTTTTTTCTATTAGTTATAGCCTTTTTTATTTCAGACAAAAAAAAAAAGAGGAAATGTGGTGGTATTTTGTGATCTAAAACAAATAAAGGTTGACTAAATTTCAGAGTGCAGAGGCAAGCCACTAATTAGCCATAGAGGCCAGGCAGTGGTGGCATACATCTTTAATTCCAGTACTCCAGAGGCACAGGCAGATGGATCTCTGTGAGTTCAAGGACACCCTAGGCTACACAACATTGATCCAGTATAAAAGAGAAACAGAGCCAGGCAGTGGTGGCACACATCTTTTAATCCCAGCACTTGGAATCTCATGCCTTTGCTCCCAGTACTTGGGAGGCACACATGCCTTTAATCCCAACACTAGAGAGGTTGAGACAGGAAGTGAGATGGCTGGGAGGGGAAAAGGAATATAAGGCAGGAGGAGACAGGAGTCAACCCCCTTTCAGTTGAGGATTTTGTAGAGGTAAGAATTAGTGGTTGGCTGCTCTGCTTCTCTGATCTTTCAGCTTTCACTTTGAAAAAAAAAATGGCTCTATTTTATAAATAGGAGTAACTTGGGATACTTGATAACTGTCATTGTTACATCTCACAAGTAGTCCAAATCTCCAGGAACGAGTTCAACCTAGATTATAAAAAAGATTTCTGGCAGTTAGATGAACATTAGCATTCATCAGGAATATATGAAATCAGTTCCCATATGCCAAAAGGAGTCTTCTCCCTTGCCCATGGCAGAAAGGACAAATGACTCCATGTGGTTGCATATCCAAGCACATTTAGTTCTCCTGGCTCCTTCAGGATCACAAGCACCTGTTAGACATTTCAAAGCGGAACCTTGTACTTCCTGCCTCCCCAGGCTTCTCTCCTCCCAGATAGCAATTGCTTATTCTATTTATACAGCGGATTTTTCTCTCTGCCTCGGCTATTCTCAGTCTACTCTCTCTATGGCCATGTCTTAACCATTGTATTCTCTCTTATTCTCTGACTTTCTCTCCCTAGCTGTGCTCTATTCTCTATCTCTTGCTATCTCACTATCTTCACTATTCTCTCCCTCTCCCAAGCTTCCCCAAGCATGGTCATGTCCATTCTGCCAACAATGCTCAGTCTGCTTTCTGCTCTGGACTCTTGCAGATAACTCTGGATATTTTCTGTCTCCAATCAGCAATAAAATCCTTCCCTGTAGTAGAGCAATGATGTCAACAGTTTCTTTACTGTTCCCCGTCACTTACACTTATGACCTTAATTATTATTTCTGTTTTGGTAAGAAGCATCAGGATATCCAGAAAACCAGTGGGGGGTGGGGTGGTGAGTACATAGTTTCCAGTCAATATGAAAATATTTAGCAGCTTTGTAATTACATTTCAAACCAGCTTTTTAGTTTCCTGTTCTTAAGAGCTTATTTTGTTCATAGTTCCAGGTTATAATTTATAATTGTAGTGAAGTCACTGTGGAAGGAATTGGAATGAATTGGTTACATAGCATCTATAGTCTGGGAAAGAGAATAAGGAACTCTTAGACTCAACTCACTGTCTCTCTTTAATATGGTCCATAATCCTAGCTCCAGGGATGGTGCTGCCTACAAGCATTAGTATTTAAACCCCAATCAATCTAATCAAGGTAGTCTATCACAAACATTTTTGGAGACTAAAGTTCCCAAGTTCTTCTAGATCTCTCTCATTAAGATGAAACTTGTTCTTAACCATCTCCTAAATATCTGATAATTGGTTACATCAAATCAAATTGGTTATATCTTCTGGATTAATGTGTATATTAATAGTGTCCTTAAAAATGTTCCTCTTTTCTTTGTTTAAAAGGGAAGGAAGTACACAGAGTATTGGAGATTATACTTGTTTTTGCTTGCCTGTCTAATAAAATAATATGAATATAATCATCTCTCTTACTGTTATATATTGAATATATTGTTATATATTGAATTTTAGAAACCGTTATAAATGTCTAAAATATTATTTGGTATCTCAAAACCAGAAATGAATAGGAATCATATTATTAATATCTGAGGTGAGTTTTCCAAATCTGAGACAATAAAAAGTGATATAGTATTTGTATGTCATATGTCCATGTGATCTCTATGTTAGGAAAGTCCTTTTGTAAGCCAATAAAAATTTTATACATACCTGTAATTATTACCAAGAGACCCGATGGCATCATATCAATATGCCTATCTGATATACTTACCTGGAGCCAGAATTTTTCACAAGGTTCTCATTAAAATGGTGACCATTAACCAAATCAGCTTTAGGGATGTAGGATCTCTAAATGACAGTGAACAGTATCTAAGTCTACATAATGATAGAACTTTTCTTCCAAAATATTACTTGTTAACATAAATAAATAAACTCATTAAGACATAGATAAATAAATGTAACAATAGACAAAAACTGCTTAATTTTTTAAGTAGTAAGCAATTCTTATTAAAGATGATTCTCTGACAGGTGTTGAAAGTGTTTCTGTCCTTTAGTGTATAGTTAAATGCCAGCCAGTGTTTCCATTCTATAGAAACCATAGTTATGACTCATTCAAACACTTGTTATTTATCCAACTTCTGTTTTTTAAGAAAAGGAAAGACCTTCTCTTTCCTAAGCAAAAAGAATCCTATGTCACACTTGACATAGAGCACTCAAATGTGACTGACATAATAGTCCAGGATTCAATGAAGAATACCTCTGATTAGAAAAACCCACTAAATATAAAGAGTGATTCCTTGGGTTCATAATCTTGTACAACCCACACTCATGCTTCTATTTAGTATAAAATACATGATTTGAAAATTGTGCAGGGCTGCGCAGTGATGGCACATGCCTTTAATCCCAGTACTCGGGAGGCAGAGCCAGATGGGTTTCTGTGAGTTTGAGGCCAGCCTGGTCTACAGAGCGAGATCCAGGACAGGCAATAATCTAGTCTCTTGAAATCAATCATAGACAATTTTAAAGTCACAGCATTATCTTTAAATTATTAGTTTGGTATTTGATTTCATTACCTAAAACTCTTTATTTTTGCCATGTGTACAGTTACACACCTTTAATCCTAGAACTCTGGAGTCTAAGGAAGGTAGATCTCTGTGAGTTCCAGGACATCCTAGTCTACATAAGATTTCAAGAACACCCAGAGCTACATAGTATGACCCTGTCTTGATACAAATAAACAAATAAACAAATAAAAATCACACACACATTATATATATAAAACCAAACCAAACAACAAAAATTATATGTATGTATTATACGGTCATAGAAAAATATTTTGTTTCTGATTTTTTTTAAAGTTTTTCTTCTGAATATATATAATTCTAACTCATCAAAATTGATTATCCTTTATATGAATACTTTATACTTTACTCTTTATATGAAAACTGTTTCTAATAATTACAAGTGTAGAAAACTTGTATATACTGTCCAACTTTCAGAAATAACTATGACCCATAGTTTTACCAAGATTCCTCCCACATCAAATATGTTACATATATAGTTTCTTTGAAACATGTTTTAATGCTAGGTCTCTTAAGACCCATCTCCTACTTCACTGACTTGGTTTACAAGGAAACTTATTATTTTGTTGTTTTTATTAACCAGTTTTTCTTGGCTCTATACACTGAAGTTCCTTTAAGGACATCAAGAATCAAATGGACATCAAATATTAATGATAGTTATAGCCAATAGTTTAAATCATGATTTAAATGGAAAATTTTATCTATATCATCATTCCAATATTGTCTTATATTATTTTATGCAGTTGAAAGCCAATGGATAAAAATGTAGTAGCGTCAATTGTTAAGATATACCACTAATGTTATTACAAGTTAAAAGAGTCAATTTTTGGACAATTATTGCAAATATTACATTAAAAATAATTATTTATCTTTTGCTTTCTTATTTCTCCCAAATTGCACTTTGTGATCATCCCCTCTTTTCAACATTATCAGTCTTTCTTTGTTTATTACCAGTGACTCTAGCTATTGTATTAGGTTCTTGTGCCGTTAGCTATTCAAATAGAATATTTTGGGTCTTGGGAATACAGTACAGAAGATGAGATACCCATCTGTTTCCCCTTATTTCTTGCTACATGCACTGCATTTGGCATTCCAGATGGCTATACAACATCTATTATCCTCTCAGCTGCTGAGGATTTTACCATGTGTATTATCCCACAGGGAAAAACTGCAATTCCTCTACCTTACTTTATTTTGTATCATTTACTCCCCATATTTTCAACCCTTTTTGTTAACTGTCATTCAGTACCATATATCATATGAAGACGCACACAACTTTACATGGCTTTGTCTCCTCTATATGCAATTTTCAATGTAGGGAAGAATACTGAATTCCTGGCTTTATAATCCAGTTTTTCTTTTAAACTCATTATAGTTATTGATTAAATTATTAAGTACAGTGGCCTGAAAATCAATGATGTGACACTCAAGTTAGAATGTCAGAATATCTCCTGTGGCTTGTTCTATAATGCTTATAAAGCCATTAATTTATGTAAATATCTATTTCCTCATTCATGAAATTCAGTGCTAGATATTTGATGTTTCAGAGGAAATGTGTGTGTGTGTGTGTGTGTATCTGAGTGTGTGTGTCTGTGTGTATCTGTGTCTGTGTGTATGAGTGTGTGTGTGTATTTGTGAGACAGACTGAAAGAGAGAGAGCATGTTAGACAATCCTTCAGTGAAGGAAATGCATGTTTTTAAAATTTTATATGTTGACTTAAATACTGCTGTGGGATGGTCTGTATGTCAAATTGCTCTGATTGGTCAATAAATAAAACACGGATTGGCCAGTGGCCAGGCAGGAAGTAGGTGGGACAAGGAGAGAGGAGAATTCTGGGAAGCAGAAGCCTGAGGCAGTGACACACTACCAACCGCCGCCATGACCAGCAGCATGTGAAGATGCCAGCAAACCATGAGCCACATGGCAAGGTATAGATTTATGGAAATGGATTAATTTAAGCTATAAGAATAGTTAGCAAGAAGCCTGCCACGGCCATACAGTTTATATACAGTATAAGTCTGTGTTTACTTGGTTGGGTCTGAGTGGCTATGAGACTGGCGGGTGACAAAGATTTGTCCTGACTGTGGGCAAGGCAGAAAAACTCTAGCTACAAAATACAGCACACATTTCACCAAAATTATATTTTACCAATTATTTTGATCCTTATTTAATTAATGAATCAATATTAGCAGCATAAAACCTATACTGAACATCACAAAAATTCTCATGTTCCAGACAAAACTAATCTATATTAGTGAACTATGGGTAGATATTTCACATCAATGTAGAAAACAGGTCATAGTGAAATTTTAAAAAATCTACCAAGTTTTAAGAGGAAAGAGTGATTATTTATGTTCTGGACTACTGTTATAAGTAACAATGAAAAATATAGCTATTAAGATGCACTCAAATAATGTGAAGCAACTTAACATGAGCACATACGTTACTGTTTACATGGATAGGAAGGATATGTATGTTGATATTGGAAATGTCTATCTGTTAGAATAGTAACTAATTCCCTTTTCCAGTCATAGTTTTATTATAATATTAATGCATAATATATTATTTATGTGTGACTTATTAATAAGATTAATTAGGATTAACCAATCACAGTTAGAGGGATTTATTTATTGTGAAATAGTGTTATTATGTGTCCACAGATAGATTACATTTTCCTTTATTATTAATATAAACTTCCTGGATGGTCTATACATCTTCTAAGAAGAAATTTTCAATTGTTTAGAAATATGAGCCACCTTAATTTACAAATAGATTCCAAGGGAAATTACAAGGTGCAGATTACTTACCATTTTCCTTCTCTTAGTTCATTATGTTAGCTGTTGAAATCAGAGTTTTCAATCAATATTTTCTCACTCTTTTCAAATCAATTTACCTCAAATATATATTTGGGAAAATATTTTATTAAGTTAAGAAGACAAAATATCTCAACAAAATTAATACATATAATTAGAGACCAAAAATTTAAACTTAGTGGTTCTAACACTTAACCATAATAGTATTTTATATTTTAAAATGTCATCTCTGGTTTGATGACATAGTAGATTTATCATCTTGGAAATCAGCTCTGAAACTTCTTGATCTTCTGTAAAATGAAAAATATCTAACAGAATCAAATTTAGCACTGGCAATCTATTAGCATTAATTAAATGCTGTAGCTAAACCTTCCATGACAAATAAATGAAGAAATAAAAGTGTAACACTTCCCTTTTTATTCCTGTGATAAATAACTGAGAAAGAACTACTTAAAAGGAGAAAAGATTCTCCCTTATGGCTTGAGTATTTAAAAATCTATAGTTAACTGATGTCTTTTTTCTAGGACCGCAGTAAATGAATAAAAGTGCAAGATGGAGGAGAGTGGTAGATCAAGTCTTCAGGCAGCAGAATGGTGAGAGATTAAGACAAAATGTGTCTTCCTGGGAAACTGCCCTTCCACCCATCTTTTCAAATGTCTAAAATCCTGGCACTTCTTAAAACTAAACTATTACCTGGGAATTATGTCTTCAACATATTGGCCTACTAATGACATATCACATTTAATGATAACAGACAGAATACAGTAAAAAATAGGCTATTGTTTCAAAATTCTGTGAATTATAATTAAAACAGTATTTCTTGCACAACTATGTTCATAGCAGCATTATTTGTAATAGTGAGAACCTGGAAACAACCTAGGTGTTCCTCAACTAAAGAATGGATAAAGAAAATGTTATACATATACACAATAGAGTACTACTCAGCTGTGAAAAAAAAAATGACACCGTGAAATTTACAGACAAATGGATGGAACTAGAAAATATCATCCTGATTGAGGTAAACTAGACTTAGAAAGATAAACATGGTATGTACTCACTCATAAGTGGATACTAGGTGTTAAGCAAAGGGTAATCAGACTACAACCCACAGCTCCCAATATTCTAAGAAACAAGGAGGACCCTAAGAGGGACACACAGATCACCCTGGGAAGGGAAATAGATGAGATCTCCATGAGTAAACTGGAAATGGGGGAGCAGTAGAGGGGATGTAATGAAGGATGACAACTGAGGGAGACATTATGGGGTAAGCGAGAAACCTGGTGTTAGGGAAATATCCAGGAATCAATCCACAAGGAAGACCCCAGATTAGACTATTAGCGATAGTAGAGGTTGCCTGAACTGGCCTACTCTGGTAATCAGATTTGTGATGGAAGCAGAAGCAGAGTTCCACAAATGAGCACCAGGCTGAGCTTCAGGATCCCAGTTGAAGAGATGGATGAGGGATTATGTGAGCGAGGGGAGTCAAGATCATGATGGGTTTCTACAGAGACAACTGAACCAAGCTCATGGGAACTCACCAGCTTTAGACTGACAGCTTTGGAACCTGCCTGGGACCAGACTAGACCCTCTGCATCCTGGAGTCAGTTGTATAGCTGGGTCTGTTTGATGGACCCCTGGCAGTGCGATCAAGATCTGTCCCTGGTACATGAGCTGGTTTTCTGGATTCCATTACCTATGGTCAGACACCTTGCTCACCCTTGATGCAGGGGAGAGGGGCTTGGTCCTACCTCAAATGAATGTATCAGTCTTTGCTGTCCCCTCATGGGAAGACTTACCCTTTTGGAAGAGGGGATGGGGGATCTGACTAGGGATAAGGGAAGGTAGCTGGAGGGAGAATGAGAGGGGTCTATGGTTGGTATGTAAAATGAATAAAAATGTTAAATAAAAAAGAAAAGAAAGACACTTCATAGAAAACTTGATTTTTCTATTAATATTAATAAACATTTCAAAATGTATGTAATAATAGCATATATGGGCTATGATCTCTTCCAAAACACTTCGTCGTACATGTTATTACTATTTACATTCTTGTAATTAAAAACTTCATACAAGCTTTTCTTATTTCAGCTATTAATGCTCTGTACTCACATGGCATATTTTTAAATCTACTTAGAAAAGAACTTGTAATAGAAGAAATTTTTTTTTTCTGAATAAAAGGCCATATTCCCTTACTTGTTAATTAATTCAGTGGTGTTAAACACCAATTTCTAGTAAATTAAAACTCTGGCATATATTAAAACAAATGTTCTTGCCGGGCGGTGGTGGCACACGCCTTTAATCCCAGCACTCGGGAGGCAGAGCCAGGCAGATCGCTGTGAGCTCGAGGCCAGCCTGGGCTACCAAGTGAGCTCCAGGAAAGGCGCAAACCCTGTCTCGGAAAAAAAAAAAAAAAAAAAAAAAAAAAAAAAAAAAAAAAAAAAAAAAAAAAAAAAAAAAAAAAAAAAAAAAAAAAAAAAAAAAGTTCTTATCCAATAATTTTAATATATTTGCTTTGACAAACATAACTCTGCAAATATTATCTACAGTTTAAGAGTAAAGTTAATTGTCATTTTAAAATATTGTAACAGTATCTTGAGTATGCTTCTAACAAGGTGTGCAAATCTTTAAGAATGTCAGCAATTCCTGCCCCAGTACATACCCCCTCCTGCTGCCCACCTTCCAATCAATGCCTGAGGCAGGTGGAAGAGCTGGCCCTGAGGTCATAAAGCAAGAGAGCTTTCCCTGCTCCTCATCAGCTGTAGCACTTGGGAGAGTGGACCCCTGGGCAACACTATATATAGAGCTGGCCCTGAAGGTGTGGGTGTGGGACAACTGACCGGGATAGAGGAAGCAAACGCAGAAGAACTGGCCCTGCACCTTGCTCATAGCTGCAAGGGGTAAAGTAAGCAGGGCAATGGTGGAGAGCTCACTCAAGTGATGAAGATAGGGGAAAGCTGGCAGGCTGACCAACCCTCCATCTATCCAGGCCCAGATCCAGGATTATGTCTTGGCCCACCACAGCATCTATCTCATCTGTGATCTGCTGGAGAATGTGGGAATGGTGGGAGGAAGTTGGCAGTCCTGTGGACCAAGGGCCACAGGATGTCTACAATACAGGGCAACAACAGGATGTCCAGGAAGAGTCCCATGAGGGCACATCATCGATGGTGTAGCAGAGACCAGGGGCCTCGAACCAGACCAATGAATCTTTGCAATGAATGCCTGTATGTAAAAAGTATATGGATAAAGGCATTTACTGTGTAACTCACTGTGTCCCACTGCAGCTATCAAGACAAGATCTTCTTTTTCTCTCTTTTTTAATCTTAAATCTTCTTTTGTTTTCTTCTAGTGTGTGAGTGTGGGGGGAGGTGAGTGGGATCGGGAGGCATAATGTGAAAGACACAAAGAATAAAAAAAAGGAAAGTTAAAAAAAAAAGAAAAAAGTAGGGAACATTATAGCTAACATGATTTATATATTCTGAATCCTGTATAAAAGAGTAGCTAATGTGTGCATATTTCCAACATGCTTTTATTCACTGAAGTGTCACTTGGAAAAAGAAAGAATATTTGCAGTTCATAACAATATCAATTTTCTATCTCTCTACTTCAAGATATCAGATGCTTTATAGAACTAAATTTAAATTGATAAGTTTTTCAAAATGTGATTTCTTTGTTGTAACATTTGTCAGTACCACTACACATAACTACATTTATAAACCTACAAAAAAAAGTAATGTGGAAGATATCTTTATTTTTAAATGTCAAGTTGTATTAAGATCATCTTTCATTGTATTTAATTTGTATGATACAGTTTTCCATGATGTAATACATTCCTGAGAATGGAGTACACTTATTTGAGGTTTGCTTTAAGTCAAACATGCATATGAAACTTATAGGATGCATAGGAACACCTATAAAACTTTTAGGATTTCAGTCAATTTCTGCTTCTAGATAACACACCTCAAATTTGTCCCCTTGTCTAGATGGAGTCAATCACAAAAAAGTAGCTATTGTCTGGCTATTCATAGTTCCTTACATAAATAAAATAGGCAGAAGGTGGTTATATACAGAGCTCAGCAAGGATCTTGATTCCAAGTCTTTTCAGGAATGACAATGATAACCTCTTCACTATTTAGAACAAAAAAGCAAAGATAATGTCTAATAAATAAAGAGAGGACCCACAGACCTTTCAAGTTCATTCCTGTGAAATCATAAGTGTTAGGAACTATGATGCAGAGCGTGTGATGAGATCAAGAGTTGCAAATTACCTGGATTGCCATAAGTGATGGCATTGATATGGATAAAGATACCAAAATTTTAAATCTTGAATATTTAAATTTATGAATATTTTATAATGACAGTTCATAAAACAAAACTAAAAAAGTGATCAAGAACATATATACATATAATGAATATTAGAAATTAGTACTGAAAAGAAAAAGCTAATTTAAATAATGCTTAAGGAACCACCTGATCAAGGATGTCAACTGGATCATTCATGATTTTTGTATAACAGTAGGATAAATTTTCATATGAAAGTTTGCAACTCATATATTACAAAGACAATTATAAAATATATAAATGCCCTGTAAACCATTAAGGAGCACAGTGGTGCCCAAAGTAATAATTCAAGTATTTTCACATTTGACAATGAATTTCTTATAGATGAGATTCTAAGTTAGATTGTCACAATCTAAGCCAGAGCTGTGTGTCTGGGGCTCATTGGTGCATGAACAACCACAAATGTGTTTCCATCTAGTAATTCAATGAGGATGACGATCTTTCTCTTCCTACCTGCATTATTTTTAACAGCTATTCTGATCTCAAATTTTGCTTTTAGTAAAACACATACATAGGTAAAAAATTTATCCTGTGTTTTTATTCTGAAATTTTGGAGTATAATCTATACATATTATATATTTTACTCCAGAATATATATAAATGCTGGCAATTTTTATCACTATTGTTCCAGTTTTATTATTGTGCAATGTTCTATTTGTTCTGGTGAGCCTTTTTTCCAAGGCTACTGTAATCTTTTCAAAATTTCCTGAGAGTCACAGAGTCACAGATTGTGAATAACACAACACAATTTAGACAACCCTAATAATTTGTAACAGTGGACTATCTAAGTATTAATAATATTAGGTTTAACTGAGAGTGAAGAAAGATATATAACTCATAGTAAAAATGAATGATTTTATATCTATTGGTGTATACAGAAATGTTACAAAGTGCCGGGCGGTGGTGGCGCACGCCTTTAATCCCAGCACTCGGGAGGCAGAGGCAGGTGGATTTCTGTGAGTTCGAGGCCAGCCTGGGCTACCAAGTGAGTTCCAGGAAAGGCGCAAAGCTACACAGAGAAACCCTGTCTCGAAAAAACCAAAAAAAAAAAAAAAAAAAAAAAAAAAAAAAAAAAAAAAAAACAAAAAAAAAACCCAAACAAACAAACAAACAAAAAGAAACCCAACAAAGTAGAAAGGAGATGCTCCCAGTATTGACTCTAAAGAAAACAATAACATTCAGAAGTGAACCCAAGAATGGAGTAGAGATTTAGAGATTTATTGGACTATCAAGAAGGTATGATGGAATCTGACCTTTCTAAAGTCAACAAAGAAACTAATTCTTATTACTAAAAAGTTAAAGAATGAACTCTACTGTCTGCATCTAGATTAAGCTGCCAAAATGGGAAATTGACAAGATCCCATCGACACCAAACAGCTCCTGTTATTAAATATACTGAAACATAGAGAGTGGAGGATCTTTGCAGGGACTCTCCCCCTTATACAGACCCATTTTTATTTGAAACAGAAACATAAAGGAGACCAAAATGTATTCTTACCCAGTTTTTACTTTTCAATCATAAAAGTGGAACTGTAGAATCTCCCATTCAGAAAACGCACAGCTGTGTAACTGTGGTATGGAGACTTGGTTTATAACATTTTAAATTGATAGAAATAAAATCATAGGGAACACATAATCAATGAAGCATGTAGCATTTTAACTATCAACACTCAAAGACAAAATCAAATATATACATGTACTTCTATATTTAATTAATCTGTAAGACAGGCCATTCTACCTAAGACATGTTCTCAAAAAACCAATTATGAGTGCTGTATCAAAAATGCTAGTTCCATAAAATGAAGTTGAAATTATGACTTAAAAATTATCCATGTGTTACTATTATTGCATATAATTCCTATACAAGGAACATCCCAGCAACTGATTCAGACATGATTAGAATCACAACAACATGAGACCAAACAGTAAAGATGTCTACTGACTATTAGTAACATGAATAACAATAAAAAGATTTTGTTGTTGTGGTACAATAAATGAAATTAAAAACAAAACATAGTTCCCTGATTCTTTCCACTTTTCTGTTTTAGTTTTTTAATACTTATTGTAGCTACAGGCAAATGTTAATAAGACACAAATCCATGCATATGCACATAATTTAAATTACAAATTTTGTCACATAGATTTCAATACATAATTGGAGAATTTTCAAATCTTGTGAGCTTCATTGCTCAAGTTGTCTTATAAATCATGTCTTTGCTTGGGAGGATTTTCCACTAAGGCAGTTATTGAAGAATCTAAAAACTTGATAAAGTTATTGTTCATAATCTTGACTGTAGTATAAAGGAAAAAATTTCAAGAATGGGTGACTTCTTTTATAGTTTCTTTTAGTCAATACTGATTGCTTTGTCAGAATTTATGTGAGAAAATAGGACAACTTATCATGTATTTGAATATTAACTTTTCTCATTGTTCACCTCTCCATGCCCTCAAGTTTTTTTTACAGGTATTTCTTAAAATTTTAGTCATCAATACCACAATTATTAAATTAGATTTTCCTAAATTCTCTGTATATGTTTGAAACTATCTAATTATATTCCTTGTAGGATAAATCCTTAACACATTTTTTTAAAATCTAAAACAAAATGACATAGCATCACAATATAATCCTGCAAATTTCCCAAAGTCTATCTGAGCATACATGGTTACTGCTCAGGGAGAAAAGAGCACAAATTCTTAGAAAACCATGCAATGCTTTGTGGAAAACTTTGCATTTTATCAACATTTATATAAGTAGGTTGATTTCTCAAATATGGCCTTGCTAATATTTATATACATGTGGCTTTTTGACAGGCTTTTGGAAGGTAAACATTTTTCAAATGCTTTGCTAAAGATAACATATTATTCATAATGGTAGTTCATGAGATAATTAGGATAATTATTTACAAAAAGTTACAATCATTAGCGTTTAAATACAAGTGATGAAAACTCACCCACTTAATTTTGATGATATACCGTTGAAATCTACAGTTTTTCTTGCTCACTCTTTCGGTGCTGCAGTTGATCCCAGTTGATTTATCTTTCCAAACAGAGTGTAGGATGTATGCATACATTCCTATACTTAGAAACAATAGAGATTTCTTGTTCCATCCCATGTTTCTCCAGGCTCTGAGATGATATATCTGCAGTGCAATCCAGAACAACCCTTTCTTTTGTGAAATCTGTCAGTACCAAGGATTTATGAGGAATCCTCCTCCTGCTAGTGAGATGAGAATGAGACTCAATATGCTTTAAAACTAAGTATAAATCAAAGCTGGTGAAAGACAAACTTGAAAAAAATGCTAAAATCCCATAAAATACCCAAACATTTGTGATTTTTATTTTTTATTCCTCACCAGGTGGTGGAGAGCAGAGAAGAGAGAAAATAAAATTGCAATCCATAATTTTAACTGGCTTCCTAGAACTCATCATTAGTGACAGCTGAAAGTGCTGAACACTTTGCAGCAAATCAATTATTCTTTACTAGAATTTCATTTGTTTGCTTGTTTGTTTTTACTCTGAAAATGAATATTGGACAAGATTGGCGGACATGTAGAAACAATATGAGTTTCAGTTTCTCGATTTAAATCCCAAATTCATAGCCCCATCATTTATGATACTTAGATCACTTACTCAAGCAAGACTAATCAGAGACTCATCATTGTCATTTGCTCACTGATGCATGTCTAAAACATTTCTCAATGTTATTTTGACAATCAAATTTTCTTTCTAAAGATGTATCATCCTCAGAAACCACAAATGTTGTTTTCAGGGAACCAATAGCAAGAAAATCCTCTATATTTTTTCTAGGAAACTACCATAAGCAGGAATGAAGAATTTCTACATCTTCTCTTCTTTAATACTCATGATTTTAGATTGCTGATTAGTTACTCTGAAATATATGACACTATGAAGGGACTAAGATTAAATATACTTAATTTCATTAAAGGTGAGCTGTTCATACTTTTTAGGGTCTCAGAAGTGTTCTGTTAAATGGCTTTATGCTATGTCAAATGAGGGTAGGTCAACTTTTTATTATACCCTATCTTGATAAATATACACTATGTAATTAAAAGTAGCAGCAAATATTGTTTAATTACAATGATTTGTCTTTTATATATAATGTGACTAATTAATAATAACCTTAGTTGTGCATCTATTCTGTATTATTTATAGTATTTTTTTTAATGGGACACTATTGGTTCCATTCAGTTATGTTGATTTTATAATGCTGCTCAAAGTAAATGTATTGCTTTGACAGGGCTCATAAAAAACTATGAGTTAATATGTACTGCTTATTTTAATGTAAAATAATTAATGCAATACAATTTCATATTCCATTAATGAAATATGGCAGATGAGAGATGCCTCCTCCCAAGTTACCTCTACTCTCAGTCCCAATAGTCTCAGTTCTTGTGTTCCAGCAAAGGCTTAAGGCTGGGGCAGAAGTAGAAAGGAACAAATCATCAAGATCGATTTCCACAAGGGAGACAGTGAAAGTAGAAAGTAAATTATACCCTCCAGACTGGAGGGAAGAATCAGGCAATGTAAACTTCACAGGCCTGCCTGTAGCACCTGGATGTTAAGCATTGGTCTACTACTTCTCCCCCTTTACCACCAATGAGTTGTTAGCCAGGATTTATTATATTTTTTTTTTTAGTAATAAACAGAAGCTTTTAAAAGAATCCATCTTAAGCCGGGCGGTGGTGGCACACGCCTTTAATCCCAGCACTCGGGAGGCAGAGGCAGGCGGATCTCTGTGAGCTCGAGGCCAGCCTGGGCTACCAAGTGAGTTCCAGGAAAGGCGCAAAGCTACACAGAGAAACCCTGTCTCGAAAAACCAAAAAAAAAAAAAAAAAGAATCCATCTTAACCCACAATTCTCTTGACACAATTAAATGCATAAGAAGCAGAGATATTGAGACATAAGCAATGTTTAAGAATACTTAAATGCTGGGAGTCTAATTAGTGAGAAAGAGGAGGGTTTATATGAGCAAGAATTGTTGAAACCAAGGTTGGATAAAGCACAGGGACAAATAACCAAATGAATGGAAACACATGAACTATGAACGAAAGGCTGAGGGGCCCCCAACTGGATCAGGCCCTCTGAATAGGTGAGACAGTTGATTGGCTTGATCTGTTTGGGAGGCATCTAGGCAGTGGTACCAGGTCCTGGGCTCATTGCATGAGTTAGCTGTTTGAAACCTGGGACTTATGCAGGGACGCTTGGCTCAATCTGGGAGGAGGGGACTGGACCTGCCTGGACTGAGTCTATCAGGTCAATCCCAGTCCTCGGGGGAGACCTTGATCTGGAGGAGGTGTGAATGGGGGTGGGCTGGGGGGACGGGGAGGGGGGCAGGAAGGGAGAGAAAAAGGGAATCTGTGGCTATTATGTAGAACTGAATAGTATTGTAAAATAAATAATAAAATAAAATAAAATAAAAAGAATACTTAATTCTCTTTGAGTGGACTTGAGTTCAGTTCCCAACACCCACATTAGGTAATTCACAACTGCTTGTGACTTCAGCTCCATGGATATATGAAATCTGTAGCCCCTATAGGTTCTTTCTCTCATCATATAGATAAGAATACACTTAAGTAAAAGCAAAATAAAATCTGAAATAATAGGATTATGTGTAAAGTTGAGAAGTCATACTCATAAATTTGAGAAGTCCTTTTGGAGAATAGATACCTTTCATCAAAGTTTGTAAATGAAATAATTCACTATGCCAACTATCAATGAACAGATGAAGCAAAAAGATTATCATTAAATAGCTAGTGAATTTAAATGAAGTAAACATCATCTTACAGTTTTTAGTAGAAAAGAACAAGAGATCCCATGGGCTACGAACTTGTGTGCATGTGTCTGTGTGTCTGTTTGTTATATAATTTAGGTAAATATAAACTACTATGATTCAAACATCCTTTGCTTTATTTCTCCCTTCTCCCTCAATCTTATTTTGTATTGCCCTTCCTTCCCTACACACGATTAAACTCTCCTCATTTTATATTGTTTTCTTCATATTGTCTTTGTTTTCTCCCCTTACACCCTCTTCATAACAGGCAACACTATCTCATCATATTTCAGTCAGGCATCTCTGGTCTTCTGGTTTCCATGATTACAAACTCACATGATTGTATTGGATTCTGAGATAACTGATTAATATCTCAATGTTAAGGTGATGGGTTATAGGCTTTAATTTTGGCTGCAATTTTAATTTCCTTTTATGATATCGGGCAATATTTTCCAGATTCCATGGTCTACAATCTAGACATCTTTTGGGAGTCATTATTCAGCAAAGCATAAATATCATTTGATGTTTTCAACATTTCATATTTAAAATATTCCTTAACTAGAAATAACCTTGTAAATGTATAAGGTTACTACATGTTCTTATCAATAATGGTGAGTTAAATATCTACTCATGCAATAATGTGGATGAATCTTAAATAAGTCAGATGAATAAATATTACCAGATGAACACATTTCAGTTATTATTATAGAACATGGCATATTAGAAATCCCTGTCTAGAGTGAATTAACTGTCAGCAAGATGGGTTGCAGTGAATTAGTTTTTATTACTGCAACAAAATAACTGATGAACTTTATTTATAGAAGTAAAATTTATTTAACTCATTTTGGGAGGCTAATATCTAAGATAAAGTAACTCCATCGTGGTCTTTAGTAAGTTATCTTACATGGCAGGTACATATAGAAAACAAGTGGTCATATTTTGAAAAATAGCAGAGAGAAATATAGCAAGCATAGTCACAGAGTCATTGATATAAAATGCTCCCAATACTCTGAGTATCTTTCACTAGGTTCTACTCCTTAAAATACCCAAGAATTATTCACTGCTTCTCCTGATGAACAACTCTGTATTTAAAAGATACCTTGAGGATACTTATGCAAACTTTAATTCCTAGTCTATAGGTAGAGAGATAGATTGCAGAACAATATGGGATGCCTGTCTAATAAGTATATGTGTACAACAAAATTTACAAAATGATTTTAAATGAGTATTAACATATATTATTTATATTTCCTTAACAAATAACAAAATGTAAATAAAAGCAAAAACTAAAGCATCTAAAGTATAATCTAATTTAGAAAATGGATAAGATGAAAAACTTAGTGTTATCCATAGATTACTGCATATTCTATTGGTCAATATTTTTAGATAATTAATAAGAGTGAGTAATTGATGAGTCATAATTTTAACTTAGTGCGAAGGAACTAAAACCAGCATATGCATGAGATAATCTGACCCTTCGAAGCATTATTCAGTTGGAAAAAAGTGTACATATTTTTTCTTTGAATACAAAGGATACATTGAAAAATGGTACCCATGATAGGGTCTACATATCATCTCAGTCCACTATTAAGATCTACTTGAAAACAAGGACTCATACCTTACAAGAAAAGCAACTGTTAGGCATGGAAATGTAGCTAGAGTTTTTCTCTCTGGGTCCCGCCAAGCCCCGGCAGTCCTGTAGCCCACTTAAAAAATAAACATACAGATGCTTATATTATTTAAACTGCTAGGCCATTAGCTCAGGCATACCATTTTCTAGCTTTTACTCTTATACTCAGCCCTTTTCAGTTAATTAATACATCATCACGTGTTCCATGGCTTTACCTGCTGCCTTTACATGATGCTCCTTGGATGGCAGGCTGGTGTCTCCTCCTCTCCACTTTCCTGTTCTCTCAATTCTCCTCTGCCAGTCCCACCTATACTTCCTGCTTGGTGACTGGCCATTCGGTGTTTTATTTGTCAATCAATCATCCACAGCATGGAACTGCTATTAAAACTAGCTTTATTTTAATGCAGAAAATTCTTTCTTACTTTAGCTTTTGAGAATTTAATATAATGCAATTTCATCACATTCACTGCCCTTCCACACAACCTTCACTGATCCAACTTTATATTCTTTTGTTTTACCCCACAAAAGCCAGTTATGATGCCCAAATATTCTTGGGCACGAGACCTTTCACTAGAGCTTGGTCAAGCTATCAGAGGATACACTATTAGTCATGACTTATCTTTCCACTCCCGGCAGCTAAGAATTGCCACTAGCTCCTAGACAAGGGGAGGAACTTCATTCCTCACACCCTTTCCTTGACCAGACTGCATCTTGTATAGTGTTACATGGTGCAGGCTATCACAGTCCCTGTGAGTTCACATTTGTAGGTTCCCTACCATGTGCATAAGAAACTCTTTAGTTGTAGTTATCCACCATTGCTGTCTCTTAAAGTCTTCCCACACCTTCAACAGTGACCTGCTAAACCTTTGGAGGAGTGAGTGTGGTATAAATGGTACATTTTATGCTATATGTTCATTCTGCTGTGGCTTATTCTCTGCACCTCTGCCATGTGCCTGTCTCTGTGTTGATCCATTGAAAACAAAAGTTTCTCTGATGAGAGCTGAGAGATGCCTTAATCTGTGGATATAATGAATTTTAATTAGGAATTTATTTAATACTATGCCTATTTAGAGAAATAATATTAGTAGGTTCTCACCTAGGGTCTATGATGTGATAGTTGTAAATAGTTGGTTCTATAGTAGTGTCAATGTGGGTTTTATTTTTTAGAATAGGACTTGCATCTTGTTATAAAGTGGTTGATAAATCCCCTGATGTTTGTTCCACTATCGAACCAGTGGTTACATCTTGCCAAGGCAGGTATTATTGTAGTTCTCAATGTTCACACATGGCTAATTCTCACAATGAATTTTCTCTTCCAGTAGCATGCACAAGCCCTTCCATTAGTAAGGATGGAAATTCTAGGTCAGTACCAACTTTGATCTGTGTTTATCCTCTGGGAGTCTTTCCTTTATTGTATAATATAATATTGATTTGATTATTTGAAAAATTGATACATATATAATATGCATTTTGATCAAACTTATCAATCACATATCTAACTCCTTGCAGATTTTATCTCAGAATCCACTTCCAACTTCCTGTCTTCTTTTTGTTTTCTTCATTTTCTTTTATTTTTTTCTTAAATAACACTGTGAGTCTGAATAGTGCTTCCAATATGTACATTGTGTGGGGCCACACACTGAAGCATGGACTGGGTTCCAAGAACAGCATCCATATATGAAACAGAATATTTCCCCCCTAGCAGCAATTAGCAGTAACTAGCTCTTCAGAGAGGGGTACGGTTGGCCATATGCCTCACCTTACCTATTCTGACATATTGACTTCTTTGTCTTTGAGTATGTTTTATGCAGTTAACTATGTTTTCTATGAGGCTATGGATGCAACAGACCTATTTGATACAGAAGACACTGTTTTGTTCAAGTATACTCCTACTAGGGCCCTCATATTTCTGCCTCTTCTATATTGTTTGCAGTGTGGTAATTTGATTATAAATGGCAGACAGAGGTAGGCTCATATGTGTAAATGTTTGATCCCTAGTTATTGAAACTGTTTGGGAAGAAATAAGAGGGGTTATACTTGTTGGAGGAGGTATGTCATCAGGGATGGACTCAGGTTTCAAAAGCCCACACCAAGCCCAGTCTCTCTCTCTCTCTCTCTCTCTCTCTCTCTCTCTCTCTCTCTCTCTCTCTCTCTCTCTCTCTCTCTCTCTCTCTCTCCACCTCCTCCTCTTGCTCAATCTTGTCCAGTCTACCTACTTCCTGTGGTCAGGATGTAAAGCTCTCAGCTACTTCTCCAGAACCCATTTTCTGGCTGCCAGCATGAATTCCACCCATGGTGGTAATGGAATAACCTTCTGAAAATGTAAGCAAGTCCCTATTAAATTGTTTTCTCCTTTAACAGTTTCTTTGGTCATGGTATATAACAGCAACTAAGTCCATGATGAGCGGACTCAAAAAGAAGCAAAAGAAACTATCTGCAAGCCAGTAGAAAAGCTTTAACCAGTAACTGAATTTTACCAGCACTATTGCTTGAGAACCCTGGCTTCTAGGACAAGACACATTAAATTCTTGGTTTTTAGGTACCCAAGAGATTTAATTTTGTTACAATGGAATGAGAAGATTAATATATGAGGCGAAGGAAATTATGATATAATAGAAAGCTCAAACCTTAGGATTTTAATTCAAATCTTTGATTTTTATTTGAACAACCTTAAATACACGTTGCCACGTTCTATAAAAAGCTTATATCAAAATTAGTTATGTAAAATATCTTAGCTCTATGAAAATTATCTCTAATCTGTTATAAGTGAATGAGCATACATCAAATGTATTCTCCAAAGCTATCATGTAGGATCATTTTTTATTTTATTGAAAATGGCCTTTTCTTCTCATATAATGTGTATTGATTTCCATTTCCCCTCCCTCTATTCCTCTCCGTTTTTCCTTACTGTTCAGAGGAATGAATTTTCCAAGGCATGAAATGACAAATTAGTATTTACATATTAATATACAGAGAATAATTAAAAGTATGGGGTATTTGCTAAAGAAGGCAAAAAAATTAGAATAGAAATTCCCCTTTGCATTGTAACTATTTCTTTTAGATTGAAACCTTCTCTGACACAAGGATGTAGCAGTAGGACAAAGATAATTCACAAGAACATCACAAGATTCATGAGGCCCCTCTCCAAGGTTATCTAATTAATAAACAATGGCTAAGGGGAAGGGCTTCTATGGCACACTTGCTCTCAAGGCATGTGAAGAACAACAACAATTCAGCCTTTGGGAGTCTTCATTGATGTTGAGATGGGCTATTGGTTATGTAGTTGTCAAAGTCACCAATCCCTCATTATGTAACTCCAATAAAGTCATTTGTTCTTCAAGCTAGACCTGAATATAATCATCCTTTAGGTCTGTTTTTAGCATCCTATCTGGTATAGACAACTGCTGCTCATATCTCTTCAAGAGTCTCAGAACATCCATACTCACTCAAATTAATTGAGTATTTGTATGTTCATATGAGCTGACAATAGACCTTGGAGTTCTTGTTTGACATATTGGGGAATTGAGTAAACCTATCTATTATGAACCACACTTAAAATGTTGTATTAAGTTTATTTAAGGAAGGCAATTATTTAAAAAAATGCTTTACTAGTGCTATTTTATACTATTATATTTTAACTTCAAAACATTAGTTTTAGAAGTTACCTGGGAATATGACATCAGCAGACAATTTAAATGCCATGTCCATAGTAGATTTTGTTTTAATCCTTGTGATATTACACATTTTCTCAATGCATGATAATAATATGTACCTATTACACTTGCATACAGCCTGTTTTGTTCAGATCTGGAAATCTTTTTTGCACCCTAATTCCATCGCTTCCAGACACTTTTCCAAGTCCCATGACCAGGATTCTCCTTTGCTCCAGGCTTTTGTGTTGCTTTGCTTTGTTTCCATCCAGGAGGGAAGCATGCAGCACTTTTCTTTCTTTGTCTGCCTTATTTTACTTGACATTGATTTTTTTTTTACCCTTACATCCAATATAAATATTTTTACAAAGGCAGTAATAATTGTATAGATCATTTTTACAGTGCAGCTGGTTTGTTTCTTGTATTATTACAAATGATTTACTTTTTATTTCCACAGTACAGAGTAATATATACACTTCCGGGCCTAGAGAACTGTTTATTAATAATGTCTGCAATTAACAAAATGATCTGTGCATTTTTTCAAACACTCAGCATGGTGGCTAATTCAGTACACAAACTTAATCTTATTTCTATAGATCTAAACAAACTCATATCTTTACTTGCTCACATTTGCTTCACATGTGGAGAATTTCCCTTGTGAGATTCTATTTTTTTCTCATGTTGTGCTTTTTCAATCATCTTTGTGTGTATTTCAATAGAATTCAAAAAGTCAAGACAAACAGGAATGTGAGCATTCTTTTACATCACAGCCCACACTCAAAGAAATTGCTTTAAATGTGGTAATTTGATTTATGAAAGGAAACTTAAAAGAATTGTTAAGTGCAAGTTTCTAGGAAGCCACTCCTGCTTCTGGATATGAGGACATTTTAGAAAAGTGTGTTAATTATTAGGATCCTGAGCAAGAGCCCTCATACCATTTTGGATAAGAATATATATTTGAGATTGTGTCCATGTGTCTTATATTACAATAATAACAGAAGTTATCATAGTTGGGTTTATTTTCATGTAGTATTTTGTGAAAAGTTAATTTTGTATATTTTCATGAAGATTCTATTTACTTGTATCTGTAAAATGTTTAGATGATTGAAAATATATGACAAAATGTCTTTTAAAAATTTTGAGCATAGAATAAATATTTTTAAGAATAAATGTGATAAAAGCATAATCACTGTATCTATGAACCTAGATGTCATTATATAGATACATAAGTATTCATTCCAGCTTACCAATCAGGAAATGCATCAAGAAGTCATATTTTTAAATTTTTTATGAAGACTTATGTCACCCTATTTAACATGAAATGTAGCACCTTCACATATCATAAATTTTGTACTGTTACTTTAGTGATCAATACACTAGAATAAAAAGGATATATTCATTTTGAACTTGTTCAATTTATAGCAGTCATGAAGAAATGAATGTGTACAAACTTGCATACAACATGATTTTTTACTCAGAATTGGAGAGGTACAAAAAGTTGTGAAATCATTGTTAGTAGCCTGTTTTATAAGTTGGTTGGTTTTCAGACATTCTCTTCTTTTAACATGTTTTATATACACATTTGTGTATATAAAAAGCATTTTAGAGACTAAAACTGGTTTTTTTTGCTCAAAGAATTCATAGTATAACAAAATATGCATGTGAATATTTTGAAGTTGAGAAATTTAACATGCTTTTTTTCAGTTTTATTGCCAATTATAGGATGATATTGTCCCCATAAAAAAAGAGCAGAGAAAATAACCATATTTCAATGAAAAATAATTGAACTAAAGCAGTATAAATTTGTGCCATATAAACCTCAGCATAGAATGTTAGTAGTTAGATTATACTATAGTTTTATTATCTCCCATGACTAACAAAGCTTTGAACTAGCAAGTATGTTACTAAAAGTATTATAATTTTGGAAATTCAAATGTATAAAATATTTTATTATAGCTTGAATCTTTATATTCTATGCTAATGCAAAACAGAGAAGTTGAACAGATCAAGCTGTATCATTTTCTTATTCAACAGTGATTTTTTTTGTCCTCTCCTAAAAAGAAGGAATCCTTCTCCAATCAAGAGAGACTTCAGTGCTGGCCATTATAATTCTGATTCCTTGAAAAGCATATCTTCTTTTATTTTCTCCATTATTTTCAATGTCTTTTTCTCTCAGCTTTTCATATTTACTCTGTTGTCCATTTAGTTCTTCCTTCAAATCCAACAGCTTTCTTGAAATCTATAGTACAGAACAGTAGACACATTTTCGTGCCTGTAGCCTATGATAATTACATTTACGAGGGTGGTCAGATTTGCACTTTGCTGAGCATTTCTTATTAGCTTTATGGTAAAACCATGCTCATTAATTATGGTTTAATCATCAACATAATAGTTTTGGGGTTTGGAGGGATTGCTCATTTTTTTTGCTCATTTCTATCACTAACATGTCCATTGAAATGCCAGAAAAGTTCTGAGTCATTTACACTGGGTTGTTTGGGGGTTCCCATGGGACCCCTATGGCCAAAAGTCAATTAAATGTTTCCTATTTCCAGTACTGGAAGATTTATTTGTTGACAAGCCATGTCCCCATTTGGGGTTGTATTTCTGTTTTTTTTTGTTGTTGTTGTTGTTTTGTTTTTTGTTGTTGTTGTTTGTTTGTTTGTTTTGTTGTTTTTTTTCTAGCAATTCAATTTATATCACCTTCACATATGTATGTATCTTAGAAGTTTCTACTTATTAGGTTTGCATATTATGCCTCAAAAGTCCCTTAATTTTACCTGTCTCTCCTTTGTTCACTCCCTTGTCCCCTTCTTCTCTCTCATCACCATTTGATCCTCTGTTTGGCTTGTTTGGGAGGTTTGGCCTTTTTGCTATGTTAATTCTACCATTGCATGTACCTGTGAGATCTTTCCATTTTCTGCTATCTTCTTCAGTTTCTTTCATCAGTGTCCTAAAGCTTTTATCACACAAGTGTATCACTTGCATTGTTAGAGTTACCCTTTGGCGGTTTGAATAGGAATGACCCTCGTGGACTCAGGTGTTTAAATGTTTGGCTCATAGGGAGTGGTACTCTTAGGAGGTGTTGCTTTGTTAGAGTGGGTGTGGACTTGTTTGAGGAACTATGTCACTGTGGAGGCAGGCTTTGATGTCTCATGTACTAATGCTAGACCTAGTATAAAGTCTCCTTCTGCTGCCTGCAGATCAAGATGTAGCATTCACAATCGCTTTCTCTAGCACCATGACTGCCTGCACACAGCAATGCTTCACATCATGACAATAGAGGAATAAACTTCTGAAACTGTAAGCCAAATGTAATTAAATGTCATGGTCATAGTGTTTCTTCAGAGCAATAAAAACTCTAACTAAGACATTCCCAAAGATATTTTGTTTTTTGAGGCTCTTTTTTAAAGGTGTTGTTCCCTTGAGTTCATTCTCAGTCCATTTGTCATTTTTATATGGTAAGTCTACTGATTTTTATGACGTAATTTTGTATACAACTGCTTTTCTGAAAGTATTTATCAGCTGTAGGAGTTGTCTTGGAGAATTGTTGGGGTTGCTAATGTATACTATCATAACATCTGTAAAGCACAATATTCATATACACATACTATATAGATGTAGGCTGTTTTGTAAGTTAAGATCAGAATATGACACATGAACTGTTTATTTTAAGACATATATTTTAAGCTGTAATTGTGTTTTGATATATCATGTTTACTCTATCATATTACAATTTTAATCCAACCTGCCACTCAATATTTTAAACATATTTTTTATTTTGTGTAATTATCTGTAAAGTGAACATTTACAAATGTCTATGAGACATTGTTAAAGACCAATTGATATTCAAGTAATTTTATGGAATTAATAGTTTTTAATATGTATTTCCTTCTCATAGAGAAATATATGCTATGAGAGTTATTGAACAATTATAAATACATTGCAGTCTTAAAGATCAAAAGGGATTGAGTTTACTATCTCCTTCCAAGTGATAGATAACTAAATATAAATCAATTTTTGCACTTTGATTTATCAAGAAATAAACTTACACTTTTTAATGTATTTTGTCAGCGATTAACTGTTCCTCAATATTCAAACTAGGAATTATTATTAATGTTCTATGAAAACCCAAGCATGGTAACATACATCTTTAATCCCAGAACTTAGAAGGCAAAGAGGCAAAAGAATCTCTATGAGTTCAAGGCCAGCCTGGCCTATATGGTAAGTTCCAAGCAAGCTAAGGTAGATAGTGTCAAAAAGCAAATGGGAGAGTATAGTTTTGAAAATTTCAAAGAGTAAAATAAAAATCAATACAGGACCTTTTCTTTTCCCACAGTGACTCTTAGGTTGTCAGCTCTTTCAAGATGTAACATCAAGATATTCCAGCCACTAGATATCAGAAGCTCACCGAAGTCGAATAAGAACACAATTGCATATATTCTATGAGAAGTGACAGCCACAGAAGTAGCTGCTGATATGCTGGGTAGGAAGTGTTAAAGTTACAAGGTCTCAATCAGCAGTAGGAATGACAAATAAGGTTTTCCCAAGAAACAAGGTGTCTTTATCCACAGCAGCATGTGTCTGCTATTGAGTAAAGGACATTTTTGTTATAGACCAAGGAGAATGAAACAGGGAAGCATTTGTCTGCTAGGGTGCATTGTGGATGCCAATTCTATTGTTCTCAACTTTGTTGTTGTCAAAGTAGATAATGATATTCATTGACTGAACAGAAACTAGTATATTGACTGAGCAGGTTATAGTTAATACTATTTGTATATACATTTACATATGTACATGCAATAGCAGTTAGTGGTAAAGGGTTCATGAATTTGAAGGAGAGCAGGAATACTATAGGGGAGGCTTTGGAGAAAGGGAAGCAAGGAAAACATTTTCTAATTATATTAAATATTAAAAATGAAATATGGAAATCTTCAAGAGTATTAAAAAATAATCAGACCCAGGAACAGTCAATAAAGGTGTTTAAATTTTCTTAATACTAAAGAGAAAAAAATTACCCATAGGTCAAAAAATCTAGAATAATAATTGGTTAAATTATATAACTGCTTCAGATAAAAGCATACAATGGTATCACCCCTTAATAATCATTTAGTAGACATTTTACTGGCCTCCTCATGTTTTAAAATTTCTGGGTGTCTCTCCATCAATTTTACACTACTTTATACCAAAGGAATATCAAAAAAAGGAAGCCTATCACATATTTCTACTAAAGTGTCAAGCTTTTTAAACATGGGGTAAACACTTTTTATGTGTAGGTGGGAATCCATTATTGCTGAGAAAAATAAAAAGACTGATGTACTGTAATTTTCTGACAGTAGGAACACCATAAAGATTACTTTGTCTTCAAATAGGATTTGTCTCAGTTACTAGTCATAAAGTACACTTTCTAATTAAAATTTCACTGTGGAGAGAAATAATACTTTTCAAATTTAACCCATTGCACAACTAGTCATTAAAATGTGGCACCATGAACTTAGAATAAGAAAAACAACACTTAGGGATGGAAAAACCTTGTAAAGAAGTAATCTGTAAACCCCAAACATAACTCTAACCACATGTTTCCAACGCTTCTCAAAGAACTATAAACTAAATCATATCTACTAAGTCTTGGAAAAAATTTACATTAATAATGATTCTAAAAAGAATTGTCATTTTAGGAATTTTTTTTCTTTAATTTACAATTTTGCAGTTCTCTTCCTGGCATTTTAGTTTACAGTCTATGGCATCATCTTTGGGGAAAAAATGACTGCCACCAGAAATTAATAGCTATTTTTAAATATCTATTCACTGTAAAAATACATGGTGTAGTATATTTGGTGGCATGGGTGTCTCTACTCTGTTCGCTGATGCTTGTTTAACTGACCAGATAGAGGAAGTAACCATATTGAAACACAATTATCTTTCATTTTACACAAGTAAAAATAAGCACTTAGTTTGCTAGTATTCTAGAGTTTGAACTTATTCTCGCTATATCTAATTGAGCATTAGAAGTGGAAGACTCCAATTTACAGTTGCATCTCTCTGGCCTCTTCTCACTCAATGTCTATAAGTTCAATTTTTATAAATAAGAAACATAGTGTCCATTATATTTCATCCACTGGCCTTTTCCTTTGGTTTTAGCTTACATATGTGATGATTTCAGAATATTTAATTTCTACAATTATAAAAAGGTGTTCCATTAGCGAGAAAGAGGAGGGTTTATATGAGCAAGAATTGTTGAAACCAAAGTTGGATAAAGCACAGGGACAAATAGCCAAGAGAATGGAAAGACATGAACTATGAACCAAAGGCCGAGGGGCCCCCTACTGGATCAGGCCCTCTGAATAGGTGAGACAGTTGATTGGCTTGATCTGTTTGGGAGGCATCTAGGCAGTAGTACTGGGTCCTGTGCTCAGTGCATGAGCTGGCTGTCTGAAACCTGGGGCTTATGCAGGGACGCTTGGCTCAATCTGGGAGGAAGGGACTGGACCTGCCTGGACTGAGTCTACCAGGTCAATCTCCGTCCTTGGGGGAGGCTTTGCCCTGGAGGAGGTGGGAATGGGGGGTGGGCTGGGGGAAGGAGAGGGGGACAGGAGGGGGGGACGACAAGGGATTCCGTGGCTGATATGTAGAACTGAATGGTATTGTAAAATAAAATAAAAGGAAAAAAAGTCTTAAAAAAAAAAAGAAAGAAAGAAAAAAAGGTGTTTCAAAGAATTTATTTTTTGTTTTGTCTTCGGTGTTAAATACTCCATTTATTCCCAAATGTAATTTTCTAGTTCTACTTTGCTCAATCCTTCAGTATGTTGCTTCAAAATTTGTCATCTTCTTCTATAGATACACGTGATATTGAGATGGACATAGCTGAATAGATGAAAATGACAAAAATATAGAGGTAAATGATTAAGGTACATTTCACTCTGCCCACATTATTGGATAATATTTCTTATTCTCTCTTAAACTGAGAAATATTGTTACATTAAATCAACCCATATTAGCATGTAATATTCAAAACTGTTCTTTTCCTTCTGCTTCTGGTATTTAAGAGTGGGAAGCTTTAGGATTTTGATTTACTTCAAATTTCTTTCCCTTTATTCCACAACAATGATCTTCCAAAATCTTGATTGATTTACTTTTCCCCACAGCAACTATTTTCATAATTTATGTTTCCTTTTGTACTGGTCCTAAATTTGAGTAACTCTTTCTTTCTATGTGTCTCTTCTCATTACTCCAGTACATTTATATGTTTACATTGCAAATACCATTCTTTAAAATAGTATATTGTAGATTAAAAAAAGCATTTTACTTTATAATTTTATAAGACAAAAATCTATGGACAGATTTTTCAATTTGCAACTTATTTGTAAGTATAGGTATAATGTGTGATAATTTGCATGCACTATATGACATTAAATATGAAGTTGAATTTGTACCATCAATTATGTTAAAATATGAAAACATATTTTAGAGCTGTTATTTTATTAATATGGCATAATTCATCTTCATGACTGGAGCACCGAGTTCTCAAGAGAACCTGTTCCATTAGTTGATTGCTTCAAAAATGCAATTTTTCATTTAAAATATCAATTCAAATATTGTTGCATAATCTATTTACAAAGATCTTGTTACATTAAATACAACAATTGATCAGTTTTTATTGGGGATATGATTGGTATACAATCCAATAAATGTATTAAGAAGCATGCATTACTTTAATAACAAAGAATGAGCTGGAAGCACATTTATATTAAATGAATGCTATTTCTCATTTACTCCACAAAGAGAAAATGCCTTTTTGAAATAAAATAGCTGAAAACAGGGAAGAAACAATTCCAGACGGATGACTGCTGACAAGTGCACTCACAATCTGTCTGACTCAGACATTAGTTTTGCTCCCAAGGCTAAATACATTAGTCATTCTGGAGCTAGAACTTGTTTCTCAAACACATTTTGTATGTATTCTACAGATGTTGGTAAGTGGTGCATCAGCAATAATTCTTACCTTGACCTGTTAGTAACTGACTTCTTGCAAATGCTATAGCTGATCTCTAACTAACTTTATCTCGTTCACCCAGAACTGTCAGAATCCTTGCATTAAGTGGATTGGAGTTGCATATAAAGATAAGAACTGCTTGAAATGATTTAAATTTAAGGTCCGTCACTAAAGTAAAGTTAATTTCGTGGAGATATTGTTGGAAAATAATGGTAATTTGTGAAATTCTAATCTGTTTTTCTTAAGATTAATTTGTGTAAATTTAATTATGACAGCATATGCTTATTTGAATAATTATGTTGGTCAGTATTATAATTTCTAACAGATATATTCAAGATAATATCTTCAGTTTTTGTATGACATCAGCATTAAATAATATAATATTTTAATTCATTTCACTTGAGCTACTTTAATGACATTGTAACTGCTTGTTAATTTTATATTATTGTATGGATTAAATATAAACATTATTCTAGATACTCTGCTTTTATTGGGTGAAAAATGTTATCTGTATTATTTGCTATTAATTATATTTTCTATTTTGTAAATGTTATTTTAAATAACTGACATAACATTCTGAAGTAACTAAAATACTATTAAATGTCTTCCACCATTAAAAATGTTTTATTAATGTACTTACTATCTGCTATAGATTATGTTTGGTTAGTAATCAATGAGGCGTTCTTAATGAAAAATGATTGTAAATATTCTTACATTCAAAGTTCATGCCCCAAGTTTTCCAGAAAATAGTTTAAGTTGGTACCAAGGATATAGCTCTAGTGCTTTCAGCTAAGATTTTCTCACAGTGAAACTAATTGTCCATTTTATAAAATGAAGTAACCTTTTCTTTTTATTTGAACCACACGTACTTGATACACATTCCAATCAGAAATGATGCCTTTTCCACAGGAGAGATTTCATATCTGGCACTGTAAACCTGGCCAAAAGCTCACAACTATGGGGATCACAGACCCTATACGTGTTATTGTTTTATTGTCTACAAGGTCAAACTGCCTTCTAAAGTATTTATGCTTATACTCATAGAATTGCATTGTTCTCATCTTTAGTCGGAGAAGTTTCATTTTTTTTTCTAGTGGGTAGTGGTGCGGTTAATACAGAGACTCATAGTTAGGCTAAATACCATTATCATTAACTATGAAACTCAGCTGTGTATAATTCATCTATACCAATCCCCACCCTTCAGACTCATGGAATATCATGAAAGAGTGGGAAGAAATAATTTACAAAATTTACAGTGGTGAAATGCTGACTTCTAGACATGACATGGCCGTTGCCTGTATTAACTCAAAGCTGCTATCTTTACCCGAACAAGATTTAAAAAGCCAAAATTCCGTTACGGTTTTAGGAGAAACCCTGAAAACACCATGATGGAAATTAGATAATGAGAGAGAATAAACTTCTTTTGCTAATTGGCTGCTGCTAGGTTGCCCATACCACAGTGGATGGCCCCATCCTCATGTACATATGGGTAGCACAAAATGTTTCCTTGTGGTTAATAATAAGAAAAAAATGAGGAAGATAAGATTCAGGGTGGGAGATTGGTTGGGACACATTAGGATAGTTGGAGAGAGGTAGGGGTGGATTGATAAAAATCAAAATACATCATAAAATACATGATAATTCCAGAGATTCAATTAAAATAATATTTAAAATATCACTGGAATCAGCAATGCTGTCTGTCTTATATCTGAAAGAAAATTGTTTAAAGATAACTACAAATGTACCAAATCACTGTGCTTACTACTCCTAATATGTTTTATTTATTTATTTTTAGTTTTATAATTTTTTATTTTATAATTTAATTTAATTTTACATATCGGCCATGGATCTCCTTGTCCTCCTCTCCTGCCTCCCTTCCTCCCAGCCCACCCCCCATTCCCATCTCCTCCAGGGCAAAGACTCCCCTGGGGATTGAGTTCAACCTGATAGATTCAGTCCATGCAGGTCCAGTCCCCTCCTCCCAGGCTGAGCAAAGTGTCCCTGCATTAGCCCCAGGTTCTAAACAGCCAGCTCAAGTACTGAGGACAGCTTCAGGTCTCACTGCCTGGATGCCTCCCAAACAGTTCAAGCCAATCAACTGTCTCACTTATTCAGAGGGTGTGATCCAGTTGGGGGCCCCTCAGCTAATGGTTCATAGTTCATGTGTTTCCACTAGTTTGGCTATTTGTCCCTGTGCTTTTTCCAATCTTGGTCTCAACAATTCTTGCTCATAAAATCCCTCCTCTTTCTCACGGAATGGATTCTTGGAGCTCCACCAGGGGCCTGGCCGTGGATCTCTGCATCAACTTCCATCAGTCATTGGATGTGATTTCTAGCATGACAATTAGGGTGTTTGGCCATTCTATCACCAGAGTAGGTCAGTTTGGGCTTTCTCTCAACCATTACCAGTAGTCTATTGTGGAGGTATCTTTGTGGATTTCTGTGGACCTTTCTAGCACTTTGCTTCTTCCTATTCTCCTGTGGTCTTCATTTATCATGGTCTCTTATTTCTTGTTCTCTGTCTCTGTTCTTGATCCAGCTGGGATCTCCTGCTCTCCTAAGCTCTCTTTCCCTCGAACCTTGCCCTTCATTACCCCCACTCACATCCAGGTTGTTCATATAGATCTCATCCATTCTAAAGATCTTATTATCATCAAATAGTCTATAAACTTTTCTATTTTTTAATGTAATGTTGATTTCTCCTCCTGCAGCCTCTCTATCTGTTCTCTCCTTCATCTTTCCTTCATAAAATTGATCTTATATCTAAAAGCATTCAGCTAGTAGAGGCTGCATTCATACATGGATAAATGAAAGTTTCAAAAATTTCTAGTCTACTCTGTTAGGCTTAGATTTTCATCATCATCCTGGCATATTAAATATAACTCATGCATTTAGTTTGGAATAAAGTTGTATTTCAAAGATAACATTCTTAGACTTTTTGTTCATTGCTTAAACATAAAAATACTCATTTTAAAATAGAAATTGAGGTCATGTTATATTTTGCATGTAGCCTAATTGAGTTTCACAGTTCTCTCCTTTTTCTTTTTTTTTTTAAAAAAGACACATTAAAATGTTGAAATATGTATTATTCACCAGACTCAAATATATTCATGGTAATCTTAAATACTTTTTCAGTAGAGAAATTGTGATCTTTGAAATGTAATATATAGTAGTTGATGAGTGTGGTTCTGTGTTTGTGTGTGTTTGATTTCTTAGGAGTTTCTACATGTAGTTATAGGGACCTTTGGAGTAATGAAGATACTCTAAGGGTATATTTTCAAAGCTATATAATAGACTAACTTCATCATAGAAGTTTTCAAATTCTTTCTTTAATAAAGTCTCTAGATTTTCTGGATATTATAAAATTCTTGGGCATTTCAAACAACATGGACATTATTTCAATTTACTTGGAAGATGTTTCTTTTAGTAGGACAGTGTCTTAATAAAATAATTGCTTTTATTATAGAGGTTGAAGAGGAAAAATTATTTTCACCCTATAATAGGATAACTTTTCAATTCTTTGGTATAAATTCCAAGTAATTTCATGTCTGGGTCTTATGGAGTTAGGATGTCTTCTTTTTAAAGAAACTATCAAACTGCTTTCCAAAGTAGCTAGACTATTTTGTATCCTTTCCAGAAATAAACACAACTACTTCTTATTTCATATCCTATGAAGAATTTCATGTTATAAGAAGTTAGGGTTTATAGTGCTGGAGAGTTGGCACCATAGTCTGAAGCACTTCCTGCTCTTCCATATAATCTAGTTCTATTCAAGCAAACACACGGATACTTACAATCACCTGTAACTTCAGTTCCAGAAATCTGATGTTCTTATTGGGCCTCTATGGGCAAGGGATACACAGACACAGATATTGGTACAAAGCAGCTATACACATGAAATTAATCTGTTATATTAATATATTTCAATATAATATATTATATAATACAATTAATATAATATAATATTAATTATATAATATATATTAATTTTATTTATTATAATTTATTATAAATTTGGAATTTCACTAATGTACAAGCATATTCATATTTTGATATTTTAATTGGCAATTTTCTAATGATATATCACATTGAACATAATTTTTTATGGTCCTTGCCATTAGTACAGTTTCTTTACCTATGTATTATGAGGGCAATCATGCATGGGGCCAGAAGTCAATGTCAAGTGTCATTTTTAAGTATACAATCCGGCTCAGTTGATACAGGTCCCCTCATTATCCTGCAGATATCCATTAGAAGAGATTGGCTGGCAAGCCAGATCTATTATTTCTCTTAATTCTGCCTTACCAGAACTTTGGCTTTTCTTCAAGTGCATGTGCTTAGTTAGGGTCAAATGCAGGTTTTCAAGCTTAAAATGCAGATTTTTATCAGGTGAACAATAATCTCCACCTCCCAAAGTTTTATGAATTTAAAATTTATTTTGTACAATAAGATATAATAAAATAACCCAATAATATTTATATTTCATTATATTCTAATTATACCCAGTAACAATGCAATTATGGATTAGCAGTTTTCCCTCAGCATTTTATGTGATAGTCTATTTTTTCCTTTTTTTTTTTTTTTTGGTTTTTCGAGACAGGGTTTCTCTATGTAGCTTTGCACCTTTTCTGGAACTCACTTGGTAGCCCATGCTGGCCTCGAACTCACAGAGATCCGCCTGCCTCTGCCTCCCATATTTTTTCCTTTTCTTTCTTTTTTTGTCTAAGAATTATGATTAGAGACAACATGATTTTATTTATAATTACTCTACTATTGGCAATGTTTTTCCTGATCTACCAAGATTATGACAACATTTTATTGTATCAATACTTTTTTTTGAAAGATGATCCTGCCCTTCTTTTGAGTTCTTGGTCAGAGTTGCCAAACAGATTCTGAAAACATTCAGTCTGTTGATGAATCCTCTGGTTATATCCCAGAAGTAAAAGGTCCTTATTTCTGAGAATACTATGCACTTCAAATACAGAGCCTAGAGACACAATATTCTTTCTCTGTTCTGTATATTTAAAGTTTTGATTATTGTGTGTTGAGGTGACTTTGTTTACTGGTTCAACTTACATGGGGTTCTCCATTAACCTTATACTTTAATAGGCACTTCTTTTTTTCTGAGTCTTTCAGCTGGGATTCTTCACCTTCCCCTATTCCTATTATTCTTAGATTTGGTCTTTTGTAATATCTCAGATTTCCTGGATATTTTTATCAGGATTTTTTTTAGATTTAACACTTTCTTTGACTAATATATCCATTTCCTCTATTGTAACTTCAATGCCTGAAGTTATCACTTCCATCCTTGCATTCTGTTGGTGAAGCTTGCCTCAGTAGTTCTTGTTCAAATTCCTAAAATTTTCATTTCCAGAATTCCTTCACTTTGTGTTTTCTTTATTGGTTATATTTCTATTTTCAAATCTTGAACAGTTTTAAAGCTTTTCCTCAATAATCTGTTTGCATTTTTCTCAATTTCTTTAAGGAATTTATTCATTTCCTCCAACTTTTCCTTTATGTTTTTCTGAATTTCATTAAGTAATTTATTCAGTTCCTCTTTAAGTGCCTCTATCACCTTCAAACAGCTATTTGAAAGTCTTTTTCTTGTATTTCAGCTGTGTTTGGAAATTCAGGGCCTGCTGTGGTAGAATTCTTGGGCTCTATTGGAGACTATTATTGATTGCATTTTTATGATGGCATCTAGGTAACAGAGATTGGTACGATTATGGGTCGAGGTTCTGAATTCTGATTCTATCTTTGTTGGGTGGTTGTTTGGCTTTCTCTCTCTCTCTCTCTCTCTCTCTCTCTCTCTCTCTCTCTCTCTCTCTCTCTCTCTCCCTCTCTCCCTCTCTCCCTCTCTCTCCCTTCCTCCCTCCTTCTCTCTTTCTCTGGATATACAGAGAGTGCAAAGTTGTGTGTTTCCTGGTAGGAAAATTTCTGTGGACTTGATAGGTGTGGACTCGGGTGGTTCTAGCTAAAATGTGTTTCTGGGTATTGGTATCCGACAGAGAATAATCTGGAGGTCTGCATGGTTTCACCAGAAGGAAGAAAGGAAACTAGTCCACCATTATCTTCTTATTTATTCTCCTTGAAATGTGAGTAGACAGTGAAAAGAGGTCACCCCAGAAGTTCTGCTATAGTGCTGGGATGAGACTGGTGGACAGGATCTGGGAAACAAAAGGAGTGGGGAAGATATGCAGGCAGTCCATCTGCTTCCCTGAAAGAAGTGACCTTTGGCCTAGCAAGGGATGCCTGCTGGAGTTGGGGGATGTATTAAATCAGTGAGTGGGTGGCAGGAGGGGGAAGATATGAAAATCCACAGGAGAAGAGTGAAGGTGGTGTAAAAGGTTGTCACAACTGTTCTGTTGCAGAGCTGGGGTGAGACTCAAGGATTGGTCTGGGGGACCATAGAGAGAGGTGAAGATCTGCAGTCAAAAATCCCTGCTTTCCTAGCAGGAATGGCTTGTGGGTTAGCAGGAGGTGCCTGCAAGGGCTGGGTGCTGAAATAGAGCAATAACTGTGGTGAGAGATGTTGTTAAGGGAAGGTATTTGGGATATACAGGAGATGTGGGCAAGGAGTCGGGTAGGGTGGAGGAGGGTGGAGGAGAGATATGATTTGGTGTGGGCTTTCAGGTTTCAACAGCCCAAATTACCTTAAATTCTCTCTCTCCCTCTTGCATCTCAGAATGTAAGTTTTCAGGACCATATAAGCAGGCTGCCATGCTTCCTCCCATGATGGAAATATATTAGCAATCTGAAACTGTAAATAAGCTCTCAGATAAGTCCATCTTTTATAAGCGTTAGCCTGGTCATTGTGTCACTTCAAACAACGGAAGAGTAGCTAAGACAGAATTTGTTAACAGGAGTGGGGACTTTCTGTGGCAGGTCTGAACATGCTGTTGGTTGGAGAAATATGGAAGAATTTGGGACTTAGTAATAGAAAAATTGTTAATGCATTAAGCGGGACTTAATGGGCCACCCTAGTAGGATCACAGGAAATGTGGATTATGGAAGCTGGGTTTCAGAGGCGAAGAATATCAGCATTTGGCACTTTGAGGGTAAGAGGTCATCCAGCTCATCATGAAACAAATGAAAGACGGTAGAGGAATAATCTCCATCTAAGAGCAATCAATAATTCCACACTTTATGAAAATGCCAGCAGGCAGAACAGCTGGCTAATGTCAGCCATGTGGTTCTAGATTTAGAGTCAAGGAAAATGCAGGAAATAGATTGTATCATCTTCAGCAGTTAAGGAAAGCTGCTAAGGCCAGGTGTATGACAGGGGAGTCCATGCATAGATGCCCAGAGAGGCAATTGCTTTAAATTCTGATTATGAAGTCTATATTAAGATGGAGACCCCAGGATATAGGAGATGTCAGAACCTTAGGATAGCTGCAAAGGAGACTCGCAAGCAGGGTGTGGAACCATCCCACAAAAAAATAATTGGAATGGTCGGTCTAAAGAACATTTTGACATCAGACATGGAGAACCAGAATTTGGAGTTTGCCCTGATGAGTTCTGATCTTGATTTTTTTGTTCAGTATTTCCTCAATATGCCCATTTCTTCATTTTGGGGATGGTAATGTATATTCTATGACATTGTGCATTGATTGAGATTTTAGACTTTTTTTTTCATTTTTCTTTATTAAGAAATTTTCTACTCACTCCACATACCATCCACAGATCCCCCCTCCCTCTTTCCACCCCCCAGCCCTCTCTCTCAAGCTACCCTGCTTCCCCACATCCCCAAAATCAAGGTCTGCCAAGGCGAGTCAGCAGAGCCCAGCATACTGCGCCTAGGCAGGTCCAAGCCCCTTCCCACTGCACCAAGGCTGTGCAAGGCATCACACCACAGGCACCGGATTCCAGAAGCCTGCCCATGCACCAGGGACAGATCTCAATTCCCCTGCCTGGGTGTCCCCCAAAACAGTTCAAGCCAAACAACCGTCTTCCGTATCCAGAGGGCCTAGTCCAGTCCCATGGAGATTTAAACAGTGTTGAGACTATTGGGATTTTGGAAGTTGGATTGAATCCATTTTACATTATGATATGGTTACAAGCCTTTGGGGAACAGGGAATAGAATGTGGTGCTTTGAATGAGAATGACCCCCATAGGTTCATATATTGGAATGCTTAGTCACTAGGGAATGGAAGACTTTCAAGAGATTAGGAGGTATGGCTTTTTGGAGGAAGTGTGGTATGGGCATTGAGGTTTGAAAAGCTGAAGCTGCTTTCAGTGACTCTCTCTGTTTGCTGCCTGTGTAACAAGATGAAAGCTATCAGCCCCATGTTTGCCTGATGCCATGCTTCCCACCATAATGGAAATGGACTTGCTCTCTGAAACTGTATGCAAGCCTCCAGTTAGATACTTTTCTTTGTAAGAGTTGCCTTGGCATCGTGTTACTTCATAGCAACAGAGCAGTAACTAAGGCAGTGGGTCAGACGTATTTTCTTTTTTTTTAAGTCTTTTTTATTATTATTTTATTTTACAACACATATCAGCCACAGATTGCCTTGTTCTCCCCCTTTCTGCCCCCCTCCCTCTCCTTCCCCCCAACCCACCCCCCATTCCCACCTCCTCCAGGGCAAAGCCTCCCCCGAGGACTGAGATCAACCTGATAGACTCAGTCCAGGCAGGTCCAGTCCCCTCCTCCCAGGCCAAGCCAAGTGACCCTGCATAAGCCCCAGGTTTCAAACAGCCAACTCATGCAATGAGCACAGGACCTGGTCCCACTGCCTGGATGTCTTTTCAAGCTCTGTAGGGGTGCTGTTAAAATACCTTCTCATGAGGACAGAGCTTGTTAAGAAGTGAATGTATTGGCATTGTTCACAGTGATTCCATCAATTCTTCCTTTCTCCTTCCTGGAAACTCAAGGATTTTTTTTTTTTTTTTTTTTTTTTTTGTTATTTTGATTTGGTTTTGGCTTTTATCTTACTGTGAGAGCTTCAGGGTAAAAAGATACTAGCATGGGATCCCTCAAACTCATGATAGTCCTTCTTCATGATTTTTACTGATATTAGTGTACGCTGAGTCTATAGCATTTTGTAACATGAGGTTAATGTACTACAAACATTAAGGCTTTTATGTGAAGAATTCCATCAATGAGTTTCTGTTCTGATAAACTGATTATTTACCTATGTCCATCTATCAGCCACTCATTTGGAAAATGGGAAATACTTTACCTGCCACCTTAGTTCTATAGTTGAAATAACACAAATTGCTAAGCATTCTGTTTCTTTATTTCATTAGTCTATGAAATTCTAGCCCCCTCTTTATTGACGATTAAAAATAACAAACAAAAAAACAGAACCTACTCTTTGTTTTACAAATGAACCAAGTTCTTTTTTTTCCTTTTATTTTATTTTACAATACCATTCAGTTCTACATATCAGCCACGGATTCCCTTGTTCTCCCCCTCCTGCCTTCCTTCCCTTCCCCCAGCCCACCCCCCACTGCCACCTCCTCCAGGGCAAAGCCTCCCCCCCAAGTTTTATTAAAATCTCCCTATAAGTGCCTAATTAGTTATAGATGTATAACAAATGACCATTTACAAATATTCATGCATTCTCATGTTTATTATAAAAATATAACCTCAGCTTGCCTTCTGTTTTATTAGTAGTAAAACAACATGCCTCTAAGTTCTTGCCTTCTGACACAGACTTGACTTGCAGCTAGATGATTTACACCACCTGTTTTCAAGCACTAAAGGAAAAGTCTCATCAAAATACACATGTTTTCTTTCAAATGAAGCTTTTGTCAGAAATTATATGCCCAGTAAACATAATCAATGGAAAAAGAAAGCAAAATTCTTGATAGTTTTGTTTAAAATTATATCTTTGCATCTTTTACTTCCTGTGAAAGACACTGATTTTCCATGCTGCACAAAATGTATACAAGTAATAGTTCTGCAGGAGGTTGCCATTTCTTCTCTTCAGAGATTTAACCTATTTAACATATAGTGTTAAAATAGTTAAAAATTGGTTAATCTAATTGAGAAGGCTTATTATGTTAGAAAATATATATGGATAGAAATGTCACTTTCAGAAAGATTTAAGCTTCATATTAATAAATCATGATATTGGAAGGTTTGTCATAAGTCAGAAAAAATTCGGTTTTCAAATACCACTTGGTTTTAAAGTTGTAAACTGCTCTAAGCAGTATAAGAACATCTAAACCAGAGAATAAGAAGCTGGTATTGAACTTAAAGGGAGAACCGTGGGCCCTGCAGATGGAGAGCAATGACACTAAAAATATGTAACAATGATAAAAAAAAAAAGAGCAGAAACTTTACTGAGAACTAGGAACAATGTTAACCTGCTTTACTATGGATAAAGGAAAATGGTGGTATTTATTTTCAAAGGATGGTGAAAGAGGAATGAGGATGCCCAAGAGTATTAATAAAAATTGAATCAGAAATCCACATATAGATATACAGCTTAATATATGGGTTAGGTCTCAGGAGAATAGATGTGCAAGACAAATAAGATATGTATACATAGAGGATAATTGATGATATTGGACTATTTGAGGCCCCTAAGTGTAGAGTAAGAAGCAAAATGGTTCTTGGAGACTCAAAGGCTCAAAAAGAAAGTGATCCTTGAAAGAAAGGGAAGGTAAACATTAATATAAAATAGTTTCATCTGATACTATTACAGCTAAATTTTGCTAATCCTTTCTTTGAAAGTTTATTTCTTTTATGTGGAGGAAAAGTTTTCTGCATGTGTTTACAGGTATCACATGAGTGTGAGCCTCTGTGTGGGAGTAAGAAACTAAATCCCAGGTACATTGCAAGAGGAGCAAGGGCTCTTAACCACCGAAACATTTCCCCAGGCCCTTAGAGCAAGTGTTTTCCTAGAGAAAGGCAGTCAATAAAATCAATGGAATAAGCAAGTTAACCAAGATATAGAGAACCTTCATATCACTGAGAAATCTCTGAGGAGCAAGCAGATGACTCTGTACATACAGACAGAAGCCTGACAACAGGAATTCTATCCACTGGACCCACATGGTAGAAGAATACAATCCTTCCAGTTATTATCTGAAATATATGCATATGTACCCTCATGAGAAACTCACATGGCCAAAAATCTTATGAATTCTTTTTTTGTGCCTTCCAATTTTAGCATTGATTGAGTCATTGATTGATTAATTAGCTGAATCTTGCTACCTTGAGTACTAAGTTCTCACATTCTTTGATTCAACTGATCCACATTATATTATCACCTGGATACTTTTCAAAATAATGCATATTCATTTTTTTCAATTTCTTAGGAACAGATAGTTGGATGATGTATGGGACTTTTTTTGCTCTTCTTTCTCATTTGTTCTAGCATTCTGTCCTCTTGCTTAAACACTTGACAACTTTCTGAAACCTTAGAGTTAATTTAAATCTGTGATGCATCTTGTGCTAAGACTGCCATAAAATCCAGAAACTACTGCTCACTGAGTGCATCTAAGTACTAGTTTTCTACTGAATCTATTTCACAATCTCACACTGGTTGTATTCTCCTTCTGTTTTTCCTGAATTATCATGGGAAGTACACTGAGCCTTCTCACCTGGAACTGAGTAGTCTACTTAGTAGACTTACATTGGGAAAGGTTATGTCGTTAGCATATAGCTACATAAGAAGAGAAAATTAGACAGCTCATGAAGGAGTTGATTATTCCTTTAAAAGTGTATGTACCTGGAAAAGGGATGAGATATTTGGAACAATAACTGTAGACACTGTTCCTGCTATTATGCAAATGTTAAATGTGAACAGCTGGTAGAGTGAAAACATTACCATGCCTAGTATTTAATAGTCAGGATGTTATGTAAACACCTTTCTGATTGTGGATAAGTAATTTCCTTAAATCAAATGCTTCAATCAACCTTCATGAGCAAGAACTCAATGTTTGTTTTAGAGTCTGTTTCGCCCAGAAGGTAAATTCACTTATATAATTATTCTGAAATCTCTAGTCATGCCAAATATCAGAGTATTATAAAGGTAGTTAGCAAATACAACACTGCAAGATAACTTTTATAATAAAATATCATACTGAAACTTTAAACTTACCATACATCAGTATAATTAAAATACAACATTTAAAGGAGAAGCTTATAAGATAAATTATAGAGAATTTTTATTTATTTATTGAATATGAACTGAGAGAGTCTGTATTAGAGATTTGAAGTGTTATCTCCTAGAAACCATTCAATACTGTGCCATTAGTAAATATCATCTTTGGTTGTTCATGTCAAAAGACAGATTGTATATTTAAATGTCATGTATGAAGGAATGAAAACATAAAAAGTCATGTACAGTTGCCAACTAATCAATCAACAAACATTTTGATTTTTGTCATTTATAAGCTGAATGGTATACTAATTTTTAAACAAAATTATATTTTTTATATAATTATAAAATTATATTATATTATTGTATATTTAATAGATTTATTTACTTTAAGTTGATTATATCATCCATCACATAAATAATGATTTCAAACAAAATATGAGCATTGCTTTAATTTTGCAAAAAAAAGATAATAATTTATTTAGTGTTTTCTCTTTTGCCTCTCTGTGTCTACCACTCTCTCTCTCTTTCTTTCTCCCTATGTCCTCTACTCATCACTATTTTGCTCTGATCCTTGAGTGAGCAACTTTGACAAATTAATGGTGAGGATAGAAATATGACTTACTTATCCCTGGCCCAAAAATTCAAAGATCAAATATATAACCCAAATAAATAAAATGCTTTTACATCAACAAGCATTTATTGCTTTTTTATACTAGTTATAAGCCATAATTTCATAATATTTTCATATTACTATTATTTCATAGACTGATATGACTTATTATGAACAATAGTTCATAAATATATGTGTTTATCATTACTTAACAATTGATATCCATTATATCACAAAAGATTTAATAATACCAGATATTGCAAACTATAGATAAAATACGCCACAAATTTAAAGTCACATTACATTAAGTAGATTGAACAGCAAGATAAATACGAAAATAACTTTACAAAATCTGTTTCACAACTGAATTGCTTTGAAGGTACCTGTGGAGATGGAGACTAAGTGTTTCTGCTTCACCTCTCCTTCTTTGTGAGCGTACTGAGACAAAATATTACTTGGAGTTAGATATTTTATACTGAATAGTTGTATCATTTACAAGTCAACTTAATCATTAAAAATATGTATTTCCATAACAGACAGAAATGTCTTTACTTATTAAATAAATATTTTAAATTCATATCTCTACTTTTACTTGTTAAAAATAGTACAACATGATCTATAGCACAGTATAGTAGATAAAGTATAACTGTACTACCTGGATACTACTTAGTATATTCCAAGAAAATACAATTGTCATTCAAATTTTTTGGAAGGCAATAACAGATACCACTGATAAGCAACTGGAATATCTAGCCTTAAAAGGAAAGGGTGTTAAAATTAACTTTTCTTTCATTTTATTGCCTTTTTCTATTGAAAATAGATTCTTCTCTTGTACAATGCAAACCATTACAAGTTTCCCTTCTTCTCTCCCTCCATTCCTCCTAGCTGTACCCTATCTCCCATCTACCCCAGATCCACTTCTCCTCTATTTCCTCTTCAGAAAAGAGCAGGTACCCAAGAGACAACAGCCAGACAAGAGAAAACAAGATACAACAAGACAAGATAAAAGCCTTCACATCAAGTCTAGACAAGGCAACCCAACAGGAGGCAAAGAATCTCAAGATTAGGCAAAAGAGTCAGAGTCAACCACACCAAGCTAACAGTCATTATCTATACGCAGGGAACCTGGTGTACACCCATGCAGGCCATTTCAGTCTCTCTGGGACCATGCAGGTCCTGTTTAGTTGATTAGGTGGGCCATGTTTTCTTGGTGTCCTCCATGCCATCTGACTCCTACATTCTTTTCTCCCCGACTTCCATGGGATTCCTTGATCTCCAAGGGGAAAGCCCATATGGAGACCTCCAATTTAGACTCTTTTATTGTGTATCATGTCTGGCTGTGAGTCTCTGTATATGCTCCCATCTGTTGTCCAAGGAAGCCTCTCTGATGGTGACTGATCTGTGAATGTAGCATAATATCATTTGGAACCAGTTCACTGCTTGGGTTGTTTTTTTTTTTTTTTTTTTTTTTTTTTTCCAACAGTAGTGTTTGGTTCTGTTCTAGGTCTTTGTGCAATCCAGTCTCTGGTTCTTGGCCACCCAGCCAGTATATAGCATGGACTCCCTCTCTTGGCCTGGGCCTCAAGTTAAACCAGACATTGGCTGGCCACTCCCATGTGTTTTGTGCCACCTGTGCCCCAGCACATCTTGCAGGCAGGACAGAATGTAGGTGGAGGGTTTTGTGGCTGAGTTTGTGTCCAGGTTTCTCATTCCATATCCTGTAGAGTATCTCCTTACTCCGAAGAGACGAGAATGTACATGTGGAGGTTCCAAGCCCATATCAGCTCAACCTCTCTGTCCAATGAGATGAGTGAATTTTCTTCCTTAGCAGTGAGGCCCCACTGTCAGTTTACAGAGGGCAATCTCTGTCCTAGAATCAGCTTGGACTGGTTAGGGTTATAATTCATCCAAATGTAGCCCATTTCCACCATTGGAAGCCTGGCTACAAAATATAGCCATTTCAGACACTGCATCCTCCACTGCTAGCTGTCCTCATTAGGGTCACCCTCACAGATTATGAGAAGTTTCCACTGCGCTACATTTCCACACCACCTCCCAAATGCTCCTAACTCCAGCTGTCTCTCCCTGAATTCTCTCCATTCATCCTCTCCCCACCTAAGAACTGTCTAATTTTACTCTGCAGTATTGATTCCATTTTTATTGTGTCATGTGGGATTTTGCGTAGTTGTCTTATCATGCCTAATATTCATGAAAGCTTCAAGACAAGCTTCAAGACAAGAAATATGCTGAATTAAAAAAATAAACTCTAATATATGTATATTACCCACTGATAGAATCTGGAGAAAAAATACATTTGTAAGTATGTCATCAAAAACTTTAAAAGAGACGGGCGGTGGTGGCGCATGCCTTTAATCCCAGCACTCGGGAGGCAGAGGCAGGCGGATCTCTGTGAGTTCGAGGCCAAACTGGGCTACCAAGTGAGTTCCAGGAAAGGCTCAAAGCTACACAAAGAAACCCTGTCTCGAAAAACCAAAAAAAAAAAAAAAAAAAAAAAAAAAAAAAAAAAAAAAAAAAAAAAAAAAAAAAAAAAAAAAAAAAAAAAAAAAAAAAAAAAAAAAAAAAAAAAAAACTTTAAAAGAACACATGAATGAGGCACCGTAATTAAATTAGTTAACACTATAGTTAATCTTGAAGTCAGCCTCTACTTTGAACTTACCCTATTTGATTTTCTTGACCTTAGGATTATGCAAATACTGAATTTTATGTGCCCTAATTTGTTCCTTTTCTAGTATGTCACAAAATGATATGTGATTATAACACCTCTGGAAACTATTTTTTAACCTGATTTTAGAATTCCTAAGTGGTATAATTAATGTTATCTTTTGGTTCATAATTTTGTCATGGATAATTTGCTTTTAGTCTATGTCACAAATATGCATGTGGGTATAGATTAGAATATCTTATGAATATATAATATGAATGTAGTCAGTCACTAATCAGTGAAAAGATTTTATTTTTTATACATCGCTGCTCTGAACATTTTTTCTGTTTCCTTAAGCAAGCACATATATAGTACATATAATGTATATAAGCACTGGAGTGAAAGGACACAGTTTAGAAGATCATATTTCACGATGTTGTTGATGTTTAACCTTCCCCATAATATATAAAGTGGACACTGTGTTATCTATTATAAACCATTATTATACTGAAATTTCACCATTGCAATGGATAAAGTATTACCAAATTGGAATGTAAATGGTTATGTATATGATCATTTAACAGTTTCCATGCAAGCACTTACCTGAGTTATTTTTTTAAATGCCTGTTCATGTAATTTACTTCTTTTCTGCTTGGCTCTTCTGTATTTACTAACTTACTAGAATCTAAAAATAAGCCTGCTTTATTGGAATAATATTAGTTATATATGTCAAAAATAACTTCTCTCGGCATGTGGATTATTGTTCCCTTATTTTTAAAATGTATTCTTTCTTGCATTTCATAGAACTTGAATAATTTAGTCAAACTACCTATGGCTTGGCCTTGAGAAACCTTTATAAATACTTTTCTATATTCTTGCCTTAGAGGACTGCTGTATAGAGATGTGACATTTGAAAGAGAGTAGGATAGTAGATAATACAAATCAATACACAACACAGAATATTAAAATAGCAACACACCGTGGAGAACTTCTTGGTGTTGTAGACAAACTGAAGAATAAATATGATGGACTCAAAGACACAGAAACCAATGGAAACCACTAGAAAGGGAAAAGTTAGAAAAGGAAAAACATTCACTTTGGCCCATCACATGCGCCTTTCCCAATTGGCAGAACACAGAACAGTATTCCTTCTCAAACTCTGTAGTTTCTTCACTGAGAAAAGAGACACATAGGCATCGTATCCAGCTTTTCGAACATTTTGAGACATTCCTAAGTGACCTCATTCTTACATTACCTTGTGGGAAATTATGATTTTCTGACATAGCTCAATGATCTAAGGTCAGATGGATGCAAACAAGAAGCACACACCGATCAGTGTGTAGATCTTGATAGCTTTTGTACCTGCTAACATTGGTAACCCAAGAGAGGTTCAAACCACCATCAGAGCCCACTTGCTCTGATCTCAGAACTCCACAAACCATCCAGTCCCAACTCAGAGCAAACACAGGGAAGCTTAGCAATCTAGAGAGCCTAACAGCAGCCTTGACTAACACAGGGTCATTGCCACCAGGAACTTCAGAAAGGATCCCATGATTTAGCTACCATAACTCTAATAAATACTTGCTTTAATCATCCTACATAATTGAAGATTGATTTAGATTGGACAGTTTTGCAAGTTTCAGTGCCAGGTCAGTTGTTTTATTGCTGTGTTGTGTCCTGTCTGCAGTGAGTGATGACACACTATCTGGGTTTGTGTGCCACTACAGCATTCTTCACAGCTAAAACAGGAATGAGAAGGGGAAAGCATGGGAGATGAGGTGTTGTGGGTGGTGTGTACAAAATATCACAGGAAGGACAAGACCAGTTTTACAAAAAAAGAAAAAATGATATATTAATATGAGCATTTAATAACTGAGAGAGAACTCTAGATATATATATCCTTTGATTTAAGTACACCAAAAATACCTTAAATGGCAACTTTTTGGGAAAACTTCAAAATGTATGTGATGTTAAGTACTTAGATTTTAATTTTAGTTAGACAAAACTGAAGCTGAATAACATTGGTGAGAATAATATGGAAATAGAAATATTTAGACATAGAAATTAGGCAGTCATAGGCTTGCTGCACAGTGATCACCAGGAATCTGCTTATTGCAATTCCCAGAACTAGAGTATAGATATGAACTGTCACATCCAGCTTTTACATATGTGCTGAGGGTGTGGACAAGGGTCCTCACTTTTGTGTGGCAAGCATTTTACATTTTTTAAGTGAACCATAATCCAACATGGGGTTGTTTAACTGAATGTGGGGGGGGGTGGAATATGTGACACTAAAGGTTTTTGAATCCACTGTGAGCCAAATCAACTCAAAGTCAAACTCAAAATGTATCTGAGTCTTTCTGGTAGAAGTCACCCATGTGTCATCATGCCAATTCCCTGTAGCTTACAAGCTGACATACTTTGCTTTGCATATTCCATTTTGGCACATCAAACTATGAAATCCTGCCTGAATTACCCTGGATCAATTTGAAGAATATTGAATGTTACAAACTTCACAGTTTAAGTGTATATTCATAGCTATATGCTTCTATACAAACATAATGTTTACTTTTGGACAACACATTTTAATATTCTCTCACTGACAGTCCTCAGCATGTAATTTTCAACCTAGTATAGCTACATATTAGACACTTGGAATGGCTAAGTAGTGTTTCATAAAAAAATGTTAAATGAATCTTAGCTTGCTATTTGAACAGAAATTCCAATTTATGAAATTCCCCTAAACATACTTCTGCATTTTGTACTACATAGCTATGTGAAACAGCATTCTCAGCATTGAGGACTCTCAATTCAAAATATCAATTAATTTAATAAAAAGACATTGAAATGTTCCATGTCCCACAGTATCAAATCCTCTGGCAAGAATGTGTTTATGTAAAAATCAATAAGGACATACTATCTCATTAGTTTGCAAATTGGCCTTTATGTGTAATAAGTGAGAAAATTGCATTTGTACCAAAGATTGCTAATTTGTATACCAATTTTGTATACCTTTCTACATGGATGTTATATAATTTGCACAAGTAAAAAAAGGTTAACTTGGGGATAAAATGTAGTAATTCACCTCCTCATTTCTTTCTCTGAACACATGTGTCTGTTGTCCTTCCATACTACTAAGTCACCCTGAGACTCTGCTTGCTAGCATAGTCAACATAAAGCATCCATTTATGCATGAAGTTTTTTAAATTATATTTATTTAATTTGTATATATATATATATATATATATATATATATATATATATATATATATACAATACAGATATATACTTGGAAGCAAGAGAGTTTCGTTCACTCTTCCATTATATGGGGTCCAGGAACTGAACTCTGGTCCTAAGGCACCCTTACCAGCTAAACCCTCTGTGCAGCATCTATATAGAATTTAGGCAGTAAAACTAGTTTACTGAGGAATGCAGCCTAGAACTTCACCAAGCATCGGCTATGAAGTTCAGTCAACAGTACCATGTTGCTTGAGAGCAAAAGTGAAAATATTACTGGAGCAGAGTTGCTCATGGAATACAAATAATGCAAATAATGACTTCTTCTGAATACAAATCTAACCCATAGACATACCACATGTTGCAGCATGGCACCTAACTGGATACCCTGAGAAAGCTTTGCCAGCACACCTGCATTAAAGCATAATAAATCTAAAAGACCAAAGCTGCTTTCAACAGTGTGGACTCAAATTAATTGGATTAAAATGTGAAAATATGAATTGTGGAAAATGTGTCTAATGCCACAGAGATGAACTCAGCAGTGTTATGATAGTACAGGTGTCATAAAGAGTCAGAGAATCATGGATCCAATCAATGGAGATGAGACAGTTCCAATGAAACTTATAAAAACACTGTCTTATGAATCACAAACATAACTACAAAAGAATTATTTTAAAGAAATCAAACGAACCACAAACAACAAGAAAATATGGATAGGAAAATACAGTGAATTATCAGAAAATGATATATTTAAAAAATAGACATAAAGGGAAACTAAAGACATACACAAAAGCCTGGAAATATTGGATGTGACAAATAAATGACTTCTTAAAACGATATGTCGGGATAACGTTAGATTGTATAAAGCAGAATAAAAGCTTGGCTCAAAAACTTGGTTACATGGAAATTATTTGTTTAGAGAAAAAAATAGAGAATTATTAAAGGACAGGCAAGTTAGACTGCAAAATTTACAGTCCATAACTAAACAAAACACACACACTGTGTCACTGAAATAAAAGAGAGTCAGCTTATACATTTAAATAACAGATGAAAACTCCTCAAATTTTGAAGGAAAAGGGTGATTCCAGGCTAGTGACGTAAGATGGCACTCAAGCACATGAAAATCAAAAAGATTCTAGAAAATTATAAGTCAATTATGAACCTGTTCAGAGAAATAAGATTAAAAAATATGTGGCACAAACATAGAGGTTCTTGTACTAGTTAGTATAAGAAGATTCCTTAGCAATGTCTGTGCCAGCCAAGAGATACAAATGCTATTTTTTAAATATACAACAAAATGTCTCTCTCAAGTAATAGTATAGATAAAAATTTTTCTTCAAAAATTTATATGGGATAAAGAGTTTATAAAGCAAATAAAGCTGAATTAATTCTTCACATAAGACCTCCATACAAAGAGTGCTAACAATGTTTTACAAGAAGAAATAAAACAATGCTGATTAATAATATAAGAACATATAAATGTTTAAAAGTATTTTTACTCATATGAAAATGAGTAAAAATTCATTAAAAAAAAAACAAATAGAGTTAAAATGGTCTGTTTCCAAACTTTGCTTTAACAGTTTAAACTACCAAAGTAACTGTTTATTAGCCAGTAAAAAGTAGCAAGTGTTTAAATTATAACAATTTTTTTTTAAAAAAGAAAGATAGATATAAAATAGTTTTTATACATTTTTGTAGGTGGAAGTTTTCCTGTGTCCCAGCTGGCCAGCAAGCAGGATAAATCTCTCCCTCTCAAACCCTCAAGTAAGCACAGAGTGGCTTATAACTGTTTGGCCACTAGCTCAGGCATATCACTGACTAGCTCTTACACTTAAATTAACCCATAATTCTTATTTATGTTTAGCCATGTGGCTTGGTACCTTTTCTCAGTTCTGCCTTGTGATTTTGCTTCCTCTGTGTCTGGCTGGTGACTCCTGACTCTCTCCTTATTCTTCTCAAAATTCTCCTTGTCTGCTCACTCAGCCTATACTTCCTGCCTGACTACTGGCCAATCAGCATTTTATTTATCAACCAATTCGAGCAACACATATTCACAGCATACAGAATGACATCCCACAGCACATTTTTGTTAGCTTAAAATGAGATATTATGACTATAAGAGCTCTTATGGAATCTCATAGTATAATAAATTGTAAAGCTGTAACAAATATAAAAGGCTGAAGGAATCTGAAATGGAATCAAGCATTTACTAGTGAAACAACACAAAGATAAGAGCAACTGAAAAAGAATAAATGTTTTTTAAAGCCTGTAGAAATAAATAGTAGCTGATAATTTAATGATAATTAATTTCAACGCAGATCAAATTAAATAAGCTAATCACATTGGCTGGCTGAATGAATAAAGGGAACAGAAAATTAAAAATATAAAATCCATAATATAGCTATCAATATTATCTGTTGTTAAATTCCCTTTTGCTATAAAAGTTTACTGCTGTGGCTCATTGATTGATAAATAAAACGCTGATTGGCCAGCAGCCAGACAGGAAGTACAGGGGGACAAATAGGAAGGAGAGGGCTGGGAAGTGGAAGGCTGAGGCAGAGAGAGACCACCATGAGAAGATGTTAAGATACCAAGATACCGGTAAGCCACGATCCATGTGGCAACTTATAGATTAATAGAAATGGGTTAATTTAAGATAAAAGAACAGCTAGTTAGAAGCCTGAGCCATTGAACCAAATAGTTTAAATAATATAAGATTCTATGTGTTTATTTATAAGTGTGCTGTGGGACTGTGGGGGCTTGGCAGGACCACTAGAGAATCTCTCCAGCTACAATTTACAATGAATAAATGTTAAGGACTTGAGAAATATAATCAAATGTAGAGTTTAAATAGTTACATTTGTACATGATTAAAAATAATAAGTAAAAAATCATAGGAGAAAAAGAGGGTTGTTACAGAGTGATGAAGTCAATTAAGTGTCAGGTACTGTTGGGCATGTCTTTAATGCTCATAATCCAGGTAGATCTCTGTGATCTTAAGGCCAATCATTTCTTGCTACTTTGTTTTAGGCAAGGCTACAGACACTCTGACAAGAACCATCAAGAGTCTAGAAAAGAGATGCAGTCTTTGAATATTTACTCACCAGATACTAAATAACCTAAATATGTAAACAAAATACTAGTAGTAAAAGAATAATGGATCTCTGAAAATATTAAATAAAGGGAAACAAACTAGGCTAAAAATAGAAAAATATCAAATAAATACAATTAATTATAAAGTAGAGATGATATATTGTTATTATAGCAATACAAATAATCCTAAAATACCAAGGTAAACAACTGCATCCCACATGTGGAAAACCCATGGTAAATAGGGAGATCTTAAGAAACATGCAATATCCAAAGGCTGGATCATAAAAAAAATTGAAAACTTGAACTGAGGAGTGATAAAGGAGATTGACATAAAATGTAAAATCTTCCAAGAAGGAAGTTCAGGAGCATGTGTATTCCATGAGAATTGCACTAAAATTCAAGAAAAGAAACATTGCCAGTCCACAAGTATTTCCAAACATGTTAGAAATTATCAAACAATTCCAGAGTCACGAGGTTCAGTTCCTTATACATGGACACTAAAAGAAACAAAAATGTAACCATATGGCTAATGATCATAGACAAAAAAGAAATCTCTCCAAACATACAAGCAATCTGAATAAAATATTAAATGAAAAGATCACTCACCATGATGTTTTTCTTTTTATTCTGGGATGCAAATTTTCACACATACAGAATAATTCATAAACTTGATGGAATATTTCAATAGCATGAAGTACAAATTATATAATTACTTAAATAGATTCAGGGAAACCATTTGACAAAATGCAACATAAGTTCATGATAAAAGCTTCAACAAAATTAATTGATAAAATATAGCAGTCTCATTTTCATAGGCTTAAATATCATACCATGTTCTCCTGGATTTCCAGGCTGCTAACAAAAGAGTTGATGTTATTCTGATATTTTTGCCTTGGTAAGCTAGCAATTTTTTGACACTTTGAATATAATATATTGTGGAGACATTAAAAAAGAGATTGTACCTAAAGATACTAAAAATGGAAAATTCACAGGTACCATTGTGCATAGTGATATATATATATACATATATAATAAATTCATATCAGTAACAATGCAATAGAGACTACTCTTTTCACATTTTTAAAAATAGTTTTGAGATTGTAATGCAAATACTTCTTTTTTCCCTACCTTTTTCTTCATCCAAACCCTCCTTTACCATGTACCCTCTTTGTACTCTTTCAAATACATGGTCTCTTTTCTTTTTTTTTGTTGTTGTTGGTGGTTATATGTATTCATAAATCTATAAATACAGTCTGCCTGATCCATACAGTATTATTTATATGCATAATGTTTCCATTGCTTGTCCTTTAGTTTTGTATACCCAATTGGTGTGCTATTACTGAGAAAGAATCTTGCCTGCTGTAACAGTTTTAGCTGTCTATAGTTTTTATTTATTTATTTTTTTTGCATAATGTTGAGGCTGAAGTGCTTTCCCATGTCCACATTAGCATTTCTATTTCTGTCGTCCTTGTTCAAGTCATGTTTGGGAAGCTATGTTAATGAGACTTTACAGGTATAGCTTCTGACATTTCTAGGAGATACAATCTCACAGTAAACTCACTGCTGCCCTGTCTCTTGCAATCTTTCTGTAGTCATCACTGAGTCTTGGGTACAGGAGTTAAGTGGTAAAAGAAGATCCACATACATTCTATCTTGTCTTTATACCTACAAAAAAGTATAGTCCCTCCCCCTAACAAGGAAATTTCTCTTTTCAACAGACAGAGACCACTACAGACAACCACTACTGATCAAAATGCAATGCTGAAGAGCCTACTTTCAACAGACATCACTTCTATTCACTATTTCACATATTATTCTAATCAGAGAAATTAGGCAGGGGAAAGATATGAAAAGTGCTCGCATCAGAAAAGAAGAAAAGGTTTATCCATTTGTAGATAACATGATCTAAAATACAAAACTTAAGATTCTACCAACAAAATACAACAGGAAGTACTAATACATTAATTGGATATGGTATCTGGAAATAAATCTGTCGTGCAAAAATCACTTATATAACAATAAACCGCCTGAAGATGAAGTAAAAAGAAAATTCCATTCATAATAGCTTAGAAAATACTTAACTTAAACACGTTTCCAAAGGATAAAGAAATGTAAATAGAATGCAATATATTCGATGTCCATGCCTCACAAATCAGAGTCATACAAATGTCCTGACAATGTAAAATGATCTATATATATAATGTACGTATTAGTTCACGACTCCTAGCAATAGGGAATGCATAGCCTGAACTTGCTATCTCCTGTGACCAGGAAAGTCTTCCAGTGGAGTGATTGGGACACCAATCTAGCTACATAACCTTCAACCTACAGTCTGTACTGCCTATGGTATGTGGCACAAAGACTATGAGACAAACCAGTGGCTGGTCCAGCCTGAGACCCATACCATAAGAGTGAGCACACATCTGACACAGCCTGGAGTGCCAGGATCCAGAGGTTGGATGACCCAGAGGCTCAGGGTAGAAACAAACATGACTGGAGAAAAATAAATGTCAATATAATGATGCCTAAGGATATTCTGCTACACTCATAGATTGGGACCTAGCCCAGTTATCATCAGAGAGGCTTCATCCAGCAAGTCATGGAAACACATGCAGAGACCCACAGCCAAACATTAGGCCAAGGTTGGGGGGATCCTGCTGAAGAGAGGGAGGAAGGATTGTATGAGCCAGAGGGTTCAAGGACATTAGACAGGAACCCACAGAATCAGCTAACCTGGGCTCATATGAGCTCACAGAGACTGAACTGACGACATGGGACTGCCCTAGGACCACTGCATATATGTGATAATTGTATAGCTTGGTCTTATGGGACTCTTAACAGTAGGAGCAGGGGCTGTCTCTGTAGAAGTAACCGTCTTATTTAATAAGAAACACAGAGCCAATACAGAGATGAAAGCCAAGAGGTGAGAGCAATAGCTAAGAGCTAAAACCCTTACCCTTCACTGTTGCTGTTGCACTACCTCTCCGAAAGAGAACTACTTCCTGTGTGTTTGTCTTTATAAAGACTTTCTGTTCTACCTTCTCATTGGTTGTAAACCCAACCACATGTCCGCCTCGTCACTGCCTGTCTGTACAGATCTCCAGGTCTTCTATGGTTGGTATTGACATTAAAGGTTTGCGTCTCCATGCTGGCTGTATCCTTGAACACACAGAGATCCGCCTAGGTCTGCCTCACAAGAGCTGGAATTAAAGGCGTGCACTACCCCCGCCCAGCTCTGCTAAGGCTTGCTATTCGCTCTGACCCCCAGGCAACTTTATTTATTACCATACAAATAAAATCACATTTCAGTACAAATAAAATATCACCATATGTCTTTGACTCTTTTGCTAGCTTTTGGGACCCTACTCCTCATACTGGGTTGCCTTGTCCAGGCTTAATATAAGGGGAGGTGCTTAGTTTTACTGAACTTGATATGCCATGTTTTGTTGATTCCTATGGGAAGCCTGCCATTTTCTGAATAGAAACAGAGGAGAAGCAGATTTTCAGGGGAGCAAAGGAGAGGTGGGAGGAGACTGTGAAAAGAGGAAGGAGAGGAAACTGCAGTCTGGATGTAATATGTGTGTGTGTGTGTGTGTGTGTGTGTGTGTGTGTGTGTGTGTGTGTTAGACTACATAAATAAAATTTCCAAACTATTTAATAAATGAAAAGAAAATGTGATCTTCATGAATATTCCAAAGACAGTTTTCATAGCAATGGATTAAAACCCCCCAAATTCATACAGAATCACAAAAAGGAACAAATAAAATAACCCCAGAAAAGGAAAACGTAGCTGTCATCAGACTTCTAGATCTTAATTTTATCACAAGAAAAACTAAAATACTGGAAAGAGGTTTCAATGTAAATAAATATTGACTGCAATGACAATAGCTAAAATTTAAAGGCAAGAAATAAACCCATATTTGGACAGCTAAATTACATTCAAAATTAATATCAAGATCTCAAAAGGAGAATAACACATTCCCTTCAGTAAAAGATGTTGGAAAATCTGTATAACCATATCATGAAAAGATGGTCCTATCACATTGTTCTTAACAAAAAAATAAATCAGTGTGAATTCAAACACAACCATGAAACTCCTTGAAGAATAAATAATAGGTAAATCTGCTTTTTGTCTGATTTCTGTATTTATTCTCAAAAAGACAGCAATAAATAGCAAATGCTTTCAAAAGTAATGGGAAACTCTACCTTTTCAATATAAATTTAATATCACATTGATATTAAATAAAGTCTCAATTGTCTTTGATAATTTAAATAAAATTAGAATATCATTCAAATATTGCAATTTAAGTTATAAATATGAAATAAATAAAACATCTCAATAAACTGTCTTGTTTCTTAAATATGAAACACAGAAACAGCATAACTTGCCCTTCAGCCTATAGACAGATTAAGAAATTGTGGTATGCATATGGAATACATAGTAAGTTATTATTTTTTTAATTAAAAAGGAAGTCTTCAGGAGACTGAAATGGTTTTGCAGGAAATAGCATTTGCTTCCATGTCTAAGAGCTTTGTTCTTTCCTTAGGAGCTTCATGATGGGGAGCAAAAACGCCTTTGAGTTATGATCCACTGTCCATAGACACACTGTTTCACTTGTTCACGTGCAAACACACACACACACACACACACACACACACACACACACACACACAGACAGACACACAAATAAAAGAAAAAATAACCAGACACATGTATACACAATCAGTCCTTAACACACATGAATAATGTAATATTGTAAGGGAAATCTTGCTATTTAAATGAATTACTAACGCTAATGCTCTGCTAAATGAAATATGTGAGATAAAGGAAAATATATAAGACCAGTTATACTTAGAATCTAAATAAATTAAAACCATTAGTAATGTTTGTTACCAGTGGCAGGTATGTAAAGAAAGTGGAAAGAAAGAGGTCAAACTGAGAAAATTAAGATGTAAAACAAATAATCTCTGAGATCCAGTGTACAGAGTGAACAGCAAGGGTATTACAATGTGTTGTGTGATAAAGTTTTGTTACCACATTTTGTCTTAGCACTCATTTCAGAGTAAGTTAAAATAGTAACTTATCATTTTGAGCACCTTTAACCCATAACATCTCTTTGTCAATGACAGTACAGGAAAACTTTAGAAAACTAAAAGTTCTGTGGAAGATGAATATACTAACCAATTCTATACTAGTACTAATAGCAAATACTAAATACTAATACTAAATTTGTGCTCAGAAGACATATCTAAAGCATCCTCAGCACAAACAGAAAGAAAAGAAAGCAAGGTATCCATGCTAGGAAGTCTAAGTAACATCATTGAGCTGATTATATTGTTATGAATATGTGTATCAAAATATGACTTTATAATACCTAAACACATACAGCTTTTATTTGCAATCTGTTTCATAAAATATTGATCTGTAATTGATGCATCTGTTTTACTACTTTCCTATTGTTTTTTCCTACTATTTTTCAAGATCAACATTGATATTTGGATCTTAAATATGCCAGGCAAATGTTTTAATGACGTACACACTCAACTTGCTTCTGTACATGTTATAATACCTTAAAATGGTTTATTTACACAACAATATTTGCATATATTTATTTAATACCATGGAATTCTATGGCAAGTGCTTATATTCTGAATTTGCTGAATCTGATTAATTAACATATTTATCACTTCCCAAACTTATTTGCAGCAAAATTGAACATATAACATTTCAGCAATCTTGAGATGAACCATATCTTACTATTAGCTACACAGTAGTATCTCTTCTAATTTTCTGAGCTTTTTGAGTCACATCTCTTCTTTCTCTAGTCACACTCACTCCTGCTCCAGGTAACTATGATGCTCCTTCTACAATTTAGACTTTTTATTGATTTCAGTGTAAACATCATCATGTGCTATTTACCTTTGTTTGCCTGACTTAGTTTTTTAGCATTATAGTGTTTATTTAATTTTTATTTTTTTAAGATTATACTTACAACATTTCTTCCTTCCCTTTCTTCTCTCCAAATCTTCCCATATGACATATATCCTTCTCCACTCTCTTTCAAAATCATGGCTTCTCTTTCATTAATTGCAACTGCATGAAATATATATAAGCCAGATGGTGGTGACGCATGCCTTTAATCCCAGCCCTAGGGAGGCAGAGTCAGGTGGCTTTCTGTGAGTTCAAGGCCAGCCTGGTCTGCAGAGCAAGATCCAGGTACCAAAAACTACACAGAGAAACCTTGTCTCGAAAAACTAAAGAAGAAGAAGAAGAAGAAGAAGAAGAAGAAGAAGAAGAAGAAGAAGAAGAAGAAGAAGAAGAGGAAGAAGAAAAGAAAAGAAAAGAAAAAAAAGAAAGAAAGAAAGAAAGAAAGAAAAGAAATATATAATTCCAAATACAGAATCCTCAGTCCACACAATATTATTTCGAAGTATGCTTCTAGGGTTATCCACTTGATACTGGACAGCAAATTGATGTAATCTTTCTTGGGGAAGACCACATTTTTGTTCTAAACTTCCTTCATTTTTCTATGGTTCTTACTATATGGTTGAGGCAACTTCGGCTTCCTCTGTCATTTTCACATGTCCATTTGTACAGTCTTGTTCAGCTCACCTTTGGATATAGCTTCTGACATTACAGGTTATATCATCTTACAGTAAACTCCCTGATCATCATGCTCTTAGAAATTTTCTGTCCCATTTCTAATATATTCCCTAAGCCTTAGGTACCAGAATGCTTTATAGATATAACTGAGACTGGGTTCTACAACTCTGCACTTTGACTAGTTGTTAATATATATATATATATATATATATATATATATATATATATATGTCTTCATCTTTTTCAAAGAGAAGTTTCCTTGATGATGGTTGAAGACTACACTTATCTGTAGAAATAGGAAAAGAAGAGTCTTTATGGAAAGAGGATAAATACACAAGAAGTAGGATAAATAACAACAAGGATGTCTGAATAATCAACAAGGAATTGTGCTATTAGCTAATTTATAAGAAACTGTATAACACATAGTTATTTTGTGAATACACCTGAATAGTTTTAATGAATTTTTTCTTTAATATGAGCTGATAGTACTCCCTCCAAAAGACAGAGACCACAAAACAAAAGCCACAACACCAGACAGGCTAAAATCTCTTTGAAATTTGGCCTGGATTGTCAAAGATATGGCCAAAACATGCAGGCTGCTGCTATTGACTGCTGTGGGATGTTCTGTATGTCCTGTGGGAGCCCGTTCTCGGGTTCCTAGTGGCTTTACCCAGCAGGTATGCATAGAGGATGATTAGGACCACGGGCCTGAGTGCAGGTGTCTGAGATGGTCTGCACTTGGCTGTGCTGTGGGATGGTCTGTATGTCAAATTGCTCTGATTGGTCAATAAATAAAACACTGACTGGCCAGTGGCTAGGCAGGAAGTATAGGCGGGACTAACAGAGAGGAGAAAAGAAAGAACAGGAAGGCAGAAGGAGTCACTGCCAGCCGCCACCCTGACAAGCAGCATGAAAAGATGCCGGTAAGCCACAAGCCACATGGCAGGGTGAAAATGGATTTGTGAAAATGGATTAATTTAAGATATAAGAACAGTTAGCAAGAAGCCTGCCATGGCCATACAGTTTGTTAGCAAAATAAGTCTCTGTGTTTACTTGGTTGGGTCTGAGCGGCTGTGGGACTGGCGGGTGACAAAGATTTGTCCTAATTGTGGGCAAGGCAGCAAAACTGTAGCTACAATTGACCTTGGTTATACTTCAGGGGTGGAAGGTAAGTGCTTATTGCTGATGACACCATGCACTTATGAAACAGGGCCATTTGATTCATGACTTAAACTGACTTGAAATTCCTTCTCATGAAGACCAGTTTTTATCATACAAGAAAGCAGCCATGCAAGCTTCCAATTGAGGAAGCTAAGAGTCCTACCCAGCTATGACCCCTATGAACCACATCAATGACCAGCATTGCATGATAATCATAAGAGTTCAGTAGTGACACTCATATGTAGGAGTTAATTAACAGCTCTCTGCTTGGACATGAGACCCATACAAGATGAGGGAAACCATGCCAGGCACTGGAAATTTCAGTGCTTGTGAAGTCATGGCTATTGGAGGAGAATCTATAACCACTAAATTAGTAACCCAACATAATCCCTAACAACAATCCATAAATATTTGTTCTTATGCATGGTTTAGTTTAATTAGGTTATCAGACTCTGGATCAAGTTGTCACAATGACAGTAATTATTTTGAAAAAAAACTGAATGATAGATTGGGCATAGCAAATTTTCTTTTTATGAACACTTAGGAAATTTTCACATCTTGGATATTGTAAACCTTGTTACCAAAAAAAAAAAAAAACCAAACAAACAAACAAACAAAAAAAAAACCTTGGATGTTCTAGCAGCCCTTTACCCTACTTAATTCAGGTTATTTGGTTATTTTTTATCTGTACCCATGAGTGAGGTTTTTGAATCAATCAAAGTTCCTTTTTTGTTGTTTTGTTTTCCGAAGCTCTTTCACAGTTTGAATTCATATTGGTAGCATGAGTGTTTCCTTTTCTATAGATCTTTAATAATCCATTATTCCTCTTATCTTTGTTATAATAGCCATTTTGGTGTGTGGAAGATGTATTTCATCATGTTTTCTCTTTACTCTCCTGATGACTAGGGATGCCAAGGATGTGTTCATTATCCTGTTAATAATCTCTTTATCTTCATTTGACAGGCATATTTTCTAATCAGATAATTTTCAGTTTCTTTTTAAATAGACTACCTTCTTTCCTATAGCCGTATTGTTTGTGATACTAATAAATTGTAGACACTTCTCTTTCTCATACATAGGACTTGGGAGCAATTTAATGAATCTGTGGCTATCTATGAAATTTTCAAAAACTTTACTTGTTTTTCACAAATATTCTAGTTTAGAAAATAACATTTGAGTACATTAGCCTGTATTTTTAGGATTATGTCTTAGACTTTACTTTTAATATGAATGTTACTGAAATTTACTACTGTATTTTTTTGTAGTTCTAATATAGTTTAAACAATACAGGTTGATAAAAATGAATTTAAACATTTAGTCTAAAACATATTAAGAAAAATTGCTTTTTTATTTTTTATATTTATATTAATTATTTTTTTATTTATTTTAAATCACAGTTTCCCCTCCCTCTTCTCTTCCTGCTCCCCCGCTGCCTCCTCTCTACCCAACATCCACTTGGCCTATGTCTCCATTCAGAAAGATGCTTAAAAGTTGTCTTCTTTTAATTGATTTATTTACTGGGTTTATATTTATTCATATTTTGGTTTATTATTTATCTTATTGTACTATTTCTCTATCATCATGCAGCTTTCAGAAATTATTTATTGGCTTATTTCTTTGTCATTGTTTATGCATATGAGCATAACTGTGAAAGTGTGTGTGAAGCAGCTGACATGTAGTTGTCAGAGGGAGACATTGCAGAGTTCAGTCCCCTCTTGCTCCTGGAGATTCAGGTCATACTGTGTCCACTGCAAGTGCTTATAGCTGCTTACTCACCTTTTCATCTTGTCTGTTTTTTGTGCTAGTAAATTAGGAGTCAAGTATTTTAGTTGGTAAATTGTCACTTATACTAGAATGTGTGAATTTTCTATTTTATGAAATTGATTTACTTGTTCCATCTATGTTCTTCATCAACTTTCCCTGCTTCTGTCCCTAAAACCAGGCCCCAATATCTTTAAATATCTTTTTTTTTTCATTATCTTGAAGCACAAATATGATAAAGGGATGAGGGCTCACTACTAAATATCAATAACTTCAAAAGTTTTCTTTTTTGTTTTTGTTTGTTTGTTTTGGCTATGCATAAGTTAGCAGATTGGAGAAAATTTATTATCATGGAAGATCTCTCCTATGACTAATATTTCTAAATCCCCCTAGGAGTTTCTAGAGAAAATACAAATTAGTTCTAGGAACTGTTTGTTTGGAGTTTATAAACAAGGGCAAAAATGGAAAAAGTAAACATCATGCTATTGCCTTTTACAAATCTTTAAGAAGGTGAGGTGAGTCTTGGTGTGAAAAAGTGTTAGAATACAATTATTCTGTTATGCTGTTTTTGGAATTTGGTCTCCAATACAGATTACAACACCCAGTGGTGTGGGAATTCAGCCCTTTTGAGAATCTCAGTACTAATAGTTCTCTGTAGATGGAATTAGTCAGAAGATTCTGCATTTGGAGTTTTTTTTTTCCTTTTTACAATTTCATAATTTAACTAACAAAAAAAAAATCCAAGAATTTTTAGAGGACTTAGGCTGTCATAGCCTATGAGATCCTGATTAACACTGATATTTTGTCAAGGTTAGAGTTATCTACCATGAATATTCAACTTCTAATATATCAAATACAAGTTTGATAGTGACCCTTTTCATTTATGTGTCTGATTGTATATTCAGGCTTACTGATTGAAAAGAGGTATTTGTTTCATAATTACAGTTGGCGATAGAATCAAGTGGCTTATAGAACATAGGCACATATTCTATGAATATATATATATATTCATTGATTTATATATATAATATATATATATTAACAGGATATGTAATATTCTGTATATTAACAGAATATGTAATATTTAAGATATATTTTAGAATTGTTTATCTGAATAGTACAAAGCTAATGAAAATTCTGTTTTATTTGTATGATACATTAAAGTAATAATTTCTAAGATTCAAGAATAATATTTGGATAATAGGTGAAATGTTTTCATTCCACAATGCAATCTATAAGAAGCATAGAGGCAACCATGTTAAGATCTGGAAATCTAAACAAGTGTTTTACATAAAACAAAACACTGTAATCATAAAAAATCATTACCTCTGAATGATCTTAACAGGTCCAATCAACTCTGAGATGAGGAAAGAGGCTGGATTTTCTCCTTTGTTTTCCTAGATAATTTAAATTGCAATTGTCATTGAAGTTCCATTAAAGTCTAATGTCCCAATAGCCCCATCTTTTGAATTTCTTGCCACCTGTTCACAGCTGCTGGGAGCAATTTACTGTTTATTGTACACATACACTTAAACTTAGGCACATACAAGGAAGTGGTTTATTAGGAGACCATGTGGAGAACTGGAATAGAACTGAGATTCCAGGGCTAATCATGACGCTGGAGGGAAAATTTTAAGTGGTAACTGTTGATTTAAAAAGTCTAGCATTTAGACCTTTATAACAGACACTTCAAATCCAAGTGATTAATCTCCAGGTGGTTCTGGACTTCAAAGATCACTGCTAAAGTTTCTTTAGATTCACTCAGATGGAGTGCTGTGATTGTCAAGAGTTGTGCTAATTTCTACAGGCAAGACACTGGGTTCTATATTTTGTTTTCTGATGCACAGCTGCTGAAATTGAAACATTTAATTGACATACAGTGTGACATTAGGACCAGAGTCTCACTTTAGGACATAGTTAAATCTTCTCAACATTTCCCTCTTGTAATTGCCCTGACTTTTGTGTTCTGTTTTATTTGATGACACTCAGTGAACAGAATTGCTTCAGTGAAATGAGAAAGCAGGAAAGGAATTCAGTCGAACCCTTGATTTCACCCTTGTTGTTGCCTGGGTTCTAAATAATCTTATACCTTGCTTGCATGATTTTTTCAAATGGTTTATCCACCAACAAAATGGAAAACTATTCCACAGTAAAATTGGTCACTGTCATGCATTTACAGTGCTTATAGATAAAGTATTAAAAACTATCCTACTATTTGAATTTGGAACTCATCTATTATTGGACCTATAAATCCTGGTTTTAAATCCTAAAAGCAGACAAATTTTGTACACATTCTATAGCTGTTCTTTAGTTCCTTAATAAAAGCATTGACTCCTCTAGCTATTGGGTTAAAGTATTAAGTGCTGACAATATTGCTTCACTAATCCATCCACACAGAGTTAAATTTGTATTTTGAAAGAAAGGTGTTAAACAGAAAGATTTAAAAGTAGGTTATCTATAGTTTAAAGCTTAGTAAAAATCTGTTCTCAAATTTCTGCTTAAAACATCTATAACATTATAAAATTTTGCATTTAACACAAAAGAGGCAAGGAAAAAAATGCACCAGTGATTTGAAAAAAAAAAAATAAGCAGAAAAAGACAAACTAAGCATGAGTACCATAAGCTGTGAGCTGTGGAATCTATAATCTGTAGAAAAATCCAGGTCACCTGGTCAAGGTATTATTATGAACATGAACCATTTAGATACATATGAACACCAAAGTGACCAAAACTCAAAAATATTGGTAAATTTATTTGTGTGTGTGTATCATTTCAGGACAGACCACTTTGTACATTGTAAGCAATAAAGGGGGTAATCTCTAGCAGAAAATAAATCCCCATCTCCCAGAAGTCATTATTTGTCTGTAACTTTTTTACAGAAGTAGGATCATGTTAGTATGCCTATAGATATTTATATATTCTGTATACATATACACATTTATATGTTTTTAGCAATAACAATAAAGAAAAAATAAGCTATGGATTTGTGAAAAGAGGAATAGAGGAAGGATTGGATATAAGAGGAGAATACATTCAAGGTGCTAAAGGGATGGAGCAGAAATTGATTTCTGTGTTTTAGTTTAAAATATATAAAAATAAATTATTTTTTAAAGTAATAAACTAAATATTTTGGCTGAAATCACATAGTGCATAAGAATTACACATACACATAAATATAAAATTAAACTTCTACATTATTTAGCTTTATTTCTATGTGCTATTAATTCAGTTCTAGTGATTTTTTTAATTGTATGTTCATACAGAATTAAGAAAAGTATACAAATGCAATTCAATAAAAGCCAATTCATTTTATAAGCAGATTAACTACAATAGCCATTTAGAAATGGAAGATGGTAATGTATAATTATAAAAAAATTATAAAACTTTGTTTTATTTCGCATAGACCATACATAGATAACATCAATTAACTTTTAGTTTGAACAAAACATTTATTATAAGTGCAAAATATCCCTTTATCTTATTTATCTTCAATTTTTAAAAGTTATTTTTAGATTATGTGACTGTCAGAGTCAGAAACCTACAGTTCAGAGAGGCAGCAAGATTGAAAATCAAGTGTTATTTTACAAGCTGAATGATTACGGAAACAGGAACTAAAGAAATGAACACCTAATTGATAAAGGCAGGACCATGTAATGATGCAAAGAAATACCATAAATGCTATAACTCCAAATGCTTAATCCTGGAGCGAAAATACATATAAATCTATGAAGACAATATACATCCTCCAAATTCAGTACCCTTATTATACCATGCCCCAAGTAAGATAATTTATCTGAATCATAAGTCTTTCATTTCTTTTCTATTGAAAATAGTTTTTTCATATAATATATCATAATTATGATTTTTCTTCTCTCAACTCCTTCAAGATTCTCCCTATGTCCACACCCACTGACATCCATTTATTTCATGCTATCTCTCTCTCATTAGAAAGAAAAAAAATAGCATCTAAAAAAGAAAAGATAATAAGATAAAAAAAACAACAAATTTAATTGGACTCCTGGAGCTCCACCCAGGGCCTAGCCGTGGATCTCTGCATCCAGTTTCCTCAGTCATTGGATGGGGTTTCTAGCACCACAATTAGGGTGTTTGGCCACCCCATCACCAGAGTAGGTCAGTTTGGGCTGTCTCTCGACCATTGCCAGCAGTCTATTGTGGGGGTATCTTTGTGGATTTCTGTGGGCCTCTCTAGCACTTTGCTTCTTCCTATTCTCCTGTGGTCTTCATTTACCATGGTCTCCAATTCCTTGTTTTCCCTCTCTGTTCTTGATCCGGCTGGGATCTCCTGCTCCCACAGGCTCTCTTTCCCTCGACACTAGCACTCATTACCCCCACTCATGTCGAGGCTGTTCATGTAGATCTCATCCATTTCTCCGTCATTGGGTGATCCCTGTGTCTTTCTTGGGGCCCTGTTTTCCAGGTAGCCTCCCTGGTGATGTGAGTAGCAGTCCAGTCGAGAAAGAGGAGGGTTTATATGGTGAGAATTGTTGAAACCAAGGTTGGATAAAGCACAGGGACAAATAGCCAAACGAATGGACACACATGAACTATGAACCAATGGCTGAGGGACCCCCAACTGGATTAGGCCTTCTGAATAGGTGAGACAGTTGATTGGCTTGATCTGTTTGAGAGGCATCCAGGCAGTGGGACTGGGTCCTGTGCTCAGTGCATGAGTTATTAGCTGTTTGAAACCTGGGACTTATGCAGGGATGCTTGGTTCAATCTGGGAGGAGGGGACTGGACCTGCCTGGACTGAGTCTACCATGTTGATTTCAATGGGGGTTGGAACTTTGCCTTGAAGGAGGTGGGAATGGGGGGAAGTGGAGGGAGGCGGGAGGCTTTGCCTTGAAGGAGGTGGGCTGGGGGGAGAAAAAGGGAAACCGTGGCTGATATGTAGAACTAAATTATATTGTAAAAAAATTAAATTAAATTAAATTAAAAAAACAAATTTAAATAGGACAAAACAAAGAAGCAAACCAACAGAAAACCTGGAGCTAAGAAAAAAGCACAGACACACTAAAAAATAGATACACACACATTGACAAACACAGAGATTCAATAAAACACAAACTCAAGGACTGTAATATATAATCAAAATACTTGTAAGTTCAATTTGTGTTGGCCATCTACTGTTTGGTATGGACCATGATCTTGAATGTCTGTATGCCCAGTGATATTCTAATAATGTTAGCTAACTCTAATTTCACATTTATAAGTGTTTATCACTTGAAATTGCTCATTGATTAGGGATGCAGCCTTGCATCTACTTCTCTTTTCAGCAGTGGAGATTCACTAGACCCAGATCTGCTCAGGCCCTGTATATGCTGCCTCAGTCCCTATGGGTTCATGTGAGTCAGTTTGTGCTGTTGAGAAGGCCTTGTTTCCTTGGTATTCTCCATCCCCTCTGGCTTTTAGCACCCTTTCTTTCTCTCTTACACAGGTTTTCCTTGAGGCATGAGGGACAGGATTTGATGGAGACATCACATTCAGGACCATTTTTCAAGGTCTCTTGTAGACAAAGTTCTAAATGGTCTTATTAAATAAAAAAATACGGAGAGACAAATATAGGGGTGAAAGCTTTAGAGAGATGAGGGAAATAGGAAAAACCATGAACCATGAACTAACCTCACCTCAGCAACTTCGCAGCTTCCAAAGAGAGCTTCTTCCTGTATACTCATGTTTATATGCCTTTTCTGTTCTGTTTTCTCATGGGCTGTCTTAGCCCAGCCACATCACTTCCTTTTCCTACACAGCTCTGTTACTTTTTGTTTTTCTATACAGACCTCCAGAGCTCTAGGGTTGGTCCTGGGATTAAAGGCGTGTGTCACCATGCTTGGCTCTATTCCCTAGTGTGACCTTGAACACACAGAGATACTGCCTGCTAAGTGGTAGGATTAAGGGCATGTGCTACTACTGCCTGACTTCATTGTTTACTTAAAATGGCTTTCTTTTTCCTCTGATTAACTAGGCAAGCTTTATTTATTAAAGCACAAATAAAATATCACTACATTTCAGCACAAATAAAATATCAGTATATTTCAGCACAAATAAAATATCACATTTCCCTTTTTTGTCTAATAAAAAATAAAAAATTAAATTTAAAAAGTTATAAATAATATAATAAAACTATATACAATAAGTACAATAACTATATACAATATATACAAGCAATAAATACATCAACAATGTGTAGTCCATTTGCATTTGACAAATTCAGGGAAAATATTTCGTGGTCTATCCTATTTTGATGAGTCCAAAATGTACCTAATTCACTTTCTATATTAAATTATGTTACCATCAGAAAACTATCTTAAGATGTTTTTCAAACTTATACACTTAATAACTCTTAGTTGTGGGATAAGGCTTTTGTACACATTTGTATGCTTTATATAGTTTAATAAAGTACTGATTGGCTAGTAGCCAGGAAGGATATGGGCAGAGCAAACAAATGTGTTGCTGGAGGGCTTCTCTCCAGGTTCCCCAAGCCCCGCAGTCCCACAATCCACTTATAAAATAATCACTCAGACGCTTATATCACTTATAAACTGTATGGCCGTGGCAGGCTTCTTGCTAACTGTTCTTTTATCTTAAATTAACCCATTTCTATAAATCTATACCTTGCCACGTGGCTGGTGGCTTACCAGAGTCTCTACATGCTGCTTCTCCTGGCGGTGGCTGCAGTGTCTCTCCCCCAGCCTTCTGCTTCCCAGAATTCTCCTCTCTCCTTGTCCCACCTACCTCCTGCCTGGTCATTGGCCATCAGTGTTTTATTTATATAGAGTGATATCCACAGCACTTCCCCTTTCTTCTTTTTTTAAAAAGGAAGGTTTTAACTTTAACATGGTAAAATTACATATAACAAAACAATTACCGAGCAAGAATTATAGTTACAATATTAAAGAAGATGTCTTATCTATCTTATATTTGTGAGTTTAAGGTTTTATAGCTAACTTATCTTTTATCATAACTGAGGAAATTACGACTATCTAGTCTTCAACCACATCAAAGACCTGAGAAGAAACATAATGGTACCTGAGAAATGGTAGATGGATGCAAGCAACTTTCGGGAATCTTGCAAGAGTAGACCAAGACAGCTGGCAGCCTGGACAGTCACCTAATGTTTCTCAGCATTGTTGGTGCATTCAAATTGGCTACAGGCCTAGAGTATCTGACAGACCATTTTTAGAAGCAGGAATTTTAAGAGACCATCTTACCCTGTCTTGGCAGAGTACAGTAGTCGCTTTCCTTGTGTCCCGCTTGTCCAGAAAGGACAGCATTGCATTTGTACTGTCAGCCATCAAGGCAAGGGCAATTCTTTGCCCAGTAGGCCATTTTGTGCCAAAAAGACAAACTTCCAAATGGAAATGTCTTAGAAGCCCAACATTCTCTCGGGATCAATTGGTGCAGCCAGGAGCAATTGTGTCTCACGTCAACAGAATTCTAAGTTATTTAAATGCCATATTCTCCAGGTCTATGAAGTGTTTGAAGATTACCTATCTATCTGAAATATATCTATGTATACCTAGAAGACTTAACTAACATGGCTACAGATATGATTATCATAGATGACTAATTATTAATCTATTTTTTAATTATCCATTACAATTTTAAATGAGTTATATAAACACAATACCTCAAACAAGAATAGAAACATATATATATATATATATATATATATATATATATATATATATACAGTATAACAAAATCAACCTCAAGTCTGTATCAATGAACCAAAATCTATACCAATGTAAAACATTTTAAGCATAAACTAAAATCTATACCAATGTAAAACATTTTAAATAAGTTGTTCTTTAAAAGTAGGTTCATTAATCTACCCTTTTATCTTATCATCTCCATATCCTCCTATATATCATATCCCCTTTTCTTTTTCAGAAAGAGATCACATTTATAATCAACCTGTTTTAAATAAAAATATTGGTTTTTCTCTGTCCCACACCAGAGGGCTCTTCTGATTTGGGACACAAGAATCACTTAACCATTTTTTTTTTAAAGCAATATGTCTGGGTTTAGAGGGGGAGTGAGCCAATTCCACCTCTAAAGCCAGTTTGGTATATTTGGGAATTTGGGCGTAGCATCTCTTACTACTTCCTGCTGGAGGGGGGCGCTGTATCTTCTGGGGACGCAAAGAAAATTTTAGACCTATGGGGTAGTCCGTGAGGCTGTATTGTGTGAACCAGTTGCCTTGAAACCGCTCTGGATGTTGGATCATCTGGGCCATGGTGTCATCGGAGTCCTTTCAGGGGGTCTTGGCTGGTGAAACCTGATGTATCTTAATCTGGAACAAGTCCACAGCCTCTGGCTTTCTGTGAAAACAAAAGCAGAACCTCTTTTCCAAAGTAACATATCCTTATATCCAAATTTTGAAGTCAAGGTACCTTTAAAATATACATTTTGGCATAACTCAACAGCTTTTGTAATCAAATGTTTTTGTTTAGTTATGAATATCAAAGAGAACATAATCCAGATTCTCTGTGTGGTAGCCATCTTTATGTGGCTTATGTTTTATATTACCTTGAGCCTTGAGCCTATTGCTTTAAACTGCACCATTGTAAGCCTGAAATGGCGCTGTGGCTGCTGGCTCCGCCCACTTCAGCTTCCCAACATGGCAGTGGTACGTTTTCCGCCAGCTCTGGGAGTCATCAAGTCTCAGAAATAGTGGGTCTAAGCTTTTATCAAAGCAGCGTGTAGCCCAGAAACATTTTTTTTTTAAAAAAAATACTAGTAAAGACTAAATCTACTACACAGCATAATGTGCCTCTGGCAGACCCCTTATTCCCGCCATACTGCCGGTCAAACGCACTCGCCAGGAACCCACCAGTGTTCAAACCTGCGTTTTGCGGCGTCTAGCTGCTCATATGAGACAAGAAGCAGGAACCTGGTTTTGGCTCTGTTTAGAATTGGTTATTAAATATTCTCAGGTTTAAGGTGGAAACTCGAGCCGTTGGGCACCATTTGTTGCTGGAGTGCTTCTCTCCAGGTTCCCCAAGCCCCGCAGTCCCACAATCCACTTATAAAATAATCACTCAGACGCTTATATCACTTATAAACTGTATGGCCGTGGCAGGCTTCTTGCTAACTGTTCTTTTATCTTAAATTAACCCATTTCTATAAATCTATACCTTGCCACGTGGCTGGTGGCTTACCAGAGTCTCTACATGCTGCTTCTCCTGGCGGTGGCTGCAGTGTCTCTCCCCTAGCCTTCTGCTTCCCAGAATTCTCCTCTCTCCTTGTCCCACTTACCTCCTGCCTGGTCATTGGCCATCAGTGTTTTATTTATATAGAGTGATATCCACAGCACAAATGAGGAGAATTCTGGAAAGAGGAAGGGCTGAGTCAGGAGTTGCCAGCCAGACACAGAGGAGGAAAGATGACAAGGCAGAACTGAGAAAAGGTACCAAGCCAAGTGGCTAAGTATAGATAAGAATTATGGGTTAATTTAAATGCAAGAACTAGTCAGTAATAAGCCTGAGCTAATGGCCAAGCAGTTATAAATAATATTAAGCCTCGGTGTGATCTTTTTATAAAAGGCTGCGGGAATGGGGGCTCTTGGCAGGACTGGAGAGAAACTATCCGGCTACAGTCTCTCACTCTTGACACATTGTCCTACTGTGGGTCTCTGTTTTTCTTCCCATATAGAGCAGGAATTAATTTCTCTGTTGACTGTTGAATAAAAAAAAAAAAAAGACACTGATCTGTGAGCACAGCAGAAAGTGGTTAGGAGTTTTTTTTTTTTTTTTTTTTTTTTTTTTTTTTTTTTTTTTTTTTTTTCCATGTTCCTTTAGCAGAACAGTAGTATTTGGCTTTCTCCTAGCTCCCTGGCCTATCTAATTCTTGACCACCTAAGCAGTTTTGATTAAGGGTTGTATCTCATGGTGTGGGCCTTAAATCCAATCAGATTTTGCTTGGATAGTCCCTCAAACTTTCTGCCTCTATTGTACCAGTGCATTTTGTATGCAGGTCAAGAGTGTAGACTGAAGAGTTTGCAGTTGTGTTGGTGTTACCTTCTCCTCTGCTGGAGTGGAGAGTATTTTGAAGTTCCCTGAACACTTGTCAGTAGGGTGAAGGCTCTAGTTACACACTAGCTCGATTTCTCTGTGTTCAGTGACTTATGTTGGTGTTTTCTTCTGCAATAAGGACCAGCCATCAGTTTGTGAAAAGCAACCAATTGCCTTGGAAATAGCCTGGTTTATTTGTTAGGTCCCTTGAGATCCTTTTGTCCAACAACTCTCTTAGATGTAACTCATAACCAGAACAGGATTTTTCATGTGGTGAAAAGAGATTTTCACTAGGGCCTCTGTCTGTTCTGTTATGTTAGTGATTCCATTTAGATTACTTCCATTCCTATATTCACACCCTTTCCATTCTATTGCCATACCTATTTAATCATCCCATATCATTAATGCCCCCTCCCATCCATCCATAAGCATCTCCTCTACTTGCCCTTCCCAGGGTGATCTAATCCTCTCCTCAGTTTCTGTTTTATACTTTAGCTCTGAAGCTTTATAAACTACAACCTAATTATTGAAGACTTAAAGGATAACATCTTCAGACCATATTTGTCTTTCTAAGTCTGGGTTACTTCACTGAGGATGATATTTTCTAGTTCTACACACTTACCTGGGAATTTGATGATTTTGTCTTTAACAGTTAAATAATATTCCATTGTGTAAGTATGGCCGTTCTTCATCTATTTATCCATTGACAAACATCTGGTCTTTTTCCAAATTCTGGCTACTCTTAATAGAGCAACAATGAACATGGTTGAGCAAGTGTCACTTTAGTGGGAAGTAGAGTATCTTAGATATATGCCCAAGAGTGGCATAGCTGGATCTTGGGGTGAATCTTCTAGAGAACACACCACAATGATTCCCATACTGGCTGCAAAAGTTTGCACTCCCAACAGCAATGAATGAGCGTTCCCCTTACTTCACACACATCTTCCTCAGCATGAGTTGTCATTTGTTTTGTTGTTCTTGGACATTATGCTTCTGTAAGATGAACATATTTTTGATATGTATTTCCATGATGACTAAGGATGTTGAACATTTTTAAGTGCTTCTGATCCCTTTGTGCTTTCTCTTTTGAGAATACTCTGTTTCAATCTGCACCGCATTTTCAATTGGGCTTTTAGTTTTGTTAATGTCCAGTTATTTTAGTTTTTTTTCTTTATATTTTAGATATCAGCCATCATTTAGTTATGTAGTTAGTAAAGTATTTTCCTATTCTGTAGCCAGCCACTTTTTCTGGAGGACAATGTCCTTTACTGTAGAGAAGCTTTTCAATTTCAGTGCATCCTACTTACTAATTGTTCTTAGTGCCCATGCTATCAGTGTTTTGTTCAGAAAATTCTCTCCTTTCTCAGTGATTTCAAATCTATCCTTCAATTTCTCATCTATCAGTTTTGGTTTATGTGTCCTAATGTTGAGGTATTTGATCCATTTACAGTTGAATTTTATCTAGAGTCATAGATATAGATCTATTTGCATTCTTCTACATGCAGACATCAGGGGTGACCAGCACCTTTGGTTGGAGATTTTTTCCTTTCCAGCACAGAATATTTCTGTCTTTTTAAACAAAAGATCAATTGTCCTTGTGGATGCAAATTTACATTTGGGTCTTAAGTTAGATTACATTGATCAATGTCATATTCTTTTTATGACTCTAACTCACTAGCACAACTCAAAATTGGGGATGGCAAAACAGTATTTTATTATTCAAGGTTGTTTAGATATCCTGGTTTTTTTTTTTTTTTTTTTTTTTTTTTTTTTTTTTTTTTTGTGTGTGTGTGTGTGTGTGTGTGTGTTTCCATATGAAGCTGAACATTTTCCTTTCAAAATCTGTGAAGGACTGTGTGAGAATTTTGATGGAGTTTGCATTGAATCTGTAGATTTTTTTTACCGACCAGTAAGCATGGGGGGTATTTCAATATTCAGTTATCTTTTTTTACTTATTTCCTCAGTGTCTTAAATATTTTTTTTTTTAGTTTTTCAAGACAGGGTTTCTCTTGTGTAGCTTTGCGCCTTTCCTGGAACTCACTCTGTAGACCAGGCTGGCCTCGAACTCACAGAGATCCGCCTGCCTCTGCCTCCCGAGTGCTGGGATTAAAGGCGTGCGCCACCACCGCCTGGCTAAATATTTTATATAAGTTTTCACTTCATTGGTTAGCGTTATCCCAAGATATTTTATGTTTTTCTAAGGCTACTGTGAAAGGTATTGCTTCCTTGATTTATTTCTCAGTGCATTAGTTATTTGTATATGGGAAGGCTATTGATTTGTGTGAGCTAATTTTATAATCAGCTCCTTTGCTGAAAGTATCAGCTGTATGAGTCTCTTGTTGGAATTATTTAGGTCACTTACAAAAACTATCTTATTATCTGTAAATAAAGATATTTGTATTTTGTTTCCAATTTATATCCCTTTGATCTCCTTCAGCTGTCTCATTGCTCTGGCTCAGACTTCAGGTACTGTATTGAATAAGTATGGACAGAATGGACGACCTTGTCTTGTTCTTGATTTAGTAGAAATGCTTTGCATTTCTCTCCATTTAGATTGATACTGACTTTGCACTTGTAAATTGGCTTTATTATGTTGAGGTTTGTGACTTATATTTATATTCTCTCCAGAACTTTTATTATGAAGAGGAATCAAGTTTTTCAAAGGATTTTTCTGCACCGAATGTAATGATCCCATCGATTTTGTCTCTCAGCATGTTTATATGGTGAATTCCATTTATCACTTTACATTTGGTGAATCATCCTTCCATCTCTGGGATAAAGGCTACTTGATCATGATGAATGAGAGTATGTATGTCTATTTGAATTCAATTTTCAAGAATTTTACTGAGAATTTTTGAATCTATATTAATAAGGGAAGCTGGTGTGTAATTTTTTTCTTTGAGGGGTCTTTATGTGAGTGAAGCATCATGATAACTATGGCCTTGTAAAAACTGGTGCAATGTTCCTTCTATTTTAATTTTTTAGAATAATTTGAGCAATATCTGTATCAGTTATTTGAAGTCAAGTAGAATTCTGCTAAAACCATCTGGTCCTGGGCTGTATTTAATTTGGAGACATTTCATTACAGCTTCTCTTTCACTAGAAGTTATAGGCATATTTAAATTACTTATCAGATAATGATTTAACTGTGGTCAGTGGTATAGAAATTATCCATTTTGTTATTTTTTCCAATTTGGTAGAGTGCAGGTCTTTAAAGTATGTCCTGTGACTCTTTCTTTCCTTCCTTCCTTCCTCCCTCCCTCCCTCCCTCCCTTCTTTCTTTCTTTCTTTCTTTCTTTCTTTCTTTCTTTCTTTCTTTCTTTCTTTCTTCCTTCCTTCCTTTTATTTATTTATTTATTTATTTATTTATTTATTTATTTATTTTTTTGGTTTTTCAAGACAAGGTTTCTCTGTGTAGCTTTGTGCCTTTCCTGGAACTCACTTGGTAGTCCAGGCTGGCCTCTAACTCACAGGGATCTGCCTAGCTCTGCCTCCTGAGTGCTGGGATTAAAGGTGTGCCCCACCACTGCCCGGCCTTGTCCTGTGATTCTTTATGTTTCCTCAGTGTCTGCTCTTATGTTCTCCTTTTTGTCTGTAATTTGTTAATTTTGATCTTCTCTATCTGTTAGTTATTTTGGCTCAGGGTTTGTCAACATTGTTGATTTTCTCAATGACCCAAGACTTTCTTTCATTGTTCTTTGTATATATTTTTTGCTGCCATTTGTTTTTATTTCATTGATTTCACCCCGAGTTTCATTCAGTAGAGAGTTGTTCAGTTTCAATGAGTTTGTGGGCTTTATTGTTTTCTGTTGATATCCATCTTTAATCTGTGGTGGTCAGATAGCATGCAAGTTGTTATTTCTATTTTTTTTTGTTAATCTGTTGAAACTTGCTTAGTTTCAGAGGTTGTGTTCAATTTTGGAGAAAGTTCCATGAGGAGCAAAGAAGATATTATTTTATGTTTGGGTGAATTGTTCTATAAATGTTTGTCAGATTAATTTGGTGTTCCTCTGTTTTGCTTTAGTCTGGATGACTTGTTAATTGATAAGAGTAGGGTAGTAAAGTCTCCCACTATTAGTGTGCTAGTGTCTATATACAATATTACCTGTAGTAGTTTATTTATTTATTTATCAATTTATTTATTTATTTAATGATTCTGTCACTGAGTTTGATACATAGATATTTAGAAGTGTCAGATTCTCTTGGTGGATTGTTCCTTTATTCAATGTACAGGGCCCTTGCCTATTTTGTTGGATTAGTTTTGGTTTGAAGTTTATTTGGCCAGATATTAATATGGATACATTGTCTTCCTTTATGGGTCCATTTAGTGGAATATCTTTTTCTACATTTACCCTGAGGTGGTGTCTCTCCTTGATGTAAAGTTGTGTTTTCTTGGAGGCAGCAGAAGGATGTATCCTGTTGTCATATCTAATATGCTAGTATGTGTCTCTAATTGGGGAACTGAGACCATTAATGCTGTGAGATATCAGTAAACCGAGTTTGTTATTCCTGCTGTTTTGTTTTTGTGGTGCTTGCGGTGGTGGTTTTGGTGGTGGTGGTGGTGATGGTGGAGGTGGAGGTGTGTGTGTGTTTTCCCTCTTTTGATTTGCTCGTGTTGAATATTTATTCCCTATGTTTTCTTGGGTGTGATTGCTTCTTTTGGTTGAAATTTTCCTTCTACCTTCACTCTGGAGCTGAATTTGCAGATAGATATTACTTAAATTTGGGTTTTATCATAAAATATCTTGTTTTATCCATCTATTGTTATTGAAAGTTTTTCTTGGTTTAGCAGTCTAGACTTGCATCTGTGGTTTCTCTGAGTCTGTAGGTTGTCTGTCTAGGACCTTCTGGATTCTGGAGTCTCCATTGAAAAGTCAGGTGTTATAATTGGGCCATCTTTATATGTTCCTTGTTTTTTTCCCTTGCAGATTTTAATATTCTTTCTGTGTTCTTTCTGTTTACTGTTTGGTTATTATGTATCATGGGTAATTTCTTTTACTTTATAGTCTATTTGGCATTGTGTATGTTTCTTAAACTTTGATCAGCATCTCTTTCTTTAGATGAGGAAAATTTATTTCTATGATTCTGTTGAAAACATTTTCTGTGCTTTTGACCATTTTTTATTCTCTTTCACTATTCCTGTTATTCCTAGATTTGGTCTTTTCATAGAGCCCTGGATTTCCTGGACTAGGGAATTGGAATTGAAGGTTGGCGAGGACAGTAAAAATCGCCTGCCTATCTGTCCTCTCCAATCAATTTCCAGGGAGAGATTCAGCCTTTCATTTCTTAAACTACATATAGTCACCAAGAGAAAAAGCCATCATGGTAAAATGATAAGCAAATGACTTGTAAGGTGATAAAATCTTTAAAATTGTCTCTTTAACATCAAAGAGAGAACAGTGCCATGTGTAGTAAGTGTAATGAGCTTTTAAAAAATGTCAAGTTATATTTATACATAAAAATAATTAAGTAAAACATGCCTACATTTTGGTTCCTTTGGTTTTCACAGTGAAGAAAATTGAGCCTTGAGCCATACGTAATGAGCTATTTTTCATGCTATTCACTGCGTTCCCTTCAACTTTGTGACACAGCATGAGATCCACTTAGTCAAGAAATTAATTGTATATGGCATTAATTTTTCACCATACAATATGGAGCATAAAATTATCTCTATATTCTATAGAATATTATATATTCTATAATATTTTTATTTCCAGTTTTATAAGTGTGAACTGATACTTAAAAGCTTACATGTGGCATATTTCAATCTCTTAATTGGATAGCTGAGGAAATCCATGTGAAAAAATATGAATTTCGTACATCATTTTATAAATGACTCAGTTAAAGTTCCTGTGTTTGACATGTAAGTTCAGTACTCTTCCTGGCATAGCAATATACTATGTTCAATATAATTAGAAATGTTTCCGAATTCAGCACTGAATGTAGAATCAATGGCAATTTCATAAAAATGAATTGCTAAGAAATTAAAAGATGTTCTTCATTTCCTTATATGTGACTGGGCTATGCTAATGGATTCTACACACTGTTTTAATGCCTACTTTGTTTTCCAGAAGAAGAACAGAATAGTGCAGTCACCTTGCTCCTCTGTCATTAATGTAATCCCCTCATCAACTCTGTATTCTGGACAAAGATGGAATCTCTTGTGTAAGCGCTTTTTTCTTTTGGATTTCATTGCCTTCTAAAAAGTATAATTAATCAAAAGCAAGCACATGAAAAAGACATGAAACACTAAATACATAGGAATGTGTGAGGTACATCAAATATGCATGAATAAATGGATATATTTTCCAGAAGACTCTGTTCTTTAATTGAAAACATATTTTTTCTCATGTAAGAAATCCTCATTACCTTTTCCCCTTCCTCCACTCTTCCCAGTTCCTCCCCACCTTCACTCCCATTTTGATTCACCCCATTTCTTTCTCTCCTTAAAACACCACCAAGCCTTAAAGAATAAAAATAATAATAAAATATAAGAAGATAAAACAAAGAAGATAAAACAAAGATATGTATTGCAGGAGGAATCTTTGAGAATCTTTGATAGCTGAGCAAGACACTGATCTATGAGTATAACAGTTTGTCAAAGGAGGCATATTATTGCTATGTTTGGGATTGTTGTTTGTCTGTTTCCTTGTCTTAGTAAAGTACTAATTGGTTTTCCCCTAGGGCCATGAATTACCTAGTCTCAGAGTCTTGGTCACACAACAGTGTCTGGTATGGCTTGCATCTCATGAAGTGGACCTTAATTCAAAAAAGATATTTGTTGGTTACTGCCACACAGCTTGTCACCAATGCACTAACATCTTAAAGGCAAGATACCATCATAAGCCAAAGTATTTGTGGCTGAGTTGATATTTGTGTTTCACCTTTGAAAGCAAACAGAGCACCTTCTGGTAACAAGGATGCTGGCATGTAGGGGTGAAGGTATATGTATTCACCAGCTCAATTCTCTGTGTTCAATGAGTTGGATAGGTGTTGTCATCAACAACTGGGACTTGATGACAGTTTGTGAACAGCAACCTATAACTCTTAGCAACAGCCTGAGTTGTTCTGAGTTGTTTGAGGCTTCTATGGGAATCCTTTGGCCAACAACTCAATTAGCTATATCCCAGTCACTGGACCGAAACCTTCATTTGGTGACAAGAGATGGCTTGTTAGCGCTCTGTCTCCCCCATTATTTGGCTGTTTTTGTTTTTTTTTTTTTTTTTTTATATCATCTCCATGTATGTATACAGTCCAGAAAGTTTCTACTCTATTAGGTTTCTATACTACCTCAAATGGCCTTTAAATTCAGTTGCCCTTTCCTAACTTCTTCCCAACATTTGTGATTATATGGATTTTAACTTTGTTATCAGTTAATATTCATATATAAGTGGATATATACCATATTGGTCTTTCTATGTATGGTTACCTCATTCAGAATGATTTTTTTTAGTTTCATCAATTGCCTGTGAATTTCATATTTTTTTTTTATTTTGTTGTAGTATTTCACAGTATAAATGTATCACATTTTATTTTTCTATTCATCTGTTGAAAAACATCAAGGTTGTTCCCAATTTCTGGATATTATAAATAGAGGAAAAATGAACATTGCTGAGCCATTGTTGTAGTGGGTAGCCATTCCAGCTTGGTTCTGGAAGTTCCAACCCCCATTGAGACTCTGGCAACTGTCACGCCTACGAGGCGGGGCGAGGGGAGGCGCCGGGGGACCCGAGAGCTGGATGGGTCAGCGTTCTCTCCTCTAAGGTAGAATGGATCATACTTTGGATATATGTCTAAAATGGTATAACTGAAACTTGAAGTAATTTAATTTCCACACTACTTTTTGTAGAGACTGTGCAAGTAGTCCCATCAGCAATTGGTGAGTGTTTCCTTTTCTCCATAGCCTCAGTAGCATGAGCTGTCATCTGTTTTATTTAGCTTAGCCATTCTGACTGGTGTAAGATGGAATTCCAAAGTAGTTTTGATTTGCATTTCCCTGATGGCTAAGGTTGTTGAACATTTCTTTAAATGTTTCTTAGCCACTTGAATTTCTCATTTGAGAATTTTTCATTTATAACTGTACCTCATTTTTAATTGGGTTCTTTGTTTTCCTGAAAAGAAGCTTTTCTTCAGTTTTTTTTTTTTTTTTGCTATGTAATTTGATAATGAATCTTTTATTGGATGTATTATTTGTTAAAAAAATAAACTTTACTCATTTAGTAGTCAACTGTTTTGTCCGAATGGTAATTTGCTTTGCCATCAGAAGCTTTCATGTTTTGTAAAATCTTATTTATTAATATTTGACTTTAGTGTCTCTGTAATGGTGTTGTATTCGAAATGTATTTCCCTATGCAAATGATTTTAAGGCTATTCATCCTTTTTTTTTCTATTATGATCCATGAATCTTGTTGTTGTTGTTGTTGTTTAAGTCCTTGATCTGTCTGGAGTTGAGTTTGTGTAGAGTGATAAACATATATCTGATTTCTTTTGCATGCAGCATCTATTTGACTAGCATCATTTATTGAAGATACTGTCATTTTTCCAGTGTATATTTCTACCTTCATTATCAAAAATCAGGTGTCAGCAGGTATGAATATTTATGTCTGGTTCTTCTTTTTTGTTAAATTGATCAATAGGTTTGATTTTGTTCCAATACCATGTTGTCTTATTACTATAGGTATAATATACAATTTGAAGTGAGCTATGATGATACCAGGAGCAATTATCTTACTATTCAGAATTGGTTTAACTCTCCTGGGTTTTTGTTTATTTGTTTCCATATGAAGAATAAAATTGTCCTTTCAAAATCTGCATGGGTTCTGATGATGATATGGAATATGTATATTGCTTTGGTGACTTTTGCTAATTTAATCTTACCAATCAATGAGCATGTAAGATATTTCCGTCTTCTGATATCTTCTTTCATTTCTTTCTTCAGTGTCTTAAAGTTTATATCATACAAGCCTTTCATTTGCTTGGGTAGAATTACCTCAAGACATTTTTGAGGGTATTGTGAGAAATGTAGTTTTCCTGATTTCTTTATCAGTCCATTAGTCATTTTTATATAAGAAGCCTATTTATTTTTTTAGTTAATTTTGTGATTAGCTATATTGCTGTGTTTATCAAATGTAATTGTTTCCAGATGGGATTTTTGAGGGATCACTTATGAATACCACCTTTTTATCTGCAAACAAAGATACTTGGAATTCTTCTTTTCCAATTAGTATTCCCTTGATCTCCTTCAGTTGCCTTATTACTCTAACTAAGACTACAAGTTCTATATTGAATATATATGGAAAGAATGGAAAACCATGTTTTGTTCCTGATTTCTATTGAATTTCTTTAAGTATCTCTCCATTCATATTGGTGTTGGCTACAGGCTTGCTATAAACTGCCTTTATTATGTTGAGATATGTCCTTATGTTGAAATATGTCCCCTGCATATGTAATCTCTCCAGGACTTTTATTATGAAAGAATGTTGTATATTGTCAAAGGCATTTTCTACATGTAATGAGAAAATAATACCTCTCAATTTGTTTATATGTTCTTTTTTTAACATATGTTGAACCATCCCTGCATTTCTGGGATGAAATATAATTAATCATGGTAGATGATCTTTTTGATTTGTTCTAGGATTCAATTTTCAAGTACTTCATTGAGAAGTTTTGCTTCTAAGCTCATAAGGGAAATGGGCCTATAATTCCCTTTGGTTGGGAGTCTTTATTTGGTTTGGTATCAGGGTAACTATAACCTCATAAAATGAATTGTGCAATGTACTTTCTGTTTTAATTTTGTGGAATAAATTGAAGAGTTTTGACATTACTTTTCTCTGAAAGTTTGGTGGAGTTCTGGGCTAAAGCCATCTGGCCCTGGACTTTGTTGTTGTTGTTAGGGAAATGTTTTTAATTTCTGCTTCTATTGCAGTTCTTTTTCTTGTGCTTCTGCTTTGTTGAATTTCTCAGGGCCGACTCCAGTAGTGTTGCTGGGATCTAGTAAAGATATATTGCCTTGGCTGCTATTGACTGTGTTTTTATGCTGGCATATAGGGGTCTGGGTTATGGATGATTGCAATTCTAGGTGTTGATATCTGGTCATGTCTTTTGTTGGGTGGGTGTTTTGTTCCTCAGATTTTGTTGACCTCTCTAGGTCTTAGGGGAGTGTGGTGGCTGTGTGTTTGCTAGTATGAAATTCTTCTGAGATCCTGATAGGTGTCACCACTGTGTTTTCCAGGTAAAATGTGTTTCCAATGTTAAGAACTGACATTAGGAATGAGGATGGGCTAGCAGGGCAGGCTAAGGATGTCCACAGGAGATGGGAAAGAAAATTGGTCCACATGCATTCGATTATTATCCTGGAAATGAGCAAGTGAGAAGCCACAACAAGCAATTTACTACAAAGCAGGAAGGAAACTGGGTCATTGGATTTGCAGGAGAGTGAAGATCTGAAGCTTACCAACCTGCTTCACTGATGGGCTTGCTTGTGTAGCATGCTTGACTGTCAGGTTTCCAGGGAATAGCTGCTAGATTTGGGAGCTGAACATTATTTCTCATAATTTTCAAACAGAATTTATGCATATTATTAATATAAACAATTGTTTTAATTTAGACTCCAGAAAAAAATTTTTAATGTTAACTTTTAATCTTACTTCTAGGGTAATTTTTTTTTTTTAACCATTTTTTCCTGGCTTTGTCATGTTTTTCTTTGCTCTTATGTTTCAATACATTACAAATGATATGATAAGGGTCTTCTTTTCTGTTTTACTTTGTTGTAAGTTACTCTCACTATCAGTTTATACACTGAGTTGTAATTCTCTACATCTCATATTTGTTCCTGTTTTCATATTTTTGTATTTAAACTGGTATTCTGAGCACAAAGTGTCATTGTGTCTTCCTTTCTTACATATAATTAGTCCCTGGCTTTTAATTAGTGAACTTATGACATTCATATGTAAAGATATTATTTATGTTTATTTATGCTGTCTTTTTATTATTTTTCTTCTTTTTAATTGCTTTTATTTTTCCTACTTCAATTTCTCTGTACAATTTACCTAAGACCTCTCTGATATATACAACAATAACTGATTTTTAGTGTGGTCAACCTAAACTTCTCTTTTATGTCCCCAGTTTCTGATAAGTTGCATGTATTTTACTTCTTGAAGCAAAAATTTTAAATAAAAACATCTTAATTCTGATATTCACGTTTTTACTAACTATTCAAAATATCACAAATGATTCCGTCCTAAATTAAATGGAAAAGGGGTATTTTATTTGAAACATCTATTTAGCAATGATGAAAACATAAACTTCGTAGTAGATGTCAATGCACATACTGAACTTTGTCTTATGGTCAGGGCATCATGGTAAGTGATAAATAAAGTTTAAATGTTTTGAATATCTCATGGCTGAGACCAAGTATTATCTGAGTTATAGTAAATTGGTTGAAGACTTGATTCATGTTTCCCTTTTATTGAATGTATAGCTGTTAAATCCAATGAAAATGTAATGGTACAGTTTCTTAAACTATAAGGCAGGTCAAGCATTGAATGCTAAAGAACATTCTAAAACATAACCTTTAAGAGCTACAGAGATGAATAATGGGAAAATGTACTGTGACTAATGCACTTAGGTTTACATTTGAGTATGAAAAATATTAAAGGTTATGACTTTATGTAAGTGCATAATTTAGTGAAAGAAACTATCAAGTTTTAGCACTAATCTAATTGTTCATTTGACAATAGAAATATCTGGTGTGTTCACAATTATCATTATTTTCATACTAGGTTATTGTCTTCACAGAATTTTAATTTTTTATTATTTATTATGTATACAGTGCTCTGTCTGCATGGCCAGAAGAGGGCACCAGATCTCATTACAGATGGTTGGGAGCCACCATGTGCTTGCTGGGAATTAAACTCAGAACCTCTGGAAGAACAGCCAGTGCTCTTAAACTACTAAGCTATCTCTCCAGGCCAATTTTTTTTTTTTATTCTTTAATAGAACTAATTGAACCCTCATTTAGATGCACAAAGAATCCTTAACTTCTCGGTATTTTCTGCTTGAAAAATACCATCATCACTTTGATGTGGTATAACTTCACAGTTTTAAAATTGTATTCTGAAATACTGTTCAATATTCACAGTATCTGATAGCAATCTTTATTGAGGAAATTGACCAGCTAGCATCCAGGTTTGCTATCTGGAAACTGTACTCAATTAAATAATAAATTTTAGTGTGCTGGAATCTGTAATCTCATGTAACAAATGGGAATTTGTTGTTAAACATTTGATTTTTTTCCTTTTAATATAAACATTTTGGCAAAGAGGAACCTGGAAATCCAGGTTGCTTAAAGATTTCATTTAAATGTATTCCAGGTAATCTATCTGAGTACTGTTTTTTGTGCTTAGTATGCTATCACATGCTCTTCATATAAATCTTGTCAAAGCATTGTCAATGGTTGTAAAGTTCTCATGACCACTAAGTATTCTGACTAGTTTTAATTTGTGTTATCTTTTCAGATAAATTGCCTACTGTTATGAGAAATAACATGAGTATTTTAGTCAGCAATCTGGGGTTAGCATAAAACTTGTTTTCGTTGACACTAGTTTTATTGTTGATAGTGTGTCAAAATGTTAACCAAATAAATTGTCACACCTCTATGTTAATTAAATAAATATAACTGCTTAAATAGCTCAAAATATCTTTAAAAAATTAGATCAATGCTCATGAATTAAAATTATAAATAATCTTTTAATTCCATGCCATGGTTATATTCAACGAATTAAAAAAACAGCAAATTTATAATAAGTAATAAACTTTGCTCAATATTATGATTTAGCATAACATTATAATAAATTTTTTATAAGAATCAATAACAAAAAGTTCTTATAGTGATGGCACAGGAAGATAGCTAAATAGGCAAATGAACCTGCTGCATAAGACTGTTGCCTTGATTTGACCCTTGGTACCCCTGTAACCATAGGAAAGAATGCACTCCAAAAGTTCTCCTCTGACCATTATTCTTCACTGTGGCATGTGTGCCCACAGACACACACAGACACACACACACACACACACACATACACACACACACACATACACACACACATACACACTTCTTTTCAGGAAGAGTCTTAAATTCTTAAGGTGAATTATAGAAAATAGATGCAAATTATATTTATTTATTCATTACTTATTAATTATTATTTACTTATTACCACGTTATTTACTAGCACATTGAGGTAAAATTCATTCTCAGCAATTTGAGGATTAAATTGGTACTTGATTTATGAGAAAAAAAATTTGAGTACTGGAATCTGGCATCTTTTGTTTCCTTTGGTTCTTGTCAGCATGAGCAAGCCACTGGGTGGAACAGAGTAAGTAGTTCTACTCTGTAGTCATGATTCTCTTCCTACCTCCAGGGTACTGCTCAGAGTTTCTGCCATGATACCTCTCAGTGATGGAATATGATCTGAGAATTGTACAAGAAATAACCCCATTCTTCCCCAAGTTTCTGAGGTCATGATATTTTTTCACATAAATAGAAAACTTGTCTGAACAAATTCTCTCTCTAGCTAAAGGTTTTTGCTTTGTATAACAAAAACTCATGGTATCCTGTAGGAAAGGTTCAGTAATCTGAAGAATAACGAGCACATAACCCATTTCTATATAGCTTCCTCCTCAGAAAGCCTAAATATAAACTCATCATTATCAGTATCACATATGGAAACTTCTCCTATTTCACTATTTTCAAATTAAGTTTAGTAATAATTATGCTTATAACACTTTAAAAAGTAGTACAGTGCTTTCACTTTCTAAAAGCTGTTTTTGAAGAGTAACATTTCCTGATGGCGTGGAATGACTTATCGTGAAAAGATAATAAAACCTTAATTATTCTACAATGTCCAAGAGCTTATTTCTAGAACTAAGCTAATACATCATTTGGAAGAGTTATCTATACCATTTTGTAACATGTCATAAAATAATCACATGTTGAAATTTCATTGGACAAAATTAGCTAATAGCAGTTTGCATTTTTGGTTGGTTTTTGCCAAAATTCACTATAATAAGCAATCTCTAATAGATATTTTTATTCTACACATGATCACAGTTATCTTTTTTGTTTTTTCTTTCCTCATACACATAATCACTCTTATATAATTTAAACAATGCCAATTAATGCTCTAGGTCTGTGGTAGGTGTCTACCAATCCCTCATTGCCTCATGTAATATTTATTCTTCATGAACATATAAGATGATGACATGATCTCACTATAATATTATCCTTATATTTGAATACATATCATGGTATTCTTTCTGTATAATTTACTATTTGTACATACACTTCAACACAATGAAACACACTTTCTGAGTACTAGTTCATAAATATTCTTATAGTTTTGTAAAATCATTATGTACAAAAACCACTTTATATATGCACCTATCTTTTAAAGATGTCAAGAAAAGAAAGAACAGTAAAAGGAAGAAAGAAGTTGACATTGAACATCTTATTTGTAATTTCTGATGGTCTCTAGTGAGTTTTGTCGCCCATATGACGTCAGTTTTCGATGCACTATTCCTTCAATGTCAGCCACTTTTCATCACAGTTAATGTCATCCTAAAGTATATTGAAAAGTGTGAGTACAGCTGAACAATTATGTCTAAAATCTGGTATGTTATAGGCACAATCACACAGAAGAAAAAATATACTACATAATTTACTTAAAATTGGTTAATAAAAGAAAAAAGTGCTTACATCATATAATTTTCTGCTCAACAACTTTTTTTTGTTTTTTTGAGACAGGGTTTCTCTGTTTTACAGGTAGCACACTTTTAAAATCTGTGAATGATATTTTTTTCTGTTATCATTTTTCCTTTTTTCCACTGTCAGGAAAAAAACATTTTCAGTTTTAATTTTATAATGAATGTCCATATAGGGTTTTTGACTTGTGTATGTGTGTGTATGTGTGTGTGTGTGTGTGTGTGTGTGTGTGTGTATGTTTGTGTGTGTGTGTGTGTGTATGTTTGTGTGTGTGTCTGAAATAGAGATAGCAATAAAGATAGATCGATAGATGATGGATAGATAGATAGATAGATAGATAGATAGATAGATCTTTGATGTTTTATTTCTCTTGGGATTTGTGTATTTTGTGTTTTATCTTATTGACACCAAATATCTTATACAAAATTCTTTTCAATTTCTTGCTTCTACTATTTTCTATTTTTCTTAAAAGGTTGATTATACTATATTTTATTATGATTCTCATTTATTCTATTAAGAATTGTATGTATGCTTAAATACATTTATCAGTGAATTTAAAAATAAAATTTAAGGGTCAATAGTTGCTTTTACAAATTGTTTCTGTTTCACTTCCTTGAACAGTGTCTTGGTATGGTTAAAAGAGTTTCAAATGTATATGAAGAATTATTTTTAATTTTTTTATCTTCATTTTACTCATATCAAATTTTACTAACTTAATTCATCTATGTTCTACCTTGATTATTATTTGTCTTCCTTCTCTAATACACACTTTTTTATCTCTACTCTGTTGGATTTTGCATCTTCTTACTCCTAACTTACCATTTGATTATTCTTTGTTCTTTATAACATTGAATTTTATGAATCAGTAGTCATTTAAATACTATATAATAACTATAAATAATACCTCACTAACTGTTTCAACATGAATTAGGTTATACTTGAATTAAACAATAATTACTTTGAAATATATCTTTGGTATATTTGACAATAAGTACCTTGTCAAGGACAGTTCTTCACACATGTTTATTATTTTAGCAAATATACAGAAATTTCTTTTTATGTCCCAAGTTCTGAAAGGACAAATAATTCAAAGCAATCAATAGTTACAGATCACTGGGAATAGACTTGCATTATTTTACTTAGACTTAGATAATGGATGGAAAGGATAAGATCTTACCTTACCTCTTCCCCCTCTTCAACTGGGCTCCTGGAGCCTGTCCTGGTGCTTGGTTGTAGATCTCTGCGTGAGCTTCCATCAGTTACTGGGTGAAGGCTATATGATGGCAATTAGGCTATTCACCAATTCACCAGGGTAGGCCAGTTCAGACACCCTCACCACTATTAGTGGAGTCTCGTCTGGGATCATTCTTGTGGGTTCCTGGGAATTTTTTTTAGCTACAGGTTTCTCCCTTACACCATGTCTCCCACTATATTTCTTTCATTGCTTTCCCACTCTGTCCCTCCCCCGAGCTCAACCATCCTATTCCCTCATATTTTCATTGCCCATCCCCTCTCCTCTATTACCCTCCCTCACCTGCATTTTACTCATGGGGATTTTCTCTGTTTCCCCTTTCCAAGATGACCTGTAAATCCCTCTTAGGTCCTCCTTGTTTCCTAGAACTTTGGGAGCTGTGGGTTGTAGTCTGATGACCCTATACTTTACATCTAGTATCCACTTATGAGTGAGTACATACCATGTTTGTCTTTGTGAGTCTGCGTTACCTCACTCAGGATATTTTCTAGTTCCATCCATTTGCCATCAAATTTCATGATGTCATTGTTATTTACTGCTGAGTAGTACTCCATTGTGTGTAAGTGCCACATTACCTTTATCCATTCTTCAGTTAAGGGGCATCTACGTTGTTTCCAGGTTCGGGATATTATAAATAATGCTGCTGTGAACATAGTTGAGTATGTGTCCTTGTTGTATGATTGAGCATCCCTTGGGCATATGCCAAAGAGTGGTGTCATTGGGTCTTTCTGTGGATTGATTCTCAGTTTTATGAGAAACCACCATACTGTTGGCTTTCTGTAAATTGCCTTTATTATATTAGGTATGTTTCTTGTATTCCTGATATCTCCAAGACCTTTATCATGAAGGGGTGTTGGATTTTGTCAAAGGTTCTTTTCAGCATCTAACCAAATGATCATGTTTTTTTTTTTTCTTTCAGTTTGTTTATATGGTGGATTACATTAACAGATGTTCCTATGTTGAAGCATCCCTTCATCTCTGGGATGAAGACTACTTGGTCATGATGGATAATTTTTTTGATGTGCTCTTAGATTTAGTTTGGCAGCATTTTATTGAGTATTTTTGCATCAATGTTCATGAGGGAAATTGGTCTATATTTCTCTTTCTTAGCTGCATTTTTGTGTGGTTTGGGTATCAGGGTAACTGTAGCCTCATAGAAAGTTTGGCAGTGTTCCTTCTGTTTTTATTGTGTAGACAATTTGAAGAGTATTGGAATTAGCTCTTCTTTGAAATTCTGGTAGTATTTTGCACTGAAAGCATCCGGCCCTGGGCTTTTGTTTTAATGACTGCTTCTATTTCTGTAGGAGTTATAGGTCCATTTAAATTGTTTATCTAGTCTTGATTTAATTTGGGTAAATGGTACCTATCCAGAAAATTTTCCATTTCTTTTAGATTTTTCAATTTTGTGGAGGACAGGTTTTTGAAGTATGACCTGATGATTCTCTGGATTTCCTAATTGCCTGTGTTATGTCCCCTTTTCATTTTTGATTTTGTTAATTTGGATATTGTCTTTTTGCCTTTTGGTTAGTTTGCATAAGGGTTTGTCTATCTTGTTGGTTTTCTCAAAGAACCAACTCTTTGTTTCCTTGATTCTTTATATTATTCTCTTTGTTTCTATTTTATTGATTTTAGCTCTCAATTAGATTATTTCCAGGCATCTACTCGTCCTGGGTGAGTTTGCTTCTTTTTCTTCTAGAGTTTTCAGGTGTGCTATTAAATCACTAGTGTGAGATTTCTCCAACTTCTTTATATAGGCATTTAGAGCTACAAACTTTCCTCTTAACACTGTTTTCATAGTGTCCCATAAGTTTGGGTATGTTGTCTAATCATTTTCATTGAATTCTAGGAAGTCTTTAATTTCTTTCTTTATTTCCTCCTTGACCCAGTGGTGATTCAGTTGAGTATTATTCAGCTTCCATGAGTTTGTAGGCTTTCTGTAATTTGTGTTCTTTTGGAATACTAACTTTAAGCCATTGTGGTCTATAAAATACAGGTGGTTATTCTAATTTTTTAATCTGTTGATATTTGCTTTGTGACCAAGTATGTGGTCAATTTTATAGAAGATTCTATGCAGTGTTGAGAAGAAGGTATATTCTCTTGTGTTTGGGTGGAATGTTCTGTAGAAGTCTATTAAGTCCATTTGAGTAATAATTACTGTTAGTTCCCCTATTGCTCTGTTAAGTTTCTTTGTGACAGATCTGTCCATTGGTGAGAACAGGGAGTTGAAATCTTCCACCATTAGTGTGTGGGGTTTGATATGTGATTTAAGCTTTAGTAATGTTTCTTTTACAAATGTTGTTGCCCTAGTATTTGGGTTATCAATGCTCAATATGGAGACTTCATCTTATTGGATTTTTTTCTTTGATGATTACATAATGTCCTTCTCAATCTTTTTTGATTCATTTTAGTTTGAAGTCTGTTTTGTTATGTATTAGGACTGCTGCTCCAACTTGCTTCCTAAGCCCATTTGACTGGAAAGATTTTTTCTCAGCCCTTTACTTTGAGGAAATGTCTGTCTTTGAAGTTGGCTTGTGTTTCTTGTATGAAGCAGAAGGATGGGTTCTGTTTTCATATTCATTCTGTTAGTCTATGTCTTTTGATAAGCAAGTTGAGTCCATTGATATTAAGGGATATTACTGACCAGTGATTGTTAATTCCTCTTATTTTTGTGGTAGTGTTGTGTGTGTGTTTGCTTTTTTGGGGATTTGTTAATGTGGGATTATCTAATGCCTGTGTTTTCATGGGTGCATCTAACTTCCTTGGTTTGTATTTTTCCTTCTAGTGCTTTCTATAGGGCAGGATTTGTGGATAGGCATTATTTAAATGTATTTTATCATGGAGTATCTTGTTTACTCTATTTATGGTGTGTTTTACTGGGTATAATAGTCTGAGCTTGCATCCATGGTCTCTTGGTGTCTGCACAATGTCTTTCTAGGAACTTCTTGCTTTCAGAGTCTCAATTGAAAAGTCAGGTATTATTCTGATGGGTCTGCTTTATATGTTAGTTGGCCATGTTACTTTGCTGCTCTTGATATTTTTTTCTTTATTCTGTATGGTTTGTGGTTTGATTATTATGTGGTGAGGGGACTTCTTTTTTGGGGTGTAATCTATTTAGTGTTCTTTAAGCTTCTTTTATCATCATAGGCAGTTCTTTCTTTAGGTTGGGAAAATTTTCTTCTATGATATTGTTTTATATATTCTTAGTCCTTTTGAGTTGGTATTCTTCTCTTCCATCAATATTATTCTTAGGTTCAGTCTTCATGGTGTTTCAGATTTCCTGGATGTTTTTTGCTGTGGAATGATCTGTATGTCAAATTGCTCTGATTGGTCAATAAATAAAACACTGATTGGCCAGTGGCTAGGCAAGAAGTATAGGCAGGAATAACAGAGACGAGAAAAGAAAGAACAGGAAGGCAGAAGGAGACACTGTCAGGTGCTGTCATGACATGCAACATGTGAAGATGCTGGTAAGCCACGAGCCACATGGCAAGTTATAGATTTATGGAAATGGATTAATTTAAACTATAAGAATAGTTAGCAAGAAGCCTGACTGCCATGGTGATACAGTTTGTAAGCAAGTTAAGTCTGTGTGTTAACTTGGTTGGGTCTGAGCGGCTGTGGGACGGGCAGATGACAAAGATTTGTTCTGACTGTGAGCAAGGCAGGAAAACTCTAGTTACAAATGGCACCCAACGTGGGGCACTAGTTTCCACCTAAAACATAGAAAAAAAGTTTCTAAAACGGAGCTAAAAACAGTTTCTAGTTGTTTCTATCAAGTTAGTGGCAGCCTGTGTGTTTGAGCTGCTATGGCAGGTTTCTGGCTTATGTGCTCGACCTGCAGTTTGGTGGGAATGAGGCCTCTGCAGCTGCATCTGTGTCATGGATTTAGCCTTTGCTAGTAAAAAAAAAAAAAAAAAAGAGGTTCTGGGCTACATGCTGTTTTGATAGAAGCATAGACCCACTATTTCTGAGAGGTAACGGCTCCCAGAGCTGGCAGAAAACGTACCACCGCCATGTTGGAAAGCTGAAGTGGGCAGAGCCAGCAGCCACATTGCTGTTTCAGGCTTAGAAGGCTGCAGTTTAAAACAATAGTCTCAAGGTAATATAAAAAATAAGCCACGTAAAGATGGCTACCACACAGAGAATCTGGATTATGTTCTCTTTGATATTCGTAACTGAAGAAAAATATTTGATTGCAAAAGCTGTTGAGTTAAGCCAAAATGTATATTTTAAAGGTACCTTGACTTCAAAATTTGGATGTAAGGATACATTGCTTTGGAAAGGAGGCTCTGCTTTTGTTTCCACAGAAAGCCAGAGGCTATGGATTTGTTCCAGATTAATATACATCAAGTTGGACCAGCCAAGAACCCCTGAAAGGTCTCCGATGACACCAAGGCCCAGATGATCCAACATCCAAAACCATTTCAAGGCAACTGGCTCAGACAATACACCCTCACGGACTACTCAATAATCCTACATTTTTCTTTGTGTCCCCATAAGATACAGTGCCCCCCTCCATCAGGAAGTAGTAAGAAAAGATACGCCCAAATTCCCAAATATACCAAGCTGGCCTTGGAAATGTGGAAAAGTTAAAATTTTCCTCTTTAAAAAAAAAAAAAAGAAGAAGAAAGAAAGAAAAGGGGAAGTGCTGTGTGCTGTGGGATGGTCTGTATGTCAAATTACTCTGATTGGTCAATAAATAAAACACTGATTGGCCAGTGGCTAGGCAGGAAGTATAGGCAGGACTAACAGAAAGGAGAAAAGAAAGAACAGGAAGGTGGAAGGAGACACTGACAGCCTCTGTCATGACAAGCAGCATGTAGAGATGACGGTAAGCTACAAGCCATGTGGCAAGGTATAGATTTATAGAAATGGATTAATTTAAGCTGTAAGAACAGTTAGCAAGAAGCCTGCCATGGGCATACAGTTTGTAAGCAATATAAGTCTCTGTGTTTACTTGGTTGGGTCTGAGTAGCTATGGGACTGGCAGGTGACAAAGATTTGTCCTGACTGTGGGCAAGGAAAGAAAACTCTAGTTACAGTTTTTTTCTATGACGTTTTTGGCTTTAATGTTTTCTTTGACTGAGGAATCCATTTCCGCTAGTGTATCTTCAATGCCAGAGATGCTCTCTTCCATCTCTTGCATCTGTTGGTGATGCTTGCATCTGTAGCTTTTGTCCATTTACTCAGATTTTCCATTTCCAGTATTCCCTCAGTTTGTGTCTTCTTTATTGACTCTATTTCACTTTTCAAGTCTTGAACTGTTTCCTTCACCTGCTTGATTGTATTTTCTTGGCTCTCTTTAAGAGATTTATTTATTTCTTCCTATTTTTGTTTGTCATTTCTTTAATTTCTTTAAGAGAATTTTCAATTCCTCTTTAAAAGCTTCTATCATTTTCTTAAAGTCATATTTAAGGTCATTTTCTTCTGCTTCTTCTATGTTGGGATGTTGAGTTCTTGTTGATGTAGGACCATTAGATTCTGGTGGTGGCATATTGGTCTTGATGTTGTTGAATGTATTCTTGCACTGGTGTCTACCCATCTCTTCCTCCAATTGGTACAAACAGTTTCTGTGTCAGGGAGCCACTCTTGGTCCAACCATCATTCTTTGTCCAATCCGAGCTTTTTGTCCAATTGGAGCTCTTGGTGCAATCAGAGCTGGTGAGGTCTGTGTCTCAGGGAGCAGTTGCAGTCTCAGAGAATTGTTGGTTTTGAGGGGTAGGATGGGACTTGCAGGTTACAAGGTCCAGTGAAGGGTCGTAGTGATTAGGACTGCCTGCAGGAGTCCTGCCTGCTGGCCTGCAATTGGGGCTGCAAATGGGTGGGGGTATGGGTACACTTGTGGTGATATATTGTGTCCCCCAATATATTGTGAACCTGTAGCTGAAAGTTTTCCTGGTTCAGGCCAACTTCTGGAGCCCCGTGGACCCAAATAAACACACAGAGGCTTATATTATTTATAACTGCTTAGCTATTAGCTCAGGCTTACTCCTTATTAGCTCTTACACTTAAATTAACCCATAATTCTTATTTATGGTTAGGCACATGGTTTGGTTCCTTCTCTGTTCTTCCTTTACATCTTGCTTCCTCTATGTCTGGCTGGCGACTCCTGAATCAGCCTTCCTCTTCTCAGAATTCTCCTTTTCTGCTTATCCTGCCTGGCTACTGGCCAATTGACATTTTATTAAACCAAATACAAAAGCCTTATCCAACAGCATGCACCGTAATAAAGCTTATCTGAGGGTCAGAGGAAAAAGCCAGTTATTATAGTAAACATAGAAGTCAGGCAATGGTAGCATACACTTTTAATGCTAGTGTTCAGGATGCAGATATCAATCCAGATCTCTTTGATTTCAAGGCCACACTGGGGAACATAGCCAGGCATGATGACACATGCCTTTAATCCCAGCACTAACCATAGAGGTCTGTTGTCTGTACAGACAGACAGGAAGTGATATAGCTGGGCAGAGAGAGGAAACGAGGTGCAGAATAGAACGGCATATAGGCTTGTGTGTAAAGGAAGTATGTCTCTTTGGCTGAGGATTTCCAAGTAGTAAGAACATGGCTAGCTTCTTTCTGCTTTTCTCATCTCTCAGTTTTTACCCCAATATCTGGCTCTGGGATTTTTTTTTTAATTTTTATTTATTTATTTATTTTTTTACTAATAAGACCACTTAGCAATTCATCTTACATGTACTGGTTGTGCCTCTGGGATTAAAGCCTACAAACTGGGGTGATATGCTTAGAGAACAAAGACTTACCTCTGGCTCCAATCAGAACTGGTGGAGTCTCTGTCTCATGGAACAGTTGATGTCTGAGAAGATGGGTGGGTTTGCTCAGAATGTTTCTTTAAAAATTAAGTAGTCCTGTTTTGGGTTCACATATGTTAAGACTGTAATATCCTATTAATGGGTTTTTCCTTTAATGAGCATGAAGTATTACTCCTTTTCTATTCTGATTAGGTTTAGGTAGAAGTCTATTTTTTTCTGATATTAGAATAGTAAAGTCTGATTTTTTTTAGTTCCCTTGGCTTGACACACACATTTTCCCACCTTATATCCTATGGTGGTATCTATCATTGGTCATTATCTGTGTATCTTGGAGAAATGCAAATATATTCATCCTTTTATCTGATCTAATCTTTTTACTGGGGAGTTAAGAGTATTAATATAAAGAATTATTGAATGATTTCTATTGATTCCCATCAGTTTATTGCTTTTGTGGTATTCTATTAAACCTCTTGATTCAGTGCTCTGCAATGTTTATTTGTTCCTTGTGTCTTCTTGGACATGCTCATCTCTCTTCTACATTTTGTGTTTGTTTTTCAAGACAGGGTTTCTATGTGTAGTCTTTGCTCTCCTAGAACTCATGTGTAGATAGACCAGGCTAGCCTCAAATCACAGATATCTGCCTGCCTCAGGCTCCCGAGTGCTACGATTAAAAGCATGTGCCACCACTACCAGGTCTACTCTTCAATACTAATTTTTCCCCAATATTCTATTCATAGCTGGCTTAGTGGTGATAAATCTTAAATTTTTGTATGGAAAATGTCTTTTCTCAATTTACTATGAATGGTAATTTTACTTCTACCTTTAGTGTTTCATACTTTGTAGCACATCAGTCCAATAATTTCTTGCTTTCATAGTCTCCATTGAAAAATCAGGTGTCACTTTTTTGTGCCCATCTTTGGATGTGACTTGATATTATTTTAATTTTTTTTTTCATTTTACATGCCAACCACAGATCTGTCTCTCTTTTCCTCCCACTCCCAAGCCTGCCTGCCTCAAAATGCCCTTGTTCCCTCCTCCAACAAGATAAGGAGTCCTATGGGAGGTCAGCAGAACCTGGTACATTCAACTGGGGCAACTCCAATCCTCTCTCCCTACATCACAGCTGTGGAGCCTCCATGAGACTAGACTAGGCCCACTACATAAGCAAGACTGTTGTATAGCTTGATCTGCTTAAGGTGCCCCCCTGACTTGATCTTTATACCTGTGCAGTTTCCACAACTTTTCTTCATCTTTTATGATTATTGTTGTGACTATATGAGGAGTTTCTTTTCTGTCCCTATATATTTTTATTCTGTTTAATCTCTTGGACCTGTGTAGGCATCTTTTTCTTCAGATTTAGGGAAATTTGTTCTATGGTTTTGTTGAAAACATTTTCTCTACTTTTGACCTAGATCTCTTCTCCTCTTCCTATGTCTCTCAGGCATTGGTATACCTATTATATAATCCCCCAGTGTTTCATTATGTTCCATTGGGGGGGGTTGACTCTGGCTTTAAGTCCCAAATCTTCAAACGTGTTCAAGAACTGGTAGTTAATACATGGTTTTTTATCTCATATATTAAACTCATAAAATCAGATATTATACTTGCTTTTGGCCAAAGGTCAAGAATAAATTATAAATAATTATCTATGTACCCTCTTCCAAAACAAGCAAACAAACAAAACCTTCTGTTATTTCTAAACTATTTCAAAAGGTAAGGTGGTCTTGCTGAGTGCTGAATTAAATGTTTTTATTTTCTTGCAGAAATTTCAACTTCTCATACTGTAAATGTTGAGGTCCTGACTTGAAAGTGGTTTTCCTAATGTAGAAATGTTTTCAGTTTGTAATACAACTACACTTCTGTTCAAACTTAATGATACTTACAAGCCATTGGATAATCATAATGATTATTAACCAAAATTCATTTAAAGGGTCTATAGTAATTCTCTCTATTACCTAGGAAAAATAGGAATGGTTGTGTATTTTGTTACTCAAATAAACTAAAAAGGGAAATTTATAACTGAAGAAAATGGAGATAAAGAAGGGAAGTGGAAGAAATGGGTACATTCAATAAAGATTAATTACAGAATGAAGTTTGTAATTAATTTTCATATATTGATTTTGAAGCAAATGGTAACAACTGTATTATGTCTTTTCATAGCAATTTCCTACAATATTTTAAAGAGTAAACTTACAAATGCTTTGTCTGTATATGTATGTAATATTACCCTTATGTTCAAGTATGTGTGAATATGTTGGCATGTGGAAGTTGGAGGTTTAAGCAGGTGTCCTCTTCTCTCTCTTTTCACCTTTTTAAAAAAAATTTATTTTATTTTATTTTACAACATAATTTAATTCTACATATCAGCCACAGATTCCCTTGTTCTCCCCCCACCCTTCCCCCCAGGGCACCCCCCATTCCCATCTCCTCCAGGGCAAAGCCTCCCCCGAGGATTGAGATCAACCTGGTAGACTCAGTCCAGGCAGGTCCAGTCACCTCCTCCCAGGCTGAGTCAAGCATCCCTGCATAAGTCCCAGGTTTCAAACAGCCAACTCATGCAATGAGCACAGGACCAGGTCCCACTGCCTGGATGCCTCCCAAACAGATCAAGCCAATCAACTGTCTCACTTATTCAGAGGGCCTGATCCAGTTGGGGGCCCCTCAGCCATTGGTTCATAGTTCATGTGTTTCCATTTATTTGGCTATTTGTCCCTGTGCTTTATCTAACCTTGGTCTCAACAACTCTCGCTCATACAAACCCCCCTCTTTCTCGCCAATTAGACTCCCTGAGCTCCACCGGGGCCTAGCCATGGCTCTCTGCAGCCAGTTCCCTCAGTCATGGGATGGAGTTTCTAGCATGACAATTAGGGTGTTTGGCCATCCTATCACCAGAGTAGGTCAATTTGGGCTATCTCTTGACCATTGACAGCAGTCTATTGTGGGAGCATCTTTGTGGATATCTTTGGGCCTCTCTAGCACTTTGCTTCTTCCTATTCTCATGTGGTCTTCATTTACCATGGTCTCCTATTCCTTGTTCTCCCTCTCTGTTTTTGATCCAGCTGTGATCTCCCGCTCCCACAGCCTCTCTTTCCCTCGACCCTTGCCCTTCAGTACCCCCACTCAGTCTAGGCTGTTCATGTATATCTCATCCATTTCTCAATCATTGGGTGATCCCGTGTCTTTCTTGGGGTCCTGTTTTCCAGGTAGCCTTCCTGGTGTTATGAGTAGCAGTACAGTCATCCTTGTTCCACATCTAGTATCCTCCTATGAGTGCGTACATACCATATTTGTCTTTCTGAGTCTGGGTTACTTCACTCAGGATGATTTTTTCTAGATCCATCCATTTGCCTGCAAACCTCATGATGTCATTGTTTTTCTCTGTTGAGTAGTATTCCATTGTGTATATGTTCCACATTTTATTTATCCATTCTTCAGTTGAAGGGCATCTAGGTTGTTTCCAGGTTCTGGCTATTACAAACAATGCTGCTATGAACATAGCTGAGCAAGTGCCCTTGTGGTATGACTGAGCATTCCTTGGGTATATGCCCAAGAGTGGTATAGCTGGATCTTGGGGGAGATTAATTCCCAATTTTCTAAGAAAGCGCCATATTGATTTCCAAAGTGGTTGTGCAAGCTTGCATTCCCACCAGCAGTGGAGAAGAGTTCCCCTAGCTCCACATCCTCTCCAGCATAAGGTGTCTTCAGTGTTTTTGATCTTAGCCATTCTGAAAGGCATAAGGTGGCATCTCAGAGTTGTTTTGATTTGCATTTCCCTGATAATTAGAGATGTTGAGCAATTCCTTAAATGTCTTTCAGTCATTTGAGTTTCCTCTGTTGAGAATTCTCTGTTTAGTTCTATAGCCCATTTCTTAATTGGACTGTTGGGGTTTTTGATGTCTAATTTCTTGAGTTCCTTATATATTCTAGATATCAGTCCTCTATCAGATGTGCAGTTGTCGAAGACCTTTTCCCATTCTGTATGCTGTCGCTTTGCCTTGTTGACAGTATCCTTTGCTCTACAAAAGCTTCTCAGTTTCAAGAGGTCCCATTGATTGATTGTTTCTCTCAGTGCCTGTGCTACTGGTGTTATATTTAGGAAGTGATCTATGCCAATGTGTTCAAGACTACTTCCTACTTTCTCTTCTAGCAGGTTCAGAGTAGCTGGATTTATGTTGAGATCTTTGATCCACTTGGACTTAAGTTTTGTGCATGGTGACAGATATGGATCTATTTGCAGCCTTCTACATGTTGATATCCAGTTATGCCAGCACCATTTGTTGAAGATACTTTCTTTTTTCCATTGTACACTTTTGGCTTCTTTGTCAAAAATTATATGTTCATAGGTGTGCGGATTAATGTCAGGGTCTTCAATTCGATTCCATTGGTCCATATGTCAGTTTTTATGCCAGTACCAAGCTGTTTTTATTACTGTATCTCTATAGTAGAACTTGAAGTCAGGGATCATGATGCCTCCAGAAGTTGTTTTATTATACAGGATTATTTTGTCTATCCTGGGTTTTTGTTTTTCCATATGAAGTTGAGTATTATTCTTTCCAGGTCTGTGAAGAATTGTGTTGGTATTTTGATGGGGATTGCATTGAATCTGTAGATTGCCTTTGGTAAAATTGCCATTTTTACTATGTTAGTCCTGCCTATCCATGAGCATGGGAGATCTTTCCATTTTCTGACATCTTCTTCAATTTCTTTTTTCAGGGACTTAAAGTTCTTGTCATATAGGTCCTTCACTTGCTTGGTTAGTGTTACCCCAAGGTATTTTATGTCATTTGTGGCTATTGTAAAGGGTGATGTATTTCTGATTTCCTTTTCAGCCTGTTTGTCAATTGTATATAGGAGAGCTACTGATTTTTTTGAGTTGATCTTGTATCCTGCTATGTTTCTGAAGGTGTTTATAAGCTATATCAGTTCCTTAGTTGAATCTTTGGGGTCACTCAAGTATAGTATCATGTCATCAGGTAGACGTATTTGCCATTAAGACTGATAACCTGAATTCCATTTGATTGTCAGATCATACAAGGTAGAATGAAGAAAATGATTCCTAAAAATTGTTCTCTGACTTATGCGTGAATGCTGGGCATTTACATGTACTCATACACACATAAACACACACATGAATATAAATAAATATAGACAAATATATAGCAACCAAAACAAAACAGATATTACCTATCATGATGTGTATAAATTTACCCCAAAATTGAGTGCCTTTTATTTGTAAGAAGTATGATTTTCATTGATTGCCCTTTTATCTAAAAACTAAAGTAATTCTATATATGTGTGAGCCTATCAAATGATAATAAAAGTATCAATTATAAAAGAAAAAAAAGAAGTATGCATTTATGGGAAGTGAAAACATGTTTTTTTTTTACCTACTGTATGTTAAATTTTTATAGATAGGTACATAAAAAGCTGAAAACTAAATCCAAGAACAGTTTTATATATAAATATTCCAATCTCTCAGTTGAAAACCACCCATAATCACTTGCCTTGTGATACATTAAGGTTTGAAATAGTGGATGCTGAGAAAAGTTATTCATCTTCCTTGAAATCTCGTTGTGAAGTTTTGCAAGACCATATGAAATGTGACATTAATCTCCAAACTAAATCACCATGTATCGCTCGTTTTAGAGCCTCTCAGAAGAGATAATAAGTGATGTCTGTCAACATGGCTGGTGTGAATTGCTGGATAGCTGCTTCTTGCCACATTTAGTAGTTTCATGAAATCTTTTTTTCCTATTTTTAAATGGGATATATATCTACAGAGAAGTAGTGTCTTTTAGCACACTGAGAAAATTTCTCTAGCAAGTTAATGTGTCTTAGCATCTCAGCACATAACATTTCCACTGATTGTCTATCTCTTCTTCATATAAACTAGAGTCAGCATGCCAGTATTGGAGCAGTTCTTTATTCACTTAGACTTCTATCCTTTATTTTAATCCTATATTATAATAACTTTTTTATTATTAGTTTGTTATAGCTAATTATTTATAGCATCTCCTGAAATAAAATAGATGGTCTTATTTTTCATTGCTCTATTTAGTAGTTGCTATTGCAAGACCTTGACAAAATACTTGACAGGAGGAACTTTAAAAGCTGAGCATTGTTGTACATGTAAATAATCACATTCATAAATAATCACAGTCTACTGTGAGATGGTCTTTCTGTACACAGGGAATATATGTTGCTAGTAGTGGTTAATAAAGAATCTATTTTGGCCTATGGTGAGGGACGATTAAAAACCAGGAGGGAAATCTAAGAGAGATACATGAAGAAGAGGGCAGAGTCAGGGCTGATGCCTTCCAGCTGCCCAAAGATCAACATTGTAGTAGACCAGTAATGCCAAAGCCATATGGCAAAATATAGATTAATAGAAATGGGTTAATTTAAGATGAAAGAGTGATCTAGCAAGAAGCCTGAGCCATAGACCAAAGAGCTTGTAATTAATATTAAGCCTCTGAGTGATTGTTTTAAAAGCAGCTGCTGGACTACAGGTCCAGGATGGGACAAAAAAAAAATAAAAAATAAAAAAACAAAAAAACTGCCCAGCTACAACAGTCAGAGTTTTAGAAGGTTGAGACCATCCTCAGATACTTGGAGGATTGTGGCCATCCTGGCTGCATGAGATTGTCTCAAAATATATTAAAAAAAAAAAAAAGTATGAGAAAACAAACAACTGTCACCACCAACAACATAGTATAAGGAAAAATGCAGAGGGAAATTATTGAGTGGGGCTTCAACGTTACAATTTCTCAGCCTTGTGGAATTGAGCAGAACACTGTAGTACAGTGGTATACAGCAGAGGAAGGCTGGGACCATGAAGCCACCAAGGATAAGAGACCCACAGGGTGTGTCACCAGGGATTGCCCTCCACAGTCTCAGCCTTACTTTACCACAGGAGATACAACCTTTTGAAATAGTATTCTCATCTAGGAATCAAGTGATCAAACTGTGATTCCTTTTGTGTAGCAAGAAGATTTAAACTGTGTGGTTTCTGACTGATACCGATTTCTTAAGCAATGCTTGTTGCCAATGTGTTGCACAAGTAGTATTTTATCTCAGAGGTCATTGAAGAGTGTAACTTATTTTCAGATTTATTTACCTTCCCAAGTTTAATAAAGGATGACTTCTATGCCAGTAATTTTAAATTGATGGATATTTTATGTATACTAATGGAATGAATATTTCACTTAAATTATAACATTTTTCAATTCTAGTTCTGCCTGGTAATTACAATTATCTACTCCTTGTGTGTCAAAATGATATAAATATATATTTTACTCATTCTAATTATATCATAACTGAGTTTAATCATTATTTCTAGATCTAGTATTTGCTGAATTTATACATATTACATTTTACTACAAACTCATGTCTTAATAATTTTTAATATGACATGGAATGGTATTATTTATGAAACAAATTGTTTGAAGTCTGCTTTATAGAGATTTGACTCTTGTTCTTTAAAAGTATTAATTTACTTTTGAACTTTTAAGAAGAATCATTTCAAAGTATAGCATTTAATTATGTTAAATTAATGGGCTGGCTGTTTTTTTTGCTACCTTGACACAAGCTGGGGTCCTCTTGTAAAAGACCCCTCAACCAAGAAAATGCCTACCTTAGATTGGACTGTAGGTAGCTCTAGAGAATTTTCAGAGTTAATGATTGATGTGGGACCATATCCCACTACAGATGATACCACCTATGGAATGTGATCCTGTGTTGTCTAAGAACGCAGGTTGAGGAAGCTGTGCAGGCATGCCACAAAGCATGTTCCTCTGTGCTCTCTGCTTCACCTCCTGCCTGCAGAATCCTGTCTCAGGCTCCTGACCTGACTATCCGTATGTATGATGAACTGTATCCTTTTAATCAAATAAATCTTTTTCTTTCCATGTTGCTTTTGGTTTGTGTTCTATTACAACCACATAAATCTGTGTGAAACAATTAAGATCACTGAAACCTATCTAATAGAAAAGAAAATATGATATGGAGTAATACTACAGTAAATAAAATTATGTATAGTATGTAAAAAGTGTTCTGAAGGATAGGACAAATTAATAAAATAAACTTCAATCAATCCTGTTTCAGAAGTAGTTTCTCAACTTTGTAGCTCTTTTGTTCTTTATCCATAGAGAAGAATATTTTAAATATAAACAATTTTGATAATATTCCTTTAAACTAAAAGTTTCCAGAGAAGCATAATTCCATGTGCTTTGCATGTTCTTTATGTTAGTTCTATGCAAAAGGAATTTCCATTTAGAATTGTGAACTGTAAATCATTATAACTATGCTCAAATATGTCTCTGCAAATCAAAATAACCATTATAATGTATTTTTGTTAAAGAAATATTTCTTTTTTATAATAAATAAATAAATAAATAAATAAATAAATAAATAAATGTGTTTTCTCTTTGGGTTTTCCATAACATATTGTTTTATATAATTCTTTTTCTGTATAGAATAATGATAAAATTGGGTTAATTTTACTATACAGAAGAGAGGATGATAGTTAAAAAATAACAATACTTTTATTTCTTGTCATTTCATGAGGTAGCACCTTATCTATATTTCTCCTTTTCAATTTGCTTCAAATGCAGCATAACTGTAGTATGATCCTCACTGAGCTCTTAGGAAACTTCTCTTCTGATTTTAAAGAGAGCTTAGATGATTGTTCACAGATGGTAGTTGTCAACTTCTCAAGGCTCTGGTCTCCTTTGAAAAACTTGATGAATACACCTGCACTGTGGACTTGTTACTTTCAGATCTAAATGAACTGTTGATGCTGGGAGCTGTTCCTACTGCATTCTATGACCCATTTTAAACTTGAACAAGGAAACTCACAGCAATTTGATTTTGTCTAACATTATTTTCACTGTATTAGTCATATGCAAAATAGAAAGTAATGTCTTTAGTAAAAATTTAAGTTGTGTGTATTAATATGTCTATCAATATATTTATTAATAATTCATTTTAATATCAAACAGCAATTTTCAACATTTCAAAACCCACAATATTTTGAATCAACCAAATCGTCAGAAATAGTTTAATATTATAGAAGGAGTAAGTGGAAAATGGGAAGAGGAGGATGACTGAAAGAGAGGAGGAGAGAACATTTATGTCTTTTGTAGAAAAAAATAATTTTAGAATTATAGGTTTTGTTCATATTAACAACTAGAGAAGTTTAAAATTTGAAAAACTGAATCTTTACCAATCATGTATTTTTGAAATGCACATCAAGATAATTGAATATGTGTACTTCATCATATATTTTTATTCGTGTTATCTAGGAGGTTAAATGTTAATGTAAATCTAGATTTGTAGAAAAACTCACTTAGCTGAGTTCTTTTTTAACTCATTAATTAAGTAAAAATTTAAATGAACTACAGTTTCCTGTATTTACTTGCCTCCTAAAATGATAATAGTATTGGTAAATGGAAAGAGTATTTTGATTCTTATAATATTAAAAGTTAAGAATTACTTTCATAATGAATTATTGAATAAATTATATAAAATACATCAGAGTTGTATATAACTAATAAATGTGGAAACAATAATTTAATTCATACAAGGTATCTTGACATAGTTTTAGTAAATTGTAAATAAATAACTTTGAATAAAGATGATAAATTCAATATTGTGATATTACAATGTTGTCAGTGTTTTTCTTTTTGTTATTTATTTCACAAACTGCATATTATAGAACCAGATAAGATCACCTTAAAATTAACTGTATAACAGCACACTGATGTAAATTATGATGTTAGAGAAATATTGTAAAATGTTTAGGTTGTCATTATTCAAATTTTTCTGGATATTTTCTTTGAGAATTTTATGTATGAATATAATATACATTGTTCAAATCCATCCTCCTTTTCTACTTCCAATTATATAAACCCATGAGTTCACTTGGTGTATGTACATGTTGCAGTAGATGAACATATATTCATGTTTAACCTCTCAGGGACCACATCCCTGAGGATAGCAGATTCCTTCTTCCCTAGCATCTACCAATTTTCCATTGGGGTGGGGCCTCATAAATCCCACTGACAACCATGTTGAGCTTTAGGCTGGCTTGGTATTGTAAAGCTCTTATGAATGTTGTCCTGGCAACTTTGAGTTCATGTGTGTGACAGTGCTTTCATATCTTCCCAATACTGCTTGCTGTAAATGTCAACTAAACATAGGTTTTATAATCATTCTGTCCTTCCTTAATGATCACTGAGCCTTGAGGTTAGGAGTGTGATATAAATATTCCATATAGAGCTGAGAAGCTCATAGTCTCTTTTCCTCTTTGTGTTGACCAATTGTGGGTCTCTGAAGTAATTACTATCTCTTGCTGTATTGTTCATGGTTCTCTAGAGAAACAGAAATGGCAGAGTCGTATATACTATTGTGGCTTACATGTGGTGATATTTTATTTGTATGTTAATGAATAAAGTTTGCCTGGAGATCAGAGGTAATAGCAAACCATTAACACAAAAGTCAGACAGTGGTATCACATGCCCTTAATCCAATTACTTGCCAGGCAGGGTCTCTGTGTGTTCAAGGACACACTAGGGAACAGCCAAGCATGGTGACACAGGCCTTTAACCCAGTACCAACCATAGAAACCTGGAGCTCTCTACAGACAGAGAGTAACAAGGAAGTGATGTAGCTGGGCTAAGAGCCAATGAGAGGACAGAACAGCAAGGCAATGATAGCCCGGGTAGACAGGAAGTAGCTCTCTTGGGAAGTTATGGAGGTGTGGTGAGTTAAGGTTAGCTGGCAGCTCTCACTATTTCCCTGATCTCTAAGGCTTTCACCCTATATTTGGCTCTGTGTTTCTTATTTAATAGGACCATTTAACAATTTGTCTATACTTACATATTGTGGTACAGCTATTGCAATAACGACTGTCTCCCACTGGAAAGTTCAAGATCCAATTGTCATTTGGTCTACAAGGCTGGCTATCTTAGATAGTGCTCAGTATATTCTAGAATCCTGAAGTGGGAGGTCCTAATACGAGTGAAGGAATGAACTTGCCAGTTAAAGTGAGGGTAAGCAGACCAAACAAACAAACAAACAAACAAAAAAACAAAACAAAACAAAAAAAACCTTCCTTCTTCAATGTCCTTCATATAAGCTATCAGCAGACAGTGTGGCCCAAATTAAGGAGATTCTTCCCACCTCAAATGATCCAGTAAAAATAATACTTCATCAGTATGGCCAGATTCTTGGGATTTAGTTAATTCCAGTTTTAGTCAACTTGACAACCAAGAACTATCATTTCAGTGGCAAAATGGCTTCTCAAATAAGGGTTGACATATGAACTAAGCTATGGGTATACTGATAAGAATTTAGAAGTCAATTTAATATGGCATCAGTTTAGCAGAATGCTTGTATTAGGTCCTACCCTAAGGGTTGTGGCATAGCCAGTAAAGATTTTGGCATAATGAAGTACCAGCTACAATTTCCAAAAAGTGGTTGGTTCCTCGCATATCATTCATTCTACTATTTCACTTGTGGGCATATCATGCCAGTTCAGTAGTTATTGCAGACTATGGTCTGAGTAATACTGTTAATAGATTTCTTCTCTGGTAGCATAAATAGAAACTTCTGGAACTATGAATGCAAGCTTGTAGAAACAAGGCTTTTGGGTCAGCACTAGGTTAAGGTCATCTAGTCCTCTCATCACACATATGGTGTCTTGAGTAAGAGTCTTACAGTGTAGCTGGGAAGGTAAACAGGATCCTTGACAATAACCTACTGTATGGGGATCTATGGAAATAGTAAGCACCAATAACTGTAACTCATGCCTTTCAATGGGTTTTTTTATTTAATAGCCTATGATGTTTAGGAAAGACATTGGCCCCCACCAAGTACATGGTAACATTATTTAAACCCTTTATATACATTAATATGTGTATATTTTAGGATACCAGCATTAACAATATTTTCAAAGATGATATAATATTGTGACTATAAAGAAAAAGTTACATAATACATTAAAATTATTAGAGGATGTCAAAGCTGTCCATGAGAGGAATCAGTATGCTTGAACTTTCTTGTGCCTATAATATGTTCTTAGAGACTAATTTAGAAAGTGAGTTGGCAGGAACTTTTTATAATCTATATTTGTTAATTATTTCTGCTTAATATTTTCCTATAATAGGTCTCAAACCTTCATATATTATTGTGAAGAATTATAAAATTTATTAATTATTTTTTTCTTAAGGGAAATGCATCTGATATCAATAAACCATAAATAAATGTGAAGATGATCTGAAGACTTGTGAAAACACAAATAGTCAAATGAAGATAATGAGTGCTATCAGAAAATACAAAAAAAAATGGAGAATAAAGGAGACAAAAGAGTTCAGTGAAAGAAAGATGTCATTAAGGGAATTTCTTCATGTCCTTAGGTTAGTAGATTAAATGATGTACATTTCCTTAAGTAAATCTGTACAGCCATGCACTGGTTCCTACCGTTGAGTGCAGTTTTGAATCTTGCAGAAGTCTTGAGTTTGTTTCCTAGCCCCCATGTTTGGATGTTGGCTGGCTCGCATCAGCTTGGAGTTCTGGCCCCAAGGGATCTTCTAGGCTGTGAGGATGATTTCCTATAAGTGGCACACATCCCTTTACACACATACATCACAAGCAAAAATAAACCTTTAAAAGAAATACATACAGCACATATCCATCCCTAGCACTGTATTTTCTCAGTTAAAATAGTAAATGGAAAGTTAAAAATATTACAGTGTACTTTCATTTTGCATTCTGCTACACAAGGTAATTAAACACATGGTTTAAAAAAGAAATAAAAAAAAATGGTGTCAACTAAGTCCTACAGCTAAAGAAGCACTATTTAAAAAAAAATCAATTCACTGAAACACAGGAAGTCGGCTTTCAGAAATTATAACAAAGCACATTGTGGCAACCATCCTACTGTTTATTCATTTCTCAAAATAGTACAAGCATTTTCACAAAAGACAAGTTATTCATTATGAAATGTCCCCAAGGAATAGATTGTCTCCAAGAGGGCTCCACATTTCTCCTTTGTAAAAGAAACCTATTTCAAAAGTAAGGTAAAAAGCTCAGTAAGAACACTCCAGCTGCTCTGAGCATGAGTACTGCTTTACAGTGTACATACATGGATATTTGAAGACTGTGTATAGTAGAATTTAAACAACAGAGTAGATATTCTCACTGAATATTATTTGCATAAGGCCTTTGCAAACTCCTTCATTGGCAACTATATCCACTTACAGAAAGTGAAGCTCATATACTGACAGTGTTGTATGTTTTGTGATTAATAGTTATTCAAGCTTTAAGTATACGAATGCTATGAAAAATGGTTTATTTTATTTTATAATAACGCTTCCTCAAGCTCTAAAGCCTTAAAAATATAACAACACTTCAATATAAGCACTTTAGTCTTTGATCAGTGGAATATAGCATTATTTTAACACCTGTTAGTGGTGATTATAGCTAAACATTTTCAGAGCCACATTTTATGACACTAATTTAGAAAAGAACAAATATTAGTTTTCTTAAATATATTGGCATGATTATGAACAGTGAAGGCACGCTAACGTGAAAATGGATGCTTCAGATGGACTAGGAGTTATATTTGCTGCTCTGTAATCAAATTAAGATAGTGCTATTTAGATTACAAATATAACTTTAAATGTAGAAAGACATATCATTTGATAAGAGTGATTCCTTTAATTGATAATGTAATTACCTTCTGAAACTTCTCCTGTGTGCCTATCATTTCAATAAGTGTTATAACTTCCAAAATTAACAATTACTCAATGTAGTATCAAATATTTAACTAATATACAAATTAATCTGGATTCTGGGTGGGTATCTTTGTTGCCCACAATGAAAAAAAGGTATTTCTGGTCAAATATATACCTGTCTACTCTGTATTTGATTATTCATTCATCCTTCACTTTGAGTAAAAATATTCTACATCTCTCTATAAAAGTAGAAAATTACAATCATCTCTTTCTCAACAGCATATTCTGGGATATAACACTGTATTTATATAAAATATTGGATATAGTATGGAAATTTTCCTATCAGTTTTCACACAGGCAAAGAAGAATCTATCAGTTAGTGAATGTCTCTGCTTACATGTCCCTTGAATTCTTTATCTTTTACTTTGGAAAATGTACAAAAATTAGATTTTGTTTTATTTTTGAAACCTTAATATGACAATAACCTGTAATCATGCAAAAATTCAATATCTTCATTGAAACAAACAAACAAGCACAAAGCAAGCAGCAATCAAAGTTAGCATAGGACTGAAGGGATTTTACAGTTAGTTTCACATTTCAATTTTCTTTTTTATGGTTTAATTCATCAAAAAAATGTGTTCAAGTAACAAATGAAGAAGTATAGTTTCAATTAAATTAACAATAACCATAAGAGAAATGTAGAAACAGAAACATTAAATGAGCAACAAATACAAATGCAGGCTTTCTTTGACAGAGCCAAATACCAGTGTTCGACTAAAAGAATATAGCAATAAAATGATGCCTAATGAAAATCCGCCTTACTCAGAGACCAGTACATTGCCCTGTTATAATCAGAGAAGCGTCCTCCTGCAGCAAGTGGGAAAAAATACAGAGACCACAAGCTGACAGTATGGGGAGAGTGAAAAACCTTGAAACACTCAGCCATAAACAGTGTCTCTGTTGTTTGGAAGGAGTCTAGAGGAAGAACCACCTAGGCTTCCTTCCCCATCTCTTTCCCTATATGCCCCTTCAAAGCCTGCCAAACACAGCTCCCCTCCAAACATGCTCCTTCAGAGTCCACCAAACACAGCTCCTCCCCAGAGAGGCCCAGGACAACTCTCACAGGGGATATATAAGCTGCAATCCTGAAAACAAGACTCTTAGTTCTTCTGGTCTTGTGTCCCTGACTTCTGTCTGTGGGGCCGGGAATCGCCCGGGAAAGCTTCATCCATTAAACCTAGGGCTTTCCTGATTTGCTCTGATTCGGTTTGTTGCGACTGCGGTGAGGCAAGCCTTCAGGAGACCTAAATTTATCATTTATCAAATCCCTCCTCTCAGGGATTAGGGAATCCTGAGGAAGAGGAAACAGAGAGGCTGGAAAGAATGATGGAAACCAAGGAAACAAGGACCTTTAAGTCAACAGGATGGATGCATATAAGGACTCAGGTAGAATGAGGCAGCAGGTACAAGGGCCTTTACTTTTCTGCACCTAGAGCTGAAAGGAGAAGTGAACATATGTCCCCGTCCTTAACTCTAAAGCTATCTCCAATTTCATTAGCAAATAAATATATAGTTTCCTCTAAGAGAGTTTCAACAACAGAAAATAAGCTTAAAGGCATTCTTGGAGGTTCCTTTCTGTCATGACAGCACTATTCTTTTTAATCTCATTCTTATTTTCATTTTATTTATACATTTTTCTTTCTTTTTACCCTTCAGATCCATGGTATTTCTAAATGATTTCCAAGTGTGCAAATGAGTGAACCTCTGCAGCTGTATCTGTTTCTTATACCTTTCCTTGGGCACTTTTCTGTTTGTTTTGTTCTATTTCATTCAATGTGCTAGTTTTTGTTGTAATTATATTATATTTTATTTTAGTATCATTCCCTTAGAAGCTTGTTTGTGTTCTAACGTGAGACAGAAAGGGTGTGGATCACGATGAGAGGGAAGGCAGGGAGGAACTTGAAGTAATAGAGGGAGGAGAAACCATAATCAGGATATATTATACTTTTTAAAATCTGTTTTCCCTAAGACACAGTAATTAACCTGTTAATAAGGATTGATCCAAGAAGATTGGTAGTTTCCAAAAGAAAAAAAAATAGATGAATTATGACCTTTAAGAAAGGAAATGGGAGGTTAATGAGCAAGGAATGGGGGTACATTTTATCGAGAAAGTACATATGGTACAATTTTAGCAAATGTTTTTATAAGTGTATTGAAATGGTAATTCAAATGATGTACCCTAACTTTTTCAGGATAGTCTTTTTCTCTTCCTTCCACCCTCAAAGTTTAGTGCTGTTAACATATCACTCACTAAAAATATTTGTATAGAAGACGAATCTTTGTCTTTATATTTGGGGCAAGGATAAGCCTGAATCCACAGGACAACTGGATAGGAATGACTTTTTTGTTGTTGTTGTTGTTAGAATTTTAATCATGGCAAGAAAGGTAAGAATTAGGCCTTTCATTTTCTTTTTTTAAACAATATAAAGTATAATAAGATAAAACAAAATTGGTCACATCAAAGTTACGCAGAAGTGGACCCTGATCCCCTTGTTGTCCCACTGTTCTGATTGTAGGATCACTACTGAGTCTTCTGTTAAGTGGCACATAAATGTTTTATTAATATATTTTTTATTCATTTTACATACCAATCACAGATCCCCCTTTCTCTCTTTCTGACCATCCAGCCTCTCCCCATAACCCATCCTCTCTTTCCTCCTACAAGAAGGTAAGGCCTCCCATGGGGAGTCAGCAGAGCCTGATACATTCAGTGGAGGCAGGTTCAAGCCCCTCCCACTGCCTCAAGGCTATTCAAGGTGTCCCACCATAGGTAGTGGGCTCTAAAAAGTCTGCTCATGCACCAGGGATGGATCTTGATCCTACTGCCAGGGGCCTCTTTAAGCAGATCAAACTATACAATTGTCTAGCCTATGCAGAGGGCCTAGTCCAGTCCCATGCAGGCTCAACAGGTTTGGTCTAAAGTTTATGAGTTCCCACCAGTGTGGCTTGGTTGTCACTGTTGGTTTCCCCATCATGATCTTGATGACCCTTGTTCATAGAATCAAAGTGGGATATAAATGTAATAATGGTATGTGCAGTTTTAATTTGTAAGTAATTTCTGAGTGAAAATGAAGTATAAATCCATGATTTGTAAGGTTTGTCATTTTTTTCATAGCATCAAATATTGACAATTTTAGTTTGCTATAAGCAATGTTTGACAAAGCAGTGCCATATATATATATATATATATATATATGGATTATGAATAGATATGTAACTGTAGATATAATAATATTTCATAACATGAACTTTTCATGAGTTTTTTATTCTGAAGAATGTTATTATGACGTTGAACTTATTTATACAGTGTACCACAATCAAATTCAGTCCCTCTCTGTTAACACTTCTATTCCCCAAACCTTCTCACCACCCACACATTACTAGTGCAAGCCCATGTTTACTTCTTTTTCGTGTCCACATGCAGTACAGAGTATGTGGGTGGTACTTGTGAGTGTCTTTTTGTGTCTCTTTTTTATCAACTAAAATAATATTCTTTGTTTTGGTCTATTTTCCTACAGATGTAAAAGATTTCTTTCTGTTTTGTTGCTAAAATCTCACTGTAAACACACACATTTCTTTTCTCTATAGTTCTATTCATGGGTACATAAGTTGACATTAATATTTTATCACCTATATAACATGGCACAATAAACATGAGTATGCTGGTAAAAATATCTATTTTTAATAAATGTGAGAAAAGGCCAATAAGTCAACATTCTGGAAAACAAGTTATCAGGAGATGTCAGTTTCACCCTCATCTACCATGCTTTCCACTTCAGTTACCAAGATTCAGATTCATTCATGCTTAACTTCCCTTTCAGTTCATACATCTCAGCTAATCCTGGATTTTCTAGATATAATGCATTGTGTGTTAGTACATGTCAGTACCATACTACATTGGTAATATTTGATGTCTGTAGCATAAGTTTCAGCAATTTTTCAGCTATTAGCTTTGTTCTAGGCTAAAGCCCAGCTTTCATAAATATTTATAGGAAAGTAAGATAATCATAATTCCATTTCATATCTTACATGAGGAAGTATGTGACTATCAATTAATGTATACTGTAGCTAGAGTTTTCCTGCCTTGCCCACAGTCAGGAAAAATCTTTGTCACCTGCCAGTCCCACAGCCACTCAGACAAAACCAAGTAAACACAGAGACTTATATTGCTTACAAACTGTATGGCTGTGGCAGGCTTCTTGCTAACTGTTCTTATAGTTTAAATTAATCCATTTCTATAAATCTATACCTTGCCACGTGGCTCATGGTTTACTGGCATCTTCACATGCTGCTTGTCATGGCGGCGGCTGGCGGTGTCTCTTTCTGACTTCCTGTTCTTTCTTTTTTCTTCTCTGTTAGTCCCGCCTATATTTCCTGCCTAGCCACTGGCCAATCAGTGTTTTATTGACCAATCAGAGCAACACATTTGCCATACAGAACATCCCACAGCAGTATACTGAAAAAAAAATTCCTTAATTTCCCTATAACACACTAAGTAAAAAGAGAGAAAATTACTACCAAATAGTTTCTACTCCAAGTATCTGAAAGAACTTAAATATTTAAACAAGTCTGGAGAAATGGCTCAGCAGTAAGAGCTCTTGGTGCTCTTGCAGAGAACTCAAGCGAGTTCCAGCTCTCAAATGAAGATGCTAACAACTGTCAGCAACTGCAGCTACCAGTGATCCAGCTCCATTTCTGGCTTCTGAGGGCACCAGCATCCCTCCATTCACACACACACATGAAAATACACATAACTACAGGTGAATATTTAGAAAATAGAATCAATATATAACTTAGAAAGAAATACTTTAAATTGATACATTGAAAATGAAATGAATATAATCTTAAGTGACTTGCAATGTGAGGAGTTAATTATCACTCAGGTTGGTTTCTACATCACCCACCATGACCTTTGCTCTGTATACTGTTACTGATAATTCTCATATCAAATATTATGATGGAACTCTACTGTGATAAACATTACTTTATCACGCAGTTTTCTTTTTGCTATCTATGTAAGTTACATAAAAAATATCCAAAGGCTTCAGAATAGATGAATAATCATCACTATATATCATACATGTAGACAAGGAAAGGTAATGAAATCAGAAGGAAAAGAGGACTCATTTTACAAACACAAATACACACAAATAAACTAAACTAATTTAATATCAACAGAAAATTTTGATTATATATTTATATGCATAAAGAAAATATCAAATATGATTATGAAAAAAAATACAAGTTTTGTTTCTGGATAATAATATATATTATTTTCCTGAGTTTTATACAATGCATCCAAATCATGGAGATTCAAAGAAATATAATTCTCCATTTAATGCCTATACTGCATTTATATTAATAATGCAAATAAAAAGATTATATAACAAACACTGTAACAGTTTTAAGGAATGATATGGAATATCTAATATTTCATATACAAAAATGTGTAAACTAAGCTGGGTGGTGGTAGTGCATGCCTTTAATCCCAGCAATGGGAGGCAGAGCTAGGCGGATCTCTGTGAGTTAGAGGCTAGCCTGGGCTACAGAGTGAGTTCCAGGAAAGGTGCAAAGCTATGCACAAAAACCCTATCTCCAAAAAAAAAAAAAAAGTAGCAACAAAAATGTTTAAATTAAAAAATTATACCACTCTTGGGTATATACTCAAGGAATGCTCAAACATACTGCAAGAAAATATGTTGCTGGAGGGCTTCTATCCAGGTTCCACCAAGCCCCACAGTCCCACAATCCACATAAAAATAATCACTCAGATGCTATCCTTCTGAGGTCTTTGATGTGGTTAAAGACTAGATAGTTGTAATTTCCTCAATTATGATAAAAGATAAGTTAGATATAAAACCTTAAACTCACAAATATAAGATAGATAGGACATCTTCTTTAATATTGTAACCGTAATTCTTGCTCAATAATTGTTTTGTTATATGTAATTTTACAATGTTAAAGTTAAACCTTCCTTTTTAAAAAAAAGAAGAAAAGGGGAAGTGCTGTGGATATATAAATAAAACACTGATGGCCAGTGACCAGACAGGAAGTATAGGCAGGACAAGGAGAGAGGAGAATTGGGGAAACAGGAAGAAGGGGGGAGAGATACTGCAGCCACCGCCAGGACAAGCAACATGTAAAGACGCTGGTAAGCCACAAGCGATGTGGAAAGGTACAGATTTATAGAAATGGGATAATTTAAGATATAAGAACAGTTGGCAAGAAGCCTGCCACGGCCATACAGTTTATAAGTAATATAAGCGTCTGAGTGATTATTTTATACGTGGATTGTGGGACTACGGGGCTTGGTGGAACCAGGAGAGAAGCCCTCCAGCAACAGACACATGCTCAACTATGTTCATAGCAGCATTATTTGTAATAGCCAGAAGCTGGAAACAGCCTAGATGTCCCTCAACTGAAGAATGGATTAAGAAAATGCGGTACATATGCACACTGTTATACTACTCAGCAGAGAAAAACAATGACATCATGAGGTTTGCAGACAAATGGATGGAACTAGAAAATATCATCCTGAGTGAGGTAACCCAGACTCAGAAAGACAAACATGGTATGTATTCACTCATAAGTGGATACTAGATATAAAGCAAAGGATAATCAGACTGTAACTCACAGCTCCAGGGAGGCTAGCTAGTATGGAGAACCCTAGGAAAGACACAGGGATCACCCAGCAATGGAGAAATGGATGAGATCTACATGAGCAAACTGGGAGTAAGGGGGGTTAATGGAGGGCAAGGGATGGGGGAATGAGATCTTAGGGGAGCAGGAGATTCAAGCTGAAATGGGAACAGAGTGAGAGAGCAAGGAAAGAGATGCCATGATAAATGAAGGCACCATGGGAATAGGGAGAAACAAAGTACTAGGGAGGTCCTCAGGAATCCACAAGGATGACTCCACCATAAACTAATGGCAATAGTCAAGAGGGTGCCTGAGCTGGCCTACTCTGGTGATCAGATGGCTGAATACCCTAACTGTCATCATAGAACCCTCATCCTCATCATGACTGATGGAAGCAGATGCAGAGATCCATGGCCAGGTCACAGGCAAAGCTCCAGGGGTCCAATAGATGAGAGAAGGGGGAGATTCTATGAGCAAGAGATATAGAGACCATGATTGGAAAAAGCACAGAGACAACTAGTCAAACTAGTGGAAATGCATGAACTGTGGACCAATAGTTGAGGAGCCCCCATGGTATTGGACTAGACCCTCTGAATAAACAAGACAGTTGTTTAGCTTGAACTGTTTAGGGGGCCCCGAGGCAGTGGGACCGGAGCCTGTCCCTAGTGCATGAGCAGGCTTTTTGGAACCTAGTGCCTATGCACAGACACTTTGCTCAGCCTTGGTGCAGGGAGGAGAGGCTTGGACCTTCCTCTACTGACTGTACCAGGCCCTGCTGACTCCCCATGGGTGACCTTGCCTTGAAACGATTCTTTATTAAAATATCTGTGTTTATCATTCACTTTTCCTCTTATAATGACCTGGATATGGCACTGAACAAGCCTCATATTCCATTCTTTCTCTGTTCTCTATTTGTCTTCACACACACACACACACACACACACACACACACACACACACACACAAACACACATGCACGCACATCCAAGAATAAACACATATACGTAGATACACACGAGTATATACATACACACAGAGGAAACACATTTTAAGTTTTTTGACTTCCACTTACCTATTCTCTCCATTTATTTTTCTTGACTCAAGGCAGAGAACCTAGACTTGTTTACAAAGCAAACATATAAAACCTTTGTCTTAACCATTTTTTACTACTATTCCATGCATACAGCATATTAACATATAATTAGTTAAGGATTTACAAAGGTAGTTTTATTTGGGCCATACTCTTATCTGCCTACAACAAATCATTCTAGTTGAAGTGTACAATAGCCATAACACCTTATGAATTGACTTAATTTTATAACAATATCAAAAATCTTAGCTAAGTAAATTCTGCTGATATTACTTATTTAATATTTGCTATTCCACCAAAATATAACAAAGGATGATGAATTTTGATGATGAAATAATTCTGTAGGCAACTTCACATTGCATTTAGGATTTCAACTTAGTGCTTGAATGCTAAAGAGAATATTTATATCTATATGCTCAGATATGGTCCCTGGTAGTTACAGTGACTCATGTGTGCTAAAAATGATAGTTTGACCAAGAAATTTAAATTTTAAATTTTACTTAATTTTAAAAGAAATGTCTATATGAGGCTAGTGGGCACTGAATTAGATGTTGAAGAAAGTCTTTGATGTGAGCAATATTTGTGGGGAAACAATCTGCTTTCCATTTTTATTACCAAAGGATTAGTGAAATAATCAGAAAAGACCTCTCTTATATCATCTATATACACAATACTAGAATGTCAGAAGTAATGGTAGAATAAAAACAACCCTAGTGCTTTTCTTGTTCCTTTTTTTTTTGAGACAGGGTTTCTTTGTGTAGCTTTGGAGCCTTTCCTGGAACTAGCTTTGTAGACCAGGCTGGCCTCAAACTCACAGAGATCCACCTACTTCTGTCTACCAAATGCTGGGATTAAACGCGTGCGCTGCTGCCACCATCACCTGGCTGTGCTTCTCTACTCTAGTGACTTTGACCTCTTTTTACTAGAGTATATAAATATTGGCTGTATCTACTCCTCATGGCTTGAGTAAAAATTTGAAGACTATTTTAAGAATCCATTAAAATAGATAACCAGAGAAATATATATCTTAACACAAACTTATTAATGTTCCCATACTTCCCAACAGTTAAAATTAATTAGAATCATGCCTTCTTTTAATTGAAACTTGAGTATTACAACTAAATTTGAGATTAAAATAGCACTCAAACTTTACTGTGTGTACATGAAGTTTTATTCTTTACATTATAGGTCACATGTGTACTATCATTTTCCTTAGCATGGAAGCCAGAATGCAATTATTCCTATTCATTTTCACAGAAACACAAAAGTATCCTATTTATGTCAATTCAGTTATCACCTATATTTGCATCTCCGTAATTACCCAAAAAATAATAAAAATATGTGTAAATATCTTGTTTTTTTTCTGGAAATAGTTCATATACATCAAACATGTACAAATTCTTTGCATTCTAGGGTAGTAAATAAATGATAGTTCAAAATGGAAATTGTACCATGTTTGAATAGATTAAAAGGTATTAGCAGGTCTAGGGAGATAACTCAATGAAGGGTAATGTTAGGTAAGCATGAGGCCCTGAGTTAAGTACCCAGTATCTACCCTGGGCATGGCTGTGTGCTTCTAGCCACAATAATAAGGAAGAATACTATTGAGTTATGTGAGGGAACCAAGGCACAAACACTGACCAAGTGACCCTCATCTACATGTAACACATGGAGAGAGGTTGGGAAGAGAGAATTACAACAAAAATATTACAATATAGGATAACTAAAATTATAATGATTGGAGAAACTGGGAAGATACTTCATATCCTAGACAGGCAATATAATACTATTAGTACATTAACTAAAATAGTTAACTGTAGTCAACTATTGACTGTAGTATAATTCAAAATATGTAAGCTTAATCTTGTCAAACAATGGTTTAAGCACTCAGATACACAAACATTTCTGTAAGGAGAATGCTAAGTCATATTTGGTAAGATATATACTGACTGATTAGGCTATAAATGTGTCAGAGTTCAAATTATAGATGCACCTTTGTATTTCCTCTAATATAATTTGTAGAAATATATCTAAGAGTAGTTGAAGCCACTAAAATTATTTTGCATTTTTTATCTGAATGAAATTGAGAATTTGCAAAGGATAATAAATGTTGACAGTTTACCAAAGTTAATTTAAATGTGAAACTTGAAAAATTGGAGAAGAATATACACAAGCATTGCATGGATTTATACAGAACATGGATTTATAGAGAACAGAAGATGTCTCTTCTTAAAATATGATATTATAATACATCTTAGAGAACTAAGATCAGAGGCTTTTCCTGTGAATTTCTTCTACTAAGTATGCTGGTTTGACTACACTTACTGAATTTTATATGTTGTAAACTTAATTCTCAACTTTAGAGAATAGAGAAATAAGAATTTAACAATGTGATTAGATTATAGGAGCCTGACTTTTAGGACTTATCTTGCAGATTAGTTATCTCAATATTGGTTCTCACTAATGACAAATTTTTACTTTCTCTGATCTTTTGTATATGTTTGTGATTTTTTTTTTTCAAGACAGAGTTTCTCTCTAACTTTGAAGCCTGTCCTAGAACTCACTCTGTAGACCGGACTAGCCTCACACTCATAGAAATCTGCCTCCTTAGTGCTGGGATTAAAGGTGTGCACCACTACTGCCTAGATTGTGTTTGTGATTTCTTACCCCTCCATATTTCATTAATGCGTGATGTGGAAAGGAAGTACTGGTCACAAAAAGGACCATTGACCTTCAATTCCCCAGTTTTTAGTACCACAAAAAATAAACCCCTCTACTCTCTCATTTACTTTTTTTTTCAGGTATTCTGGTATAGCAGCATAATAAACTAAGATATTAAATATTAAAAATTATGAAGCAAGAATACCTTTCTATGCTCTGTCTTCTAAAAACACCTGAGCAAGATAGAGTGGTTCTGGAAGACTGAAAAAATCAGTGCTTTCTGGACATGAAAAAAAAGAATTACACATGTAATCCTGACAAATGAAGTTGTCTGCATAAGACATAAAAAGATAAGCCAATCAATATATCATATGTAGGGGAAATATATAAGCACCTAATATAGCATATGTATGGGGAAGATATAGGCACCTAAACATTCAACTGTTAGACAGCTAAGCTTTGTGAGAAGAAGGAGAGTGAGCTCTTTACGGATGTGGCCCAAAGAAGGTTGACTTTGCTCAATTGTAAGGATCCACATTTATTTAAATATGTGTATTTGGACAACAATGATTTTACTCAAGGAGTTATCAAAAATGTACCTATCTATATCTATATCCATATCTATCTATCTATCTATCTATCTATCTATCTATCTATCTATCTATCTATCTATCTATCAGAGAGAGAGAGAGAGAGAGAGAGAGAGAGAGAGAGAGAGAAAAGAGAGTTTGTAAGGAAACTCTTAGGAGTTTGTAGGGGAAGTGTAGGATACATAAGATCAAAAACATTGCATACATGTATAAAATTTTCCAAGAATAAATAAAAGATAATACATCAAAAACAACATATTTATTGTTAGGCTTTGTTTTATGAGAGTAAAAAAAAAAAAACAAAAAAAACATAAATTACAGATAATGTTTACATATCCCCATCAGAATTTCCCACTGTTCCCCTTTTGTTGATGACTGTATGTGGCTGCAGTAGAAGCAACTCTTCTTTCATCCAAGGTAACAATCTTTTTCTTCTTCTTTTTTTTTTTTTTTTTTTTTTTTTTTTTTTTTTTTTTTTTCTCCGAGACAGGGTTTCTCTGTGTAGCTTTGCACCTTTCCTGGAACTCACTTGGTAGCCCAGGCTGGCCTCGAACTCACAAAGATCCACCTGCCTCTGCCACCCTAGTGCTGGGATTAAAGGCATGTGCCACCACTGCCTGGCCAAGGTAACAATCTTTAGTGGACCTCCTCAGACCTCTAAAGCAGAAGGATTATGTTGGAATAAGGACCATAAAATACATCACTGTTATCACTGTACATCTTTTGAACATATTTGTTTTTCAATATACAGTAATCTTATACTATGCTGTCTAAGATGTATGGATTCAAGATAACCAAGTAAATATGAAATGCTATGTGAACTATAGCTATTTTGGGATCAGGTTCTATTACTTCTAAACATTTAAATGTGAAGTGGTGGCGCATGTCTTTAATCCCAGCACTCGGGAGGCAGAGGCAGGAGGATCTCTGTGAGCTTGAGGCCAGCCTGGTCTCCAAAGCAGAAAGGCGCAAAGCTACACAGAGAAACCCTGTCTCAAAAAACTAAAAAAAAAAAAAGAAAAAAAAAAGAAAAAAAAAAAAAGAGAAATAGATTCATAATGAAATGATACTGAGTGTTTTTTCTACTTCTACAATTCTACTTTCTTTTATGAGTATACAACTATAGAGAAATGAATATTCTAAATTCTTACTTCAGAAAAGATTTGATTTTTTTTACATTATCCAAAAATTGATAACAAAAATATTATATACATATCCACAACTCCAATATCCAAAATAGAAAAAGCAGAATGTTTAGTATTATTCTAGTGAGAAACATAAAAAATCTCCATACTATAGACCTTATTAAAATTTTTCTGTTCTGAATGTACAATTTTGACATTTTAACTTTATTTCCCTAGGGTCTGTGGGTGAGGCAACCTTCTGCTTAGCTTTATTATGGATTTCAAGACTTTATTATCATTTTGTTTGTGTTGACTCATTTTCATAATTGAGGATATTTGCTTGATTAATTAACTTTTATCCATGTTTTGTAAAAGAGATGCTATCAAACATATTGTGATAAAAACATAAATGATAATGGATATAAATGGTGCATTGAAAAGTAATTCTAAATTAAATTTATTGTATCAATGAGATGACTGTTTTAATCAATTCCATCTTTGTATTTATTACCTAAAAATATTCTCCAGACCGTGTGAATTCAGTTTAAAATTTAAATTATATTTATTTAAAATATTATTCCACATAAAAATTAATCCCAATAGACAAATTTCAAGGAAAGTTTTTTTTTTTTTTTAAACAATTTGGCCACTTACTTTATCACCTAGAAATAACAAAGCTTTCTGAGGTACAGAGTCCTAGATGTTAAAATAACTCTTTATGGGATGGAAATTAAAATAATGCATACAATGCACTAATGATTTTCCTTGGACACATGCTGTATATTTGCCATAAATTTCACAAAAAATTACAGTATGAAGATGAACAGAATTTTTAAATGCATGTTAAACATTAAGGAAAAGGTAGAGCAACAGATAATTTAATAATGTTGAAGGGAATGTAAATTTAGCAACAAAAACAGGTATTGGGGATCAGTAGTATTTCCTAATGGTCACGCCATCATCAGAGTTTCCTAACAAGTCAGGTTATTCATAATCGTGAAAAGTTGGTGCCAACCCAGAAAATATGGCAGCTGCACATAGTTAGAACACACACACACACACACACACACACACACACACACACACACACACACACACCTGATTGCTGGCCCACTTTCTTCTTCTTTGGCTCAGAACTACTGATTTCTGATTACTCTTCCACAAATGATCCCTGGGTCTTTAGAAAAGAAAGGGTATAATATAGAGACCTTTACACAGTCACTTATTCTCTGCATTTTGTCCAGATGTCAGTCTCTGTGTAGTTGCTATCTGCTTCAAATAGAAGCTTCTCTGACAAGGAAGGAGATTTGCACAAATCTGAGGTGTAAGGCTAAGTCACTCAGATTTGATTTAATACTATGTTTAAGAGGAAAATAGTAGGGACTTTAAAATGTAGCTTTAAAACCATGCCCAAAATGTTTGGAGTGGATGAAAGTTTTACAGAGTAATTTCCGAACTTAGTTCTGTAACTTTAGAACTTCAGTTGAAACTGAACAGTTAGGTTAGTTAAAAATCAAATCAAAACTGAATGGCAAATTGCAATAAATGAAAATGTGTGGGACGCCAAATAACTACTGGGGACCTGCTATTTACATCAGAACATAGAAACAAATTTGAGACTTTGATGTAATATGATAGAAAGTAATCTAAGTAAGCTATCTAAGTAAGTTTGTTAAATAAAAAAAAAAGTATATTTGGGGCTTGAGGAGGTATGTCAGCTAAGTGCTTCCTTCTCAACTATGAAAGTTTGAACTTGTCAGAAAAATCTATTTTAAAAAAGAGAAGAAAACAAAGGTGAAGAATAAGAGGAAGAGGAAGAGGAGGAGGAAGAAGAAGAAGAACAACAACAACAGAAGAAGAAAAAGAGCTTATCATATAGCACTTGCTTGAACCCTGAGCACTAGTTAAAAGAGAAAGGATCTCTAAGGTCCAGTGTCTTGCTTGGTTAGCCTACTACTCTATCTTCTGACCGAAGAGATGTCTTGTTCCCCTAAAAAAAAAAAAAAACTCCTAGGGAATTATATTTAAGGGTGATATTTGGCTTCCACATGGTATCACATACATGCATACTTACAAGCACTTGTGAACTCACATGAACATACAAGCACATGCACACTGAAAATATACATCTGAATATTATTATTATTATAGATTTCCAAGTTGCCCATAGGGTGGAAGTGATTCTGGCTACCATGAATTGTAAGCAAATACTCCCATTTCTCTCTATTCTCGACCACAATATGGGCCACTAGACTTTAATTTTTGGCCATACAGCATTTGAAATGATATTATTTTGACTTTGATTTTTGTCTCTCTGATTGTTAATGACTATGAAGATATTCATAATTAAAACTGTGCTCAAAGAGTTGTGCTATTTTCATTTTTATATTTTTCATTTATCATGAGTTTCTAATATTTTTGTTATATAACCTTTACATGTTATTAATATTAATTGGTTTGCTTTAAGTACAGAGACTGTAATGTAAGAAGGGAAATAATATTTTCATAAAGTATTATGCAAGTAAATTCTTTTGTGTGAAATACTTTTCATGAGCCTTGATTAATAATTCTTTCCAACATTCCTAAATTGAATCTACCATACTGGATTTAACATCTGAGATTAGGTTTTCTTCCTTTACCCAAATTATACTTTATGAATAACATGACTGTTTCCATACCTCAAGTTTTTGATAGTATTGTGGCTATGAGTTTTGTTGCTGTTTTTGTAAAGTTGAAATATATTCTTTTGTACCAGGAACAATATTTCATAACTGACTATAACACAATAGCTATATTTTTCTGCTGATAATGAATAGTGACTCTGATTTCTATCACATTTGAATAATGTTGCATTTAACATATTGTTAATATTATTTGGCTTCCCTCCTTCTCCTTCCTCTTTCTCTTCACACACACACACACACACATACACACACACACACACACACACACACTAAATTTGCATACTTAAATGGTTTTCTTCATCAAATACTGTCAATCACTAATTTAAAATTGAAAAAAATTTACATTCTTGGAATACTGAGAAAAATACCCCTCAATAAGTAATCAAGTAATAAGATCTGTTCATTATATTTCTATTTAGAAAACATCTGGAAGTCAGTATCTGGTGAGACTTTAGGCTTTGTGGGAATTGAATGGAATAATGGAATAGAAGATGAAGATCAATTGGAGAGATTGCATATATTTACATATTTATGTAAATAAAAACCAAAGAGAGGGCTAGAATTTTCATACAATCCTCTTGACAACTTCAGCTGTTCCTCTGCCTTCCACAGAGTGACCATCCTTCTTTGACATTATTTAATTGACCCCAATAAAACAAGACACTTAACCAATCTTTGTAAATAGTAACACGTTTCTGGGATATTTGGCTTGGTGCTTAGGTTTTGTTTTGGATTCCTATAATCATCCCTAAATATGAAAGATGTTGAGAAGAACTGAAGAAATGCAAAGGCTGGTTCAGAAGTAAGGAAATGTCCCAGACGGGAGCCTGTAGATGACAAACGGTGACTTTCATTTTGTGTCATTTTTGTTTGTTTGTTTGTTTATTTTTATTTTTTGAGACAGGGTTTCTCTGTGTAGTTTTGGTGCCTGTCCTGGATCTCGCTCTGTGGACCAAGCTGGCCTTGAACTCACAGAGATCTGCCTGGCCCTGCCTCCCTAGTGCTGGGGATTAAAGGTATGTGCCACTGTCACCCAGTGTCAAGATTCTTTTTTGTTGTTGTTGTTGTTGTTGTTAAGAGATTTTTCTATTCATTTTACATACCAACCACAGATTCTCCTGTCCTCCCTCCTCCTGCCCGCCAGCATTCTCCCCCAACCCATCTCCCTTTCCTGCCTTCTCCAAGGCAAGGTCTCCCATGGGGAGTCAACAGAGCATCATACATTCAGTTGAGGCAGGTCCAAGCTGCACAAAGTGTCTTGCCATAGGTGCTAGGTTCAAAAAGCTGGCTCATGCACTAGGAACATGTCCTGATGCCACTGACTGGGGCCCCTAAACAGTTCAAGTTAAACAACTGTCTTACTTATCCAGAATGCCTTGTCCAGTACCATGGGGGTTCCTGTGCTATTGGTCCACAGTTCATGTGTTTCCACTAGTTTGGCTAGTTGTCTCTGTACTTTTTCCAATCATGTTCTAGATATCTCTTGCTCAACATTCTTTATAGGCCTCCCTTGTCTCCTTGTTCTTTTTTGCTGTCCCTGTTGTTGGTTATGCGGCGCCTCTGGGCAGCGGCCATGCCATCGGAGGAGAGTGTTGGAGTCATGAGCCTTAGTTACCTTTCTAGAGCTTTATTGGGAGAGAGGGGAAGAGAGAGATGGGGGGGAGGGAACAAGGGAGAGAGAGAGGGAGGAAGGGAGGGAGGGAGGGAAGGAGGGAAGGAGGGAGGAAAAGAAGGAGAGAAAGGGAGAGAGAGAAAAGAGAGGGAGAGAGAGAGGAGAGAGAGAGAGAGAGAGAGAGAGAGAGAGAGAGAGAGAGAGAGAGAGAGAGAGAGAGAGAGAACCACACAGAGTGGGGGTACAGAAGGAGAGAGTGCAGAAAAGAGAACGCACAGAGGGCACACCTGCTTTTTAGGTTGGGATGACATCACAGGCTGGTGACATAATTAAGGACATAATCCGTACACCTCTAACATAGAATCTGATAGTTTTGCTGTAATGATTGTTATCTTTCTTTGTACTTAGTTCAGTAATTGATAAACAATATGAAAAATAAAATCCAAATAAAATGTAATTTAATGTTAAAGTTTGAATATTATAAGAGCTATTTTATTCATAAAGAAAAGAGTCATAAATTTAAATTTTCTATCACTATATAATATGTATTACTTTTTATACATAAAAGTTGTTGGAAGGGTATTAGGAGAAGGCCTCTAGCTATTATTCCACTGGAGAGAAGGAGTTTTGTATTTTTTACCTTAAGCTGTAAATTTCATAATGCCTCTGAGGAAAATATATTTTATCTTTTGCATTAATATCTTCAAACTTTGGGGAAAAAAAGACCAAGGAGCACAAATAAAAGCCATGGAAACAGAGTTCAATTATAAAATAAACAAGTATCCATTAAACTATTTATCAACAAAACACAACTCTGTAAACTTGATCTACTTTCAGGCTGTCAATAGTGCCATGGTTGAAATCCCCACCAAAGGTAAGCCATCTTCTGTCTTCTGCATGACCAATTAGCAGACTACCACATGAGACACCATCCAATGAGCCCCACATGAGCTTGTGTTCTAATATCATGACCAAAAATTACCTGGTTTAAAATTGCAGGGTATTTTGTTTTATCTTAGGGGAATTATTTCAACCAATGTTTTATTTGTTTATTGTTGTTCATCTCTGGTACTCAAGACTTTTATAGCAAGGCGATCAATCAAATGTGACATTTCCCAATTCTCTTTCTATTAAGTGCAACAACATGCATTGAAGATATTTGCCAGTGATATTAAATTAATTGCTACTCACAACTCTTTCCTTCTCTTTTCAAATATGAGCTTTACTATCCCTCAAGAAAATTTAGTAGAACAATAATCATTTTACTCTGTACAAGGTGGCAAATGTAGGTCTATTCCTATTTTGTGTAAGGTTGAATAGTATATCCCATATAGATATTAATGATATAGTACAAATACTTTGTGCAGGTTTATTTGATACACAAAAATGTCTGTATCATTTAGAAAATATGAAGATTAAAGGACTTAATCAACGTGTTCCATTCTTCATTATAATTTGTAGTAAGTAACAGTAATAATAAGATAATACGATCATTAAAAAATTTTGAGCTAAAATATTTACTTTTTTATGTGCAGTTACTAATTTTTGATACTCAGATTTAAGCTTTAAAATATCCAAATGAAAAGTTTAGTGTCTCTCACTATTTTCCTAAGCCCTACTTTCTACTTTTGAATTATCCGACTTCCTACTACTTTTAGTGCCTTTTAAGTTTTAAGTATCATCTTCAACAATTACATTGTCACCTGCATAGTACACCTGTTTTACAGTAATGATAAATTGTATTACACATACTAATGGCCTCAAGATACATTACTATAAAATGGCCTTTTCCTGTTGTAGAATGCCAATGTGGGAAGTAAAAATCCACTATCAGTGTTGTACATTCTATGTGACAGCCCTATTACCCCTATTAGTTTGTTAAGTGCCACATGGTTAGAAATCAGGGCACATAAGAAAAAAACAATTTTAGAATAGAAAGTGCCACTGTAGCATTAAATATATGTATGTGTCCAATACTGGATAGTCATTGTTCATCAAATATTGTTCATCAAACATTCTGACTAAAAATATGTAAGGGGAGGCTGCTGAAAGAACCTAGGTAGAAACAAAAATGAGAAAAAGTTTTCAGAAGTGTAGTTAAAAGAACTGAAAATAGCCGGGCGGTGGTGGCGCACGCCTTTAATCCCAGCACTCGGGAGGCAGAGGCAGGCGGATATCTGTGAGTTCGAGGCCAGCCTGGGCTACCAAATGAGTCCCAGGAAAGGTGCAAAACTACACAGAGAAACCCTGTCTCGAAAAATCAAAAAAAAAAAAAAAAAAAAAAAAAGAACTGAAAATAACAATTCAAGCTGAGCGTTTATAAAAGAGATAAAGCTGTTAGAAATATAATTGCTGTTCAAATCTTGGATGGTCTTTTAATAAAAAAAAACTCAGAGTCAGATATTGGGGTGGAAACTGAAAGATCAGAGAAGCAGAGCAAGCCACAGCCACCACCTATTACCTACCAACTCCAGGTATCCTCAGACTGAAAGCCTCTAAGTCCAGACCCGATAGGGTCTCTGAACTGCTGCTTTAGTTCCTCTTTTCCTCATGCCTTATATACCTTTCTCTGCCCTGCTGTCACTTCCTGAGATAAAAGGCTGTGAGCTTCCCAGTAGTGGGATTAAAGGTGTGTGCTACCACTGCCTACATATCTTTCCAGTGTTTCCTTGAACTTATTGGGATCCAGGTGGATATCTGAGTGAGAGGATTAAGGGTGTGTGCCACCACTGCCTGACCTCTATGTCTAATATAGTGGCTGGATCTGTCTTCTCATCCCCAGGCAAGGTTTATTGGGGTACACAATATATCATATTATTTTGATATGTATTTTGATATATATGGGTACACATATAATTTTCAAAATATAATAAAAATATTTACCCAAAGGAATAATATATAAAACCTAAAAGGATAAAAACATGAAAGAAAACATGCATTGTTTGTCTTTCTGAGTTTCCTAATTTTACTTGCTATGATGATCTACAGTCCTCTCTTTTTCCAGACAAGAGCATAATTTTATCTTTGTTTTTTGGTTAAATAACTTCATTATATACAAATTCACATGAATCCAGTCATAGACTGGATGTCTGATTCAATTGCATGTCTATTCTGAATAATGCTGGAATAAACTACCTGCGCATGTATCTCTGTCATGATGGATTATATATATTCCTGTAGATTCAAAGAAATGGTAAGTATAGACCAAATTGTGCTTTTACCCAGAAAATAATTTAGTTTGTATAATGAAATTTCAAAAACATCATTTTTAATCATCAATAAAATTAAGATGTAGTACAGTAGATAAATTTATGAATACATAAATTTCGTTTTATAAATGAAAGAAAGAAAGCTAGAAAAAACCTCAATCATAGATACATATGAAAATACAAAAGTAGTGTCTAATGAGCTATAATTTTCAGTGTTTAAGCATGTTTTTAATTACTCTAATAAGCAAAGGTTTTAGTACTCTGACATCAATCATTGAGTAACATGTCAATCTACTTTTAGAAATTATTAAGGAATACAGTACACAGGATATACACAGGTTCAAGTCTGATGGGGTCACAGCTCTGCATGGAGTACGTAGACACAGGCTCCCATCCTTAGCCAAGAAGCCATCTGCATTTGGCACCCTTTTGCAAGGGAAAAAAATAATTTTTCTTTCAATGAACTTTTGCAGAGTATATTAATCACACTTAAGCATAAGTCCCACGCTAAGCAGTAGATGGCAAGCATAGAATAAACTAAATGATATTTATATCAGTGTTTTGTCTCATATTGTTTTGTTGGACATTTTCTGTCTTATCGATCCTTTGCTTATATACTATGGTTTACAATTACAATTTTGAATCCTCATGGGTTAGATTTTTGTGTATGTCTGTGTATTTTTATGTATATGGGGTTTCTTGTTTTTGTTTTCTTTTCTTCATTTTTTTAGTTATCCTGGTTTATTTTTCGTTCTTGGTTTATTTTCCTGATTGTTTCTAAAAGAGAGGTAGAAAAAATTAGGAAAGTTCACATAATTAAAACCAAATTGTAGGAATTTTGAGATTTCTTGTTAACAGAATTTGAGATTCAGAATCCAGAGAAAAGAAAGTATCGTTCTTCAGTGGAAGTGCTCCCACAAAACAATAAGTGTTTTCTTATGAAAACTTGTTGCTTTTAGAGAGGACTGAGGTTTGTTTCCAAACACCTGTATAGGACTGCAAACAATGACTTCTACCTAATATTTCAGGGAACTTGACTTCCTCCCCAGGCACCTGAACTGTCATGAAGTACATACATACACTGAATATATACACACACTCATACAATATATAAATACATTTGCAAAATTATGAAACATAAAGACAACCTAAACACGAAAGTTTGTTTTTAAGCCTCCACAGAAGTAAAATAAATACATAATTTTCATGATTTCTGTGGAGGCTCCCAGAGCTCAGATTCCCAGTAGAGTTGGAGAAAGGGTCAGAATACTCCTTCCCAGGACAGAGGAGGCTTTCTAGGACAGTCAGGGATGACTTGGTGCAGTCACGGCTGATGGAATAATTGCTTACAAAAGCCATGTTGACTCTCCAAACTGAAATGTCTATTGTAAACTAGTCATAACTCAATAGCCCAGGAACACTGCTGATAGTCCACAAAATGAAGAAAGTGTAAAGGAATATGAACTCACTGTTTGAGTAGTCCCTGTTTTTAAGCACTTTGCATTTTGCTTTTGAAGTTTCTACATCCTTCTAAACACTAAAAGGTCACTTAAACTAGAATACATATGAAAATGAGCCAACTGCAGATTAAAACTACTATATTTAATTAAAAAAGAAGCTTACATTTTCCAAAATGGGAAAGCTATGTTGGTTCGTAGAAGGTAAGTTTAATTTCCCTTGCCCCATGGCAATCTAGGAAAAAATGTACATCTCATTTATCTTCATAAAGACTAAATAGTTTAACTGCAATGGCTATTTCTATTGTGTACAACAAATAAAGCAATTTTATAGTGTAGAATAGTACCTCTGTTTTCACAAAACATCTTTAAAATGACTTTAAAATTAGTATGACCGAATTTGATTAAATTTGAACAATGTCCACTTCATGTAAGCTCTAAAATAATTTTTTGGCTCGTAACTTCTGTTTCTAGACAGTCTAATTTATAGTAAAAAAAGTTATAGTAAAAATAAAATAATCATTAAAATCAGAAGACAGTTACAGATACAGAAAAATTGTATAAATGTAGGCAAATCTGTATTTTTTTCTGCTGTGAGGTTGCATTTAAAGAAGAATTTACACTAAAATATCTTTGACTCCTAAGATAATAAATATTCTCTGTTTATTATCTTAGTGGGTCATTATGCTAGAGCACTTTCATATTAACCATGCTTGATTCAGTTCTGTATGCTTTTAATTTTCTAGTTTTCATATTTTTTTACAATATTCAGAGATTTTGGAGGTTATTGGATTTATTATAAATATAGTTTATTAAGTCTTTGAGCATTTCCCACATATTTGTAAAGCATTTTGATCATATTCACTTTCCATATTGTCTCTTACTTCCTCCTGTTTCTGTCCCTATAATTTCCTGAGTTTACTTTGTACTGCTGTCCTGGGGTTTTGGGACATCCACTGGAGCATAGTTAGATTATTTTGTTTTATTTTTAAGTATTTTGGTTACATTTTAAAAACATTAAGTCACTATGAAGTATATTCAATTATATCTAGAATGTATACTACATTCCTATTATTAATACATAAAATTTTGAATTACATATACATTCCTATAGTATTATTAATGTGCCCTACATAAATAGCAATATTTCTGGTTTCTACTAATTTAATCCAGGGGTTTAAGTGATAAAACTCAGTTCATTTTAAACATTAACTTTAATGTGTCCACAGATTAGATGACTCAAATAGCAAATGGTTAACATAACCAAATTTATAAAAAAAAATTATGCACAAATTCAATCATAAGTATGGTAGGCCTTTTTGTGTATGCATTTATAAGCTGTTGATAAATCCTACAGTAAATAGTGAAGGAAAGGATTTGGAGGTAGCTCAGCAGGCAAATAATTATGGAGCAAGAATAAAGACCTAGGTTCAGAAATCAACAACCCCATAAAACCTGTGGTGGTACCTGCAGATATTCCTAGACTGTGTAAGGTAAAGACAGGAAAATAAATACCAAAGGCTTACTGATCAGTAGTTGTTTCCTGTCCTATACTGATATATTCCTGTTAATTTTATTTTATTTTTGAGATTATATTTTAATTACATTTCTCCCTTCCCTTTCCTCCTTCCAAATACTCCCATATATGCCTCCCTGCACTCTTTCAAATTCATGACCTCTTTTTTCAATAATTATTATTGCATGCCTATATGTATATGCATGTAGCATGAATCTTAAAAATTCTTATTAATAAAATCAAACGTGAGCCAGGTATTGGGGTGAACTGACAGATCAGAGAACCAGAACAAGCCACAGCTAACCTCACCTGGCCAACTTCTCAGCTGATCTTATTTCCTCAGACTGGATGCTTCTATGTCCTCATCCCAAATGGCTCTCAGCTGAACTGCCCCTTGAAAACCTGAAGCTTAACCAGCTAAAAGCTTAACCAGCTAAATGCCTTTAGTTTCTGGTCCTCATGCCTTATATACCTTTCTGCTTTCTACCATCACTCCCTGGGATTAAAGGCTTGCTTTCTGGGATTAAAGGTGTGAGTCACCATGCTTAGCTATATCCTTGAACACAAGGATTTCTACCTCTGGAATGCTAGGATTAAAGGCATGTGCTACCATTGCCTAACCTCTATGTTTAATATTGTAGCTGTTCTATCTCTGACCCAGATAAGTTTATTAGGGTGCACAATATTTTAGAGAACACAATACCAACACACACACACACACACACACACACACACACACACACACACACATATATATATATATATATATATATATATATATTCCTAAATATAGCCTATTCAGTCCATGTAATACCATTCCAGTTCTTTGAGAGACCTATATCAAAATCTAAACAGGAGAGAGGCAGAAGATATCTTCAGTGAATCTCTAGATTCCATAAGCACACATATATGACATGCATTTACCACACACATATGCATACAACAACAACATATTCATACATTGTACAAACACAAAGAGAGTTCAACTAATTTGATTAAAGTGAGTTTTTGAGAAAATTGGCTTCTTGGAATCAATACCACATCTTAAATTAAATTATATGTGAAGAAGTAGACATATTAGTCAATAAGATTGAAAAAGCAGCTTAGAAATTGAAACATAAAGTTGTTTTTTAAATTGAAGAATCATAAAAAAATAATATGAAACTAAGTATATTTGCAACTGTTCATGTGCATGGAAGTAAGAATCTCAACCTAAATTTGATACCTTATATAAAATGAAACAAAGTAAGTCAGAATCAAATATAAATTATATAATAACAAGTTAGAACCTGATGTAAAACTACTGTGGTTGCTATTCAGTCAGAGCTCTTATTTATGTGACGAGAAGTACATTCTATAAAAATAAATTTCATTAATAAGACTACATAAATATTTTCACTGTCAAAAACACTGCTAACAGAATAAAAATACAAGACACAGAGTAGTATGAGACACAGAAAAAGCACGTAGCTGACATATTTTCAGCTAGATTACACAGAACTTTGCCAAATATCTATGCTGTTTCATGTGGTTTTCTCAGTAGATCCTTAAACTAAATAGATATCCTAGAATGGTTTAAATTAGAGGTTCTCAACCTGTGAATTGCAACCCCTTTAAGGGTTGAATGATCCTTTCACAGGGGTTATCTAAGACCATCAGACAGAACAGATATTTACATTATGATTTTTTTTTTTTTTTTTTTTGGTTTTTCGAGACAGGGTTTCTCTGTGTAGCTTTGCGCCTTTCCTGGGGCTCACTTGGTAGCCCAGGCTGGCCTCGAACTCACAGAGATCCACCTGGCTCTGCCTCCTGAGTGCTGGGATTAAAGGCGTGCGCCACCAACGCCCGGCCTTACATTATGATTTTAACAGTAACAAAATCACAATTATGATGTAGCAGTGAGAGCAGTTACTGAAGGTCATGATAGCACCATGGTGGGCTTCTTCTGGCCCCAACCTTTACTAAGCCTGAATTTCAGTTAAGTTTCATTTGCTGTTTAGGTGGCAGTTTCTGTTTCTAATAAATCAGGTGAGTGAGATATTGTATACCAGGCATGATTCAGCACTTCCAGCCTCAGCCAATCAGAAATATAGTGTGGCTGTTGCTTGCTTGGCCAATCATATTTAGGATGACCTCATCCCCTCCTGACTGTCTATAAAAGGAGCCTGTGAGTTTCTCTGGTTGTCACCATTTTGTTGTATGGCTGACACCTGCATGTAGGAATTCCTCTCTTGAGAAATAAACACTCTTCCTTTTGCATACATGAGTGGCAGTCTTTTGTGGGATGATCTGTGGACCCTAACATTCACCACAACAAGAGGAACAATATTAAAGGGTCACAGCAAATAAGAAGGTTGACAAGCACTGCTTTAGATCATCCTATCCCAATTACTTTCTAAACAGGCTGATGAGCTAACAGAAGAGATGCCACCAGGCAGGGTTAGAAGTGGTGCTTCAAATGTGAACTGTCCATCATATGCCCACGTGTTCAAACACTTGGTCTCCGGATATCGGTACTATTTGGGAAGGATGTGGAACCTCTAGGAGACAGAACATTGAGGGAAAAAGTGGCCCACTGGGGCATACCTTGAGGTTGTCTAGCTGAGTCCCACTTCCTGTTTGTTATTGGCTTCCTGACTGCTGATGCAATGTTATAAGACGAATTCCCCTGCTCCAGCAACCAGACCGTCTTCACGATGGTGAATTCTACCTCCCTGAAACTGTTAGCCAAAAAAAAAAAAAAAAAAAAAAAAAAAAAAAAAAAAAAAATTATTCTAAATCCTTTTTTTCTTTAAATTGATTCCTGCCAGGTGTTTGCTCACAGCAATGAGAAAACCGACTAACACAAAAATGTAGAAGACAAACTAAAGACAGAAATTCTCTGCTTTGATTGGCTTAAGGTCCAGATGAGACCCATCCTGGTTCTCTTATATTGCCTTCAACCACAGCTGCTGTTTGTGTGGCAGTGACTGATCTTGTTCTCCTTGGCCTCTGGGAACAAGCCTACCATGTTTCCTATAATATTGTCCCACAAGATGACCATAGGCTCTGAGAGTGGAAGGCACTGAAATAACTGAGCATAGAAGAGCTCTTAACAGAAAGACCCAGGTGTCTCTGAAACCCTTTCTCAGAGCAATAAGGTGAGAACTATTTTTTAACAAGAAGAAGCAACATCTCTGCAGTCCTCTGACTTTGGAAAGAAGAGGACATGAGACACCAGACTTCTTTGAACTGTGCCAACATACCTAATATACTGTTATTCTGGCCTTGTTTTAGCATTTTCTACAAACTATATTAAAATCACATAATCTGGAGTTCTTTGCTCTGCTCAGAATAATTAGTACAACTTTTTTTTTTTTTTAAGACGGTTGCAGTGAACTTTATTGATGGTGTTCAAGAGAGTAGGGCTCCCTAAGCCCCTCCTGTTGTTCTGGGGGTCTGGGATGGAAACTGTGAGGGAGATGCTCAGTATTGGGGCCTGAGATGGGACAGGAACTGCTCAGCAGCTAAGGGTCTCTCTTGCAATACTTGCTGGGGTGGATAATCCAACTTTGTTGTGAAACAACTTCATTATCTCTGATATTCAGGTCAATGATATATAACGTCTCTATTTTGGTTTGATAAAATCATTTTATGTTAAGCTGTATTCATAAATGACCAAGAATAAGTTGTGATCTCAAATTAAATTCAGATCTGATTATTAGAAATAAAATAATAGCCAGAGGGGAATGAATGGTACCAAGGAAAGTTTGTCTACTAGACTCAACAGGACTGATGCAAATACAAAGTCATAGAGTGTAACATTATTCATAGGACCTGCAAAGGTCCAAATCCAATGGAACCCCACTGGATTCCACTGATGAAAATTATTTTTTGCTTTGCAAGTGGATGCCAATTTGAGGAATGGGAACCCATGCTCACTTTCCATTTTCAGCACTGTGATGCTGTCTGGCTTAACCTATGCTTACTTTGTTCAGGGTGCTGCAGTTTCTGCGAGGTAATATGCCCATTTGTAATGTTTTCTGTAAGCACATTTAGGAGATAAACACCATGGACATTTTTTTTCTGGTGTTTCTTTTTCCTTAAATGTGTTGTCCTCAGTTTATTCCAACTCTGTTGCTTCAACTCATCTATTTCTTTGATCTCTATATAAGTGTGAAACAATGTTTGAATAAAGAAGACATGAACATAAACCACAACTCATACTTCTATTTTGACATAATATTATATATTGAACAGAGTATAGAACCAAATGTTCATAAACAAAGAAAAAAACCTGAATCTTCCCTTTCATCTAAACAACCAACTACTTTCATGATTCGTGGAAGTCCTGTATCCCTAATAAAAATTTTAAATAGCAGATTTCTATAAGTAATGATGTCTGCACAAACTGTTAAAGTCTTGCCTACCATATATATTTCCCTAATTCATCTTTAGTTTAAAAATTCTGTCTCAGTTTTTATTCTACTTCTGATAGTTTTGCATCCTGAATCACAGGCAACAGGCAGAGGAAGAAACACTGGTCTGGCATGAATTTTTGAACTTCAAAGCCCATCCCATTGACTCACATCTTCCAACAAGGCTACACCTCCTGCTACTTCCCAAAGAGTTCCACTAATTGAGGAAGCAATCAAAATCAGAGCCTATATGGGTCACTCTGATTCAAACCACCACTTTCTACTCCCTGGCCCTCATTGGCATCTACCTACATCATAAAGCAAAAGTGCATGAATCCCCACAGTCTTTCAGTCTGAAGACCATTTAACAATCTGAAATACCTTCTTAGACTCAAGGAAATCTCTTAATTTTACCCCCATGTGAAGACAGAAGCAAAAGCAAATTTCATACTTTCAAATGACAAGGGCACAAAATATACTTTAACATTCCAAATGGGAAGAATGGGGGTATATTTAGTACATACTGGACCAAAGCAAGACAGAAACACAGCAGTGAAAACTCCAGCTGTGTATCTGATGTCCAAGAGGTTAATTAATGCTACCCTTTCAGTTTTGCTGACTACAACACAATTTTCTCTTTGGGGCTGGTTCCAGACCCTGTTAGCAACTCTCCTTGGCACGTATCCTAGGCCTCTGGAATCTCCAGCATTAGGAGTATACAGTGCAATACAGCTTCATAGCTCTGCAATGGCCTCTCCAGGCCTTGATGAAAAAATTACCTTGCCAGGTTCCTGGCCCCAGCAGGTTTCCTTCTTCATGGAGGAGCATTCCATCATCCCTTTCCTATATCCATCTTGACTCTGAATCCATAATCATGTGGTTGAAGCTGTCAAGTTCTTCTGCTTGCAGGGAATGGAACATGATCCCCTCTTTAATTACATTTGAATAAACTTTGTATTGTTGATGTCTTCCTTTTCTTATTAAGCTTTCCTTTAATTGATTTTCACAAATTGGAAGCATAGCTGTGTGGGGTCTTGCTCTGAGAACACCATTCTCTTTATTCCATTTAGCATCAGCCTCTTCTTTAAACTTTTAATTCCTTAATTACAAGATGTAGCTCCACTGTTACATTTCCTGGTGTTCCTTTTCTTCTCAAACTATACAATTGATATTTTCTTTGAATCTCTTTCTCCTTTTCATTGTATGCCTGCATAAGACTTGACTCCAGTAATTACATGCACAGGCAACACTAGGGTGTCTTGATGTGTTCTCTGCCAGGGACATTAATCCAAAATATTAGGACAGAGCAACAAGCAGCTACATGCTTTGTCAAAATGGCAGAAACATGTTTTGTACATTAGTTGCTAACATTCTTCCCCTCTGAAAACTCTTGAGCAAAGTCCCATAATTGACATCACTCTCAAAACTACTGTTTTGCATACTCTTACTAATATTGCCCATTAAGCTCCACCTAAATTATTCAGCTGCTTTTCTAGTCCAAAGTCCCAAAGTCATCAATATTTCTTCAAGAAATAACATGGTTAAGTTTATCATAGCAAAATTCTAGTTCCTGGTACCAATTTCTCTCTTAGTTACTGTACTATTCATGTGAAGAGCACTATGACCAAGACAACTCTTATGAAAGAAAACATAAAATTATGAACTTGTTTACAGCCATAGGTACTTCGTTCAGGATCATCCTAGCTGGAAGCAGATAGCATTAGCATTGCAGCAGTAGATGGGTGCTGCAAGCATCAGGAAAAGGTAATAGAATTCAACTACTATCACAAAAGCTGCTACTTGGAAAAGTCATCGACTTTTCTGAAAGTCAAGCCACGGCTTAAGAAGTCTTGGTGGTATTTTAGCATACACACACACACACACTCTCTCTCTCTCTCTCTCTCTCTCTCTCTCTCTCTCTCTCTCACACACACACACACACACACACACACACACGTATATATGCCAATTTTGCAACGATTTCCTTGTATGCTATGTATGCTTCCAAGAACTCACAACAGTATATTTTATCTGAAATACCTATCAAGCATCTAAGGCCAATTTTTCTCCTAAATTAGGCAAACTAAGCTTAGACCCTCCTCTCTTATACAGCCTTAGTGGTATTTATACTAACATGATAGACTCCTAACATTTACCTAATTGAGCACATAAATTCCCCTTTTCTGATACATTAACCGATTTTAACTCTTAGTTAACCTCCTCCCTTAACCACTTCCCTTTTGGGGTGTAAAAGAAAGCCTCATAGTCACTGTCTGAGGAAAACTCTTGTCTGTCTTTGTGACCCTATAAGAATTCAGGCCTGGTTATCTTGCTTTATCTAGAGCATTGCTACTACATAGGTATGTAACTATAAACCTCAGAGACTTAGACAGGATTTTGAGGATTTTGACTGGAGAATGAGATGGATAACCAGAAGAACAAGCTGGGAGATGAGGAAGAGCCAGATGGGGAAGAATGAGATAGGTAAGAAAGAGATGAGAACGGCCAAGAGGATGCAGAACTAAGATGAGAGAATTAATATAGAACTTAGATGGGACAGCAGATAAATGTAGAGAGAAATCAGACAAGAAAGGAGCTAGGCATGAGAACAGAACTGAAGCTATGTAGATAGAATTTTTATCCTAGAGGGATAAAGTAGGTGGACTAAGAGCCCTGTGTACTTACATTCTTTTCCTGAAAATAATTCTTGCAGTACATAGCTTCTCCTCTGGGCCTCTGGGGAGAAGACTATTAAGGCTGTTCCTTCATAATATTTGAGAGATGAGAGCTTTACATATTGCTCTTACGGGATCAGGCAGGAAGGAAAACACTGGACCTGGGCATTGATCTTTTGAGAGCTCTCTACTATCATACTTGGTTAATAAGGCCACACCCCCTAATCTTTCTAAAAATAGTTCTACTATCTGGGGATCAAACACTCAAACATATGAGCCTATCTAGGCTGTTTTCATTCGCACTATCACAGGAAACTTGTTGTAGCTAATGATGCTCTCCAGTTTTGGAAACCAAAGAGCATTACAAAACATGGCTTAGGTTTGTAGTGAGGATACATTGATACCTAGGCCCTAAACAGCATGACACACACACACACAGAAAAAGGAAACAGGTCACAGGAACCACTAGGTATCCTTCATTTTTCTACACTGATCCTATAAACTATTCAAGATATTTTTATGAAAGCTCCCTTCTCCTTCCCTAAATGTAGAAAATGTGGGGTTTAAAAAGATAGAACCTCTGTGAATAATGGACACTTTGGGTAATTTCTGTTTGTAGTTAGTTTATTACAGATTTGCAATTGATATACTCTGATAAAAGTAGAATTAGTTTTCCTTAACCAGATGTCACTAGGTATATCAACTATTTAGTGCAATCCCAAGGCCCAGAGTAGCTGCCCAACACAAAATAGATTCTATGGTTTTTGTGTTATATATTAGTTGTGTTTTGGTAATTTCTGTTATCGGGTTATTTCTTGTTTCTTTGATTTTCACTTTTCTTAGAGGTAGGATAGTTGCTGTTAGTGGATAGGTAGGTGAGGAGAATATAAGAGCAATTGTGACAAGGAAAAGAATATGATCAAAATATATAACACGAAAAAATAGAAAAATAATATGAGTAGGTACAGTAAGAGGGAAAGAAGGAAAACAGTCATATTTAATACCAGGCAGAGGTAGTACATCAATTAATGTCTAATCTATATAAACAGATTTTTATTTTCTTTATGAACAGTAAATTTTCAAGTTGACTGCAGTCTTTATGGTGGCAGAGAGAGAGAATGATTCCATTGATACCTGCCACTTTGCTCTGATGATGTGAGATCTCACATTGTGTGATGTAGCATTTTGTGGGACAATCTAATGACACTTCTGCTAATGTGTGACTTCAATCGAAGCCTTATCTTCACTGTCACCTCACCTGCACATCTCTGAGCCTTTAGCACTCTAGCCTTGCTATCTGTGGGTGATTCAGCTACAACTTGTAATCCCATTGATTTCTGGAGTTGTTTGTCCAGTTAGATGAATATCCTCATCTTGGAAGCAATGCTAGCGTGAAATGTTCTTTTCAGGTCAGGTTGTAAGACTATATATATATATATATATATATATATATATATATATATATATATATTTCAAACAAGCTCTTAAGTTCTATATTATAACCTTATTTTGATAGCTTTGGTTGTTGAAAATATATTCATCACACATATAAGTAATGTTACTATGGTTTATTCCTTACAAGTATTAAAATATCTGCATCTTTGGAGTTGCTTCCAGTATTTATTTCTTTTGTAGTAATTATATAAACAGACAAATAATTGCATATGATGCTTAAATGCACCTGGAGACTTGAACTCAATTTGTACAGATGACTACCTAAAAGAAATTGGGTCTTTAACAAGCACAATCCAAAGGTCATATAATTTCCAAAACATTTTAGTAATTACCATTGATCCTTGAAGTAAAACATCTCAGGGTTCACATGCCAGACTTAAATTGGGTTTCATTCTCTTTTTGCTAACTTTTTGTTAAATTTAATAATGGTAATTTTAGTGGGACATATCAGCATTATATCATATACATGAATATATATGTATATGTAATATATGCACTATATTACATATGTGTAAATATAAATATTATATATAATACATGTTAAAATTTACTGCTGTGGAAAAGTAGCATATTCAATTACTTTAATGTCTGTAAACTTAGCAACTATATTAATGAACGGGAAACCAACAATAATGGCTTTTTTGAGGTACATGCATATGGTTTGGAATTCCTTGCAGGAATCATTCCATCCTGCTGCATTCTGTGTTTGTTTTTGCTCTCTTCCTTGTCCTCCCACTTCTCTTCTTTTCCTCCTCTTCTTCTTCCTACCATGGATTTCCTTTAGCATCTCTTTAACCTTGTTCTTCTGTTCTACCAAGGACAGAAATCATGAAATCATGTGATCTGTTCCAGAAGCTGAAACCTCTGAAAGTTGTAAACAAAAAAATAGTTTTTTTTTCTTTTACATTTTCTCAGGTACTCTATTATGGCTCAAGAACATTGACTAATAAAGGGACAGTAAATTTTTTAAAAAATACATATTCATATGACACAAAAGGTATTTTAGTACATTTAATAAATATATTATTTCCCTATTGAACCATTTAGTAATTCACATCAAACAATTTTTATTCTATTTTAACTATGTACACTGTGTATCATTGTCCATTCTCTTTATCAAACACTGAAATACTTTATGGACACTGAAATAGTTTATTGATACATAAGCCATTATAGTCATAAGTTGGATTTGTTGCACTATATTCTTTGATTTCTCAAGAAACTCTTCTAGTTTCTACTGAAAGCTAATGATTGTCCTCTTCTCAATAAAACTGGTCTGTAAGAATACATGTATATCTTGCCGGCAATTGTTGTAGAATGTCTAAGCACTTCTATTAATTACTCTGATGTTTTAGAATGATTTTTTAGATTTGCGTTCCCTAGGTTCTGTGGATTATCAGTTGCATTGGTTCTCTGCTGTTTAGTTAGAATTTTTCCTGTGTCCCAGCTGGTCAGCTGGCAGTATAAACCTCTCCTGCTTAATTCCAAAAAGTTCAGGGCATTTTACAAGAGCAAGGAGACAGTCTTGCATATTGGTATACAGTGATCAAAATTTACTGATCTGTTGCTATGTGATGATCTACTTACATATTTTAAGAAAATGGTATCATTTGTGCTAATAAGGGACTTAATAGAAAAAGAAAACACATGAAATTTCCAAATTAAGATCTCATATTACATGACTCAGTTGACATGTTTCATTAACATGCTTTAAACTCTAGTAAGAAGGATGTCTTCATCACATGAAATTTCATATAGAAATCTATCTCTATAACTTTGACATTGAAACAAATGTTTAAGAGATTCAATGCAATGATCTACTAAGAGTGTCAGGGTGATATAAATGGCACCTATATAAAGCTGTGCTTTTCTTGTTGATTCTAGCATGAGGATATGGATTTTGTTTTGTTTTTCGATGCATGTAAATAGTCATTTTCATCAAGTACTTTTCTAGACTGTGAGGACCTTCTCTTTGCCACTTACAAGTCATTTATATGGAGATAAATTTAGAATGTAAAACATGCTTTTGTTTGCTAAACTCCTCCCCATGAACCACAACATCGCTGAAAGCATCTCTAGAATGAACTTTATAGTACAGAATCTAGGAAGTGAGTTTTCTGTGTCCATTCAGCTTTTATCATTTCCTGCTACAAGGGCATGTGCTTTCCTAAATCCTTTATGTATTTTACAGTCCCATACATCTATTCCATTCACTTGATTCAATTTCAGTGTATTTCTTTCTGTGTGTGTTTCGGGGGGGGGGGGGTTGTTCTCGAGATGGGACAGTGGTCCCTGGATTTGGTAGCCAATTGATCTACCATTTAAAACAACTCACTTTTCTATTGCTTTCGATAGGCAAATCATTTACAGCCATGCACACTTTAAGAATAAATGAGTGATGTTTATATAGTTATATTTTTAAAATCTCAATAATGTATGTGAAATTACCTATAAGAAAAATGACAGGAGCCTGGGGAAGTGGTAAATCATTGAGCACTTGCCTAACATGGGATAATTATAATTCAATCACCAGAAACAAAAAATCAAACCAAACAGTAAAGGAAATGTGGATTTGAGTTACCAGATACCAATTTATGTGATATAAATACTCTTAATTTAGATGCTTCTAAATTTACTATATGACATCTCTAAACATGTAGGAATATTAGATTGGGAAGATCTAAAATACATAAGCCTATATGAGCCAACTATATATCATCATGTAGTGTCAGCTTCTTTATTTTCTTACCAGGCTTCACTTGTACTTTCTCTGTAGAACCAAATGAATTAGCTATTAAGGGTAATAAAATGTTCTGATATGATATCCTATTGGATATCTAGTTATGAAGAAGATTAAATAACAAAAAATGTATCTCAACATTATTTGAATATAATAAAATAATAGAAATTTAAACACAAAATGTTCAATAATTTGTATTTGCCTTTAGCAAGTTATATTGCAGAGTTATTTTAATGTAGTGTAACATTTAAATTTTAGAATAACTACATAATTTATAAAACCAATTTGCAAATTAGATTTTACTTCTCAGAAGACTTTGATTTTATACAAGATTCATCTGTTTTAGTATTAGATGGTGCTACAATTACCAAATGATGTTTAAGAGCAACTGCAGTTTTCAAAAAAAACCATGAAAATATTAGCAAATACATGAATAATTTTCTCTCATACAAGTTGCAAGCAATTGTAAAATCAGCAAAACCAAATTTTATAACTTTCATTGAAGCAATTTCAACACATAAATAGGAAAATTGTTTTTGGAGTTAAATCACTGAACCCTGACATTTTAGTGACTGTCTACAGCATTTTTCCAGCCATTCAAGGCACTTCAGAAGGGGATGAACAAGAGTAAATAGATTACTTGATTAGGTTGAGAGAGGTCTAGGCAATTCTTGTTTTACAATAAAAAGAAAACACTGTGGATTTCTAAACTTAAGTGGATATTGACTTCAATGATGGTGAAGATCAAGATTTATTATCTCGAATGATAGTCAGCAGACTAGCTGATAGCTATTGACTTGGGGAAATCACAGCAGGCCACTGAACCACTGTTGACCCAAGAGAAAGATTTTCTTGTCCAGCACAGCAGGATAAGGCTAATCTTACATTAAAGTGACAGGCTGTGTTAGAGACAAGTACCATTAAAATCTTTTTTTTTACCATTTATTTGGTTTGTGATATTCTTCCATTATCTCACCACTGTAAGAACAGAGCAGTTAACTGTTGAATTGGAGTAAAAAATATCTGTGGTGATGTGTGTCTTGATTTCCTAGTAAGAATGGTAGTTAATGGGTCATTAAAAATAGCTTTGCTTAATACTGGGATAAGGTTAATAATAATTAAATCTTATGCTAAAGTTATGAAAGAACTTATGTAGCTTGTTGGGGTGTTTAATTTTATAAAAATTCACAGAATGAAAATTATTAGAATATAAGCAATTGTTCAAAAAATAACATGAGATAATTATTTATTTACACATACGTTCTAAAATGTTTTTGGAGGTACATTAAAACACACAAATATTTAAGTCTTCCTGTTGTTGTTCTTGCATTCTTAAGGCTCAAACGACACAATTTGGAAACAAAAAGCCTTAGCTTTACTTTTGCTTATATGTGTATGAAGTAATCTTCTTGCTGAAAGAAGCAAGAAATATCTGATAGTTACTAGGCAATAACTCAGACAATGTGGCAAAATGTGTAAAATAAATAATCACAAAGAGAGGAGTATGGAAGAGATTAATATACTGCATGTGATATGTGAAGATGGCTGCAAATTCCTTAATATCTACTCTACAGTTGACTTTTCCAACTCAGATGAATATGAGCTTACTACTAGGGTAGTCTCAAGGTTTCCTCTTCAGTGACATCAAAACAGAAGGGAATTTCAACTGACCTTTCCATTTTTAATGCTTCACCTCATGGGATTTTTGTTTGTTTGTTTGCTTGCTTGTTTTGTTTTCCTAGAGTTTGTATCAACATATGTGAATGTTTTTCCTTTAGGTGGGTTTTTCACATTTCCAGATGTGAAGCTGGAGTCCATTGATAAGCTCTAGAAATTGGGATTCGATGTTTTGTAGAAAAGAACCAAGTTCTAATGTAGCAAACAATGTGGTTGCAAAGGGACCCCAGGTCCACAGGGGATCACAATCCAGCCAGCAGTTCAGTTCAAACTTGTGAGACCCTAATCAGAGAGCTCAGACATGCTAACCTGAAGCCGTAACCCACAGAAATGCCAGCTACTGAAGAAGTTTCTTGTGAAATTGCTAATTTTATGAAAATGTGTTGAACAATTGTACAAATCTAGTGTAATTAAAGAAAGCAAATGGGTGTACTATGTTATTAAATGAAGAAGAGCTGGGGAAAGGACACATGCCTTTAATCCCAGCACTAGGAGGTAGAGGCAGGTGGATCTCCATGAGTTCGAGAAAAGCTTAGTATACAAATAGAGTTCTCAGATAGCCAGGGCTACTCAGAGAAACCCTGTCCAAAAATAAATCAATAGATAGATAGGTAATAAGCAAAGACAATTTAAAAGCCATATGCAATGGTTAGTCTTGGCCGTCAAATTGACTATATCTGGAATCAACTAAAAGATAAGTCACTAGGAACACCTGTAAAGAGCTCTCTCCATCATGTTATGTGAAGTGAAGACCCACCCATCCCAAATGGGGGCCGTGTATTCCTAAGGTAGCCAGATAAAGAGGATCCAAGTGGAAAAGTATTATTTTTTGCCTGTATTTCTTTTGTTGCCATTCCTTCATGCTGCCAAGTTCCTTTGCCCTGTCCATGTATTACTTAACTGCTATTAGCATTCATCACTAACATCTAAACCTACCTTCTTTTTCCTTCCAACATGAACTGAAGATCAGTTGCTCTCTAAGAATTCTCTAAGCCATCAGACCCAGACTGGGACTACTGAGACATCAGTCTCTACTGTCATTGTTGAACTACCCTGACAGTACCATTTAAGCCAATATAATAAATTCTCTTGAAATATTATGTGGGATCTGCTCCTCTGGAGTGCCACGACAGATCCAGCAAATTAATATCTAACTGAAAGTAATGAATCAAGACTTGAAAAATAGAATTAACAAAACAAAGTAGATATACAGATATATAAAGCTGAAAGGAAATGGCACACTATAGAAGACATATAAACTATATTAGTTCTAATATAAAAGACAAAAGCAAAGGCTCAATCTTTTATCATATAATATGTAGCTGAATAATAATAATATATAGCTACAATAATACTTATCAAAAACTTTATCAACATGAGACATATGTTTTCCAAATCACTGAATATATTAAGATTAAATACACTTAACCAAATACACATGTATCTATGCATTTATATATGCTATACTCCATATATTTGTTTTTCAAACACAGTATGGGTCATTTCTCCTTTAAAAGAGAAGATACTAGTTTTTTTTTTCCTTTGTTTGTTTGGAGGCAGAGGCAGGCGGATCTTTGTGAGTTCGAGGCCAGCCTGGTCTACAGAGGGAGATCCGGAAAGGCACAAAGCTACACCCAGAAACCCTGTCTCAAAAAACAAAAACAAACAAACAAAGAAAAATTACTTTTCTTCTTCATCTTTTCTCAACACCTTAAAAACTTAAAAAATGGCCGGGGGTGGCGGGGGGGATGGCTCAGAGGTTAAGAACACTGATTGAGAGGTCCTGAGTTCAATTCCAGCAACTACATGGTGGCTTACAACCATCTGTAATGAGATCTGGTGCCCTCTTCTGGCCTGCCGTCATACATGCTGTATACCTAATAAATAAATGAAACTTAAAAAATGTCTTAGTATGTATAATTAAAAGTAAAATAGTTTGTTTCCAGTTTTGCTGTAGTCAAGCCAAAAAATTGATGATCTCAAATATTCTTACATAATCAGACCAACCATTGGAGAAAAAGAGTAATTTTTTCTATCTAATATTAAATCAGATTTCTTAGTATACATTATACATAATTAGAAAGATTTAGATAAAAGGCAGAAATACACAGTGTGTATATACCCATAAACGCACAAAAAGGGATTCATTTTCCATTGTTCTGCAAGTCAGTTTACTTAGCACAGTTACTGAATATTGTGCTACTTTATGTCTCTATGGTAGATAGTTCTGAGAATTATATAAAGTTCATTTATACTACTACTAGTTCAGTCTATACATTAATCATTAATCAAGATTATATCATTGATCATATCAAAAAGTGCATTTAATAGAAAAATGCATGATTTCCCATTGTAATTTGTTATTCAGTAATTCAGACAGACAAATCTATGAGGCATTTAGTATTCAAAAAGAACTTTATCCAATAATTTTCAAGTACAAAAAATGGTGATAGTGCTAACTTTGATATTTGAATCAAATGTGGATGAATAAATGCAAGAAATAATTGAATAACCATGCATGTGCTGAATTCAGAGACTTGATATGCAAATAAAGCTCAGTAAAGATCATCTTACGTACCAAGAGACATTACTATGATAACAACAAATATTTCCTTAAAGAACTAATGATCATAATTGTCTTCACATTAAAAAATATTTCGAAGAGACCTTCATACTGAACAAGAGTGTTGAAAGCATAAGTAAGCCTGGAAAGAATTTTGACCAGTTATCAAGGCATAGGACAGATGCCCACTGCATCTCTCAGCATCTGGTATCAGGATGGCTGAAGACATCCCTGATTCTGACTTTCCTGATTCAAGCCACAGGCACCATATGAAAGATGAAATTTTGGGAATAAAGCAAACCTCTTTGAATAGGAACATCATGTGTTAGTGTGTGGGGGACAAGAGAGTTCAGTTTGATAATAGATTTGGGGTCACTGATATAAATATGCAAAATAGAACACTTCAGAGTTATTGACTGCAGTAATTATGATTTTGTTTTAAAGAAAGAAGGAATAATAGATTTGTGGTAAATGCTGAATTTTGTGGGCATGTGTTAATTTCTTTTCTTGTTGCTGCAGCGAAATACCTGACCAAAACACAACTTAACAAAAGAGGGATGTATTTTGACTCACAATTCAATGATGCCTTCTTTCATAGTGGGGAATAAGTGGCAGTAGCAATCTGAGGCAGCTTCTAGAGAATTGGTTATATTACTTCTAGAGTAAAAAAAGACAGAAATGAATGCTGATGCTCAGCTCATGAATTAGGTTTGTATCTGTTGTGATAAAATACCATTTATTTATGACTAAAATTTCCAGATTGAAGTTCATTAATCAAAGTAGCATGGAATTCAAAGAGTAACAGTATATCCACAGTGAAGAGCAAAGCAAGGAGTTAGTGCAAACGTGACAGTGCTCAGGGGCTCTTATTTCAGTCCATGGTCTAGCCATGAAATGCTCATGTTCACATTTACTGAGTTTTCTTTTTTCAAATCGCTCAGTTAAGATTATTTCTCAGAGCTATGCCCCTGGGCCAACCTAATTTAGACAATTCCTCATTGAGACTCCATATCCCAAATTAACCATGATGATGTTGAGGGGAACTCTGGGAAATAGAGATACCTATTTATTGTCAGTCTGGATAAGAAAGTTGATTTATTCCACAGGTTGGCCTCAGCAGGATCGCTGCATAATGCCATTGAACTCAGTGCCAATGGTTTATTTTTATTACATGAGAGAACAGAAGAAAGTACACATGGCATACAAGTAGAAATGTGTACTTGGCAGGACAAGGTGGCTGGGCAGGGTTAAAGTTCCATTATCTCACACATTCAGTGCCTCCCACTTCTAGAAATACCTATTAGGGCAGGCCTGTTCAGTAGAGCAGTCTCTGTGGTACAGTATTTCCTTTGTTTTAAAATGTGGCACCTTGGAGAATTTCCAACACAAGGACTAGCTTTGTCCTTTCTATTCGGTCCAGGATCTCACCTCATTGAATACTTCTGTTCACAGTTAGCTTGTCTTACCTCAGTTACTTAATTTGAAAAATCTTCACACACATGCCCATAATTTATCTCACAGATGCTTTTAGTTCCTGCCATGTTGACAATATTAACCATCACCAAACATAAAGGAAGATCAAATTCAATAAATGAATTTTAGAAGGTGGTATAAAACAAAAGATTCAGATGAATTGGGAAACATGAATATCATGGAAGAAATGGAAAATAATGGATACAGAAGGAAACTATGGATAAACATGCCACATAATGTAGGGTTATAATAGACTATGTCTCTCAAAGCAGTGAGGCAGTGTTAATGAAGTACTGACTACAGAAGGCTAAATCATGCATTGGAACTGAGACAGAAGACACATGTTATAAAACACAAATGTGGAGAACAAGCATAGAAAATAGTTTGAGAAAACATTAGTGTGTGCAGAATCAAGAGAATATCTAAAGAAGTAAATTTGAACAAATTGTATATAATCAAGGAGTCAGAAGGGCAGATTGACTGATCTTGATCCTAGCAGAATCACAGTTGAGTGTGGTCAGGATCCATACTGATTGACTGCATCTGTTTTGAACAAGGTGTCTCTTCTACATTGCCTGAGATTTATATATTTATACTAAATTGAAAGATTTTATGGTCTTAAATCTTTCACACATGGTAGCTTGGTTTCCACTTGAAATACAAACCATTTTTTTTGTTTTACATTGGAGATAGGAGCTGTGAGGATGGATAGAACCTTGCCTAGGTTAGTGTAGGGGGATAAGCTGGGGGGAAGGCAGCGGGGTGGGAGGGGGGAGAACAAGGGAATCCGTGGCTGATATGTAAAATTAAATTAAATTAAACAAATAAATAAATTTTAAATAGGCTTAGGTATTTTTCAAGAATAAGAAAGAAACTGTCAAGTGGACATAAAGACTACACAGATACAGAAGAGCAGAGTTTATATGTTTTAAAAAGAAAAATAATTTCTTGCTTAGAAGAAAATTAAAATCTCATAATATATGTTTTAACTATCAAACACTATGGAAGAAAACTGCTCAAAGTAAAGCAAAAATCACATAGAATAAAATGTTTTTATAGATAGATTTAAATAAAAAATTAATTACTACAGCTGCCATTTGAATTCATTTTGTTGGCAAGTTTTATGAATGATCAAGTTTTTTTTTTTTAATGTAGAATTCAACTCCAGAAATAGCATCAGTGCTATTGAAATCAATAAAAGTAGGAATAGAATTTGATGTTCTTGTGTTAAGATTAGTTTTTCTTTACTGTCACTTATTTATGGTATAAATGTTCATTTTGGTCATTCCATCTATGCACTTTGAAAGGAATTATCTTTATAAGAGCTTTTGAAAATAGGAAGCCATGAACTAACTCAAACAGTTAAGTGAGAATTGAGAATGATTAAGTACATAAATGTTCTCCAGGGGCCAGAAAGGACAGGTTAAAAACTAAAAGAATCTAGAGATGATTGAAGAAAGGAAGGCAGAAATCTGAAATGGAAGAATAAAAAGCAGGCACAATGGTGTGGAGAGAGAAGGATATGTCTCCTGTGGTTTGCACTTTTGAAAGATGAAAGGCATTTTGGCATTCCTAGAGTTAAACACGGGAATGCAATACTAGAGAGATCTGAGCAGTGATGTTATTGCTACCACATTAGTGTTAAATAAAAGGAGTATACCAAACATAGTGTGCAGAAAATACTGGATTCAATCAGTCTAATCTGTGCGACATGGATTCAGAGATTGACATGAAAGTTCATTTGAAAGATTAAAAAATACTATCCTGAACTTGAATATTAGTGGGTACAGTGATGGCAAATAAAGTAATTTTTAGAGAACTGGAAAGACTGACCTTTTTAATTTGCAAAAAGGCAGAGAAATATAACATTGATCTATAATCTGTCTTCTGTAAGAGAACTGTTGTTTTCAAGTGCAATGTTTAGACTTAGATAATTGGACAATAGCTAAGCATATCCTTAGCCTTAGTCTCTGAATTCAGTCTCTAGGAACTGATGTACACATTGTACTAATATTGTATTAGAGAGAGTAAATTTGGTAAGAGCTCTGTGTATTTCTTTTTGAAGTAACTTAAAATGTCATTTCCACAAATTATAATTTGTCTTTTTGCCAGTATATTTTTCTATTTTCATTTGTTTCACTGTGACTTTATTACTTACTTATAAATTCTGATGCCCATAAATATGTTTTTTAATATGTTAGGGTTTAAAGAAAATGGTATTAAATGTTTCCATTAATTTTTTTCATAATTTATTTTGAAGAATTTTATGATGAACACTCTATCATTACCTCTACCACTCATGCTCTCCAAATATTCTTAAATTTATGATATCTTGTTCTTTGATTACAATTATCTGTAAATGTATATTTGAGTATATACATACATTCACAAGACATGTTTTTATGTTTATATATGTGCATGTACAGGTGTGTGTGTGTGTGTGTGTGTGTGTGTGTGTGTGTGTGTGTGTGTGTGACATACAGACTAATCTATGGGAAAGCTTTTCATTTTAAAAATATAATTCTTTGTCTATATCTATTAATTGTCTATACCACTTCATGAAGTATTGGGGCCCAATGAAATTACCCCATCTACATAGCTACATCAGCTTTTGGTTTACTTATACAGATTTTGTTTTGGCAACATTTTGCTGAGAATTCATAAATATAAATTCATCATCAGGCGCATTATTCCCTTTTGTCTTTTGTGGGATGACTCATCCCTAACAAGCCTGAGAGGTAGCCAGCCCAAACCAGTAATAAGATACTTTCTGAGAGCCAACCTAGGTCTGCCTAAGGGCCTTAGCAATAGCAGCTGAGACATGATCTGAGATGACCTGGACCAATGAGAGGCAGCCATGTCGCACCAGCAGATGCATTTTTATCAGACCTTCCCCTGGGTGGAGGTGGAGGGTATACAAGGCTTGCCTCTTCCTGAATAAAATGAGCTTGTTTCAAAATCCTCTCAGAGTCTGTGTCATTGACTCTGCACCTACTTACTCCCCCCCCCCCAAAAAAAAAGGGGAACAGCACAGGACCCTACCACAGACTTTCATAATATTTCCACCACCTCTTCTTTGATGTTTCCTTGAGCCTTAAATGTAGGGGTTCTGTAGTGGATGAATCAGTTGGGGTTAGAAATTATTCTCTGTATTTTGACCAGTTGATGATGATGACCAGTTGATGATCTCTATAATAGTCACCGTGGGTTGAAGATTCTTTGATATAGTATGAGAGCTATAATTATGTGCATAAAAATGTATATTTAGAATACCATTGGAAACTGTACTGGCTAGGAAAATGGAAATTGTAGCCTCTCCTCCAGAGTCTATGATCTATGCATCTATGCATGGTGAAGTTAACAGTACAAGAATGAATTTCCTCTTATTTCATAGACTTTAAGTCCAATTAGACAGTTAGTGGTTACCACCAATATAATAGCACCACTAAGGCACCACTAAGTATGTCTTTCTCTGGAGAACTCTGCTCTGTCTACCAACCAACATCCAGGATTACCAGGAACCAAGAGAGCTGGCACATCCGGATCTCAGGTCTTTAGGGCTTCCATCTTGGCCATGCTTCAAGGGCAGATCATAGGTAGTCATGGCAGTTACTGGAAGCCTCAATGGGGATAGTACTTCCAGGTCAAAGCTGGAAAATCTACCCACTACAGAATAGTGTTTTGTAGTTTATATTATCAAGTTTTCATTAGCCATCTGGTGGTTGTAGGATATTTTGGTTATTTCCATTTCCTAACTACTTAGCATAAAGTAGCAATGAACATGCCTGGACAAATATCTTTTGTATGTGATACGACAATCTTTTGGACTTGTGCCAAAGATAATGTAGTTGTGTCAAATGGTAGACTTATTTTTAGCTTTTTGATAATTTTCCACTCCATAATGGCTATCATGTAAGGTACTGCCTATGATTTCTTCTATCCATTTCAGACGTTTCAGGTTTTACATTTAGGTATTTGATTCATTTAATATTTCTAATATTTGTAGAAGATGAATGATATGGATCATTCTTCTGAATCTTAACATTTAGATTTCCCTGAATGATTTTTGAAATTGTTTTATTTCTTTCCAGTGTATGTTTTTGGTATTTTCATCAAATGTTAGAGGAGTGAAGTTGTATGTTTTCATGTTGGGCCCTTTGAATTTGTTCCATTTTTCTACAAGTCTGTTTTTATGCCAATATCATATTGGTTTTATTATGGTGGATTTGTAATACCTCTTAAGCTATTGAATTTTAATCCCTCTAACATTTTTCCTCTCTCAGTCTTATTTTGGTTCTCCAGGGTCTTTTGTGATTCTGTATGGATTTTATGATAGCTTTCCTGTCTAGTTCTACAACAAAATAGATGAGGGACTTAGCTGAGACTGCATTGAATCTATAAATAGCTTTTGGTAGAATGATGATTTTTACAATATTCTACCAATCTGTGAGCATGGGATCACTACCTGTTTTCTAGTTTCTTTTCATTATTTCATTTCTCAGATGTTAAAAAATTACTTTTTTTTTTTTTTTTTTTTTTTTTTTGGTTTTTCGAGACAGGGTTTCTCTGTGTAGCTTTGCGCCTTTCCTGGAGCTCAATTGGTAGCCCAGGCTGACCTCAAACTCACAGAGATCCGCCTGGCTCTGCCTCCCGAGTGGCTGGAGAGATGGCTCAGCCGTTAAAGGCTAGGCTCACAACCAAAAAATTACCTTTTGAGGTCGAGGCCAGCCTGGTCTACAGAGGGAGATCCAGGAAAGGCGCAAAGCTACACAGAGAAACCCTGTCTCAAAAAACCAAAAAAAAAAAAAACCTTTATAGAGGTAATTCACTTCTGTGGTCAGGTTTATTTGTAGATATCCAATTTTCCTTGAGGCTACTGTGAATGGGGGTGAGTCCATGGTCTCCTTTGTAGGTTTGTCATTGGTATATAGAAAAACTATTGATTTTTGTATATTGATTCTGTATCCTGTCACATTGCTGAATTCAGCTATCATTTCTAGAAAGTTTCTTGTAGAAAATTGGGGTTCTCTATTGTATAGTATCATATCATTGGCAAGCAGGAATGGTTTTACTTCTTTCTTATTTGTGTCCCTTCAATTTCCTCTTCTTGCATTATTGCTTCAACCAGTATTTTATGCAAAAAATCCAGTTTGGGGCCCCTCAGCCATTGGTTCATAGTTCATGCTATAGAGGCCCACAGAAATCCACAAAGATGCCCCCACAATAGACTGCTGTCAATGGTTGAGAGACAGCCCGAACTGACCTACTCTGGTGATGAGATGGCCAAACACCCTAAATGTCGTGCTAGAAACCCCATCCAATGACTGAGGGAACTGAATGCAGAGATCCACAGCCAGGCCCTGGGTGGAGCTCCGGGAATTCAATTGGCGAGAAATCTTGTATTCTATTAGGCTAGAAAATCTAAAAGAAATGAATGAATAGGTGAAACAGTTGATTGGCTTGATCTGTTTGGGAGGCATCCAGGCAGTGGGACCGGGTCCTATGCTCAGTGCATGAGTTAGCTGTTTGAAACCTGGGACTTATACAGGGACACTTGGCTCAGCCTGGGAGGAGGGGACTGGACCTGCCTGGACTGAGTCTACCAGGTTGATCTCAATTGTCAGGGGAATCTTTGCCCTGGAGGAGATGGGAATGAGGGGTGAGCTGGGGGAAAGGTGAGGGGGGTGAGAGGGAGAGAACAAGGGAATCTGTGGCTGATATGTAGAATTAAATTATATTGTAAAATAAAATAAAAGAATACAAGTTTTCAAAATACTCCTTTATAACACTCTCAATTTCTTTCTTATCTGTTTCATGTAGTTGAAATATTTTGTACTGCCAGCTCCCAAATAATGATGCAGAGACTTCTTATTAATTATGAAAGCTTGGTCTTAGCTTAGCCTTGTTCCCACCTAACTCTTACATCTTAAATTAACCCATTTATATTAATCTACATTCTGCCAAGTGGCTTTTTAACCTCTCCTCAATACTATATTTCTTACTTCTTCTCTGTTTCCCTGACAAATCCCTGCCTCTCAGATTCTTCCCCTGATTTCCTCTCTCACTCAGGAAAGCCTGACTCTTCTCTCCTGCCTAGGGATTGGCCATTCAGCTCTTTATTAAATTAATCAGAAGGTTCCTTAGACAGATGAGGTAAAGCAGACAAATTTTCACCATGTGCAATAAGATTATCTCACAGCAGTTTAATGTGTCTCTGTTCACTTTTTGTTACTTTAAATCCTCTCCTCCTTTTTCTTTTTTGGTTTGGCAGGACTATGTGAATTTTGTTTATCTTCTCAAAAAGCAGCATAACAACAACAAAACAACTCTTAGATTTGTTGACTCTTTGCACTATTTTTATTTCACAGATTTCATCTCTGATTTCAGTTACGTTTTGAAATTGATTGGGTTTGGAATTGATGTTTTTCTTATTTTTCCAGTTGCATCATTAAGATACTTATTTGTGTTGTTTTTGGAATGTAGGTACTTAGAACTGTAAACTTCCCTCATAGGATTGATTTCAGTATGTTGCAGAGATTCTGTTGCATTGTGTTTAAATTCTCATGTAGTTTCAGAGAGATTTTTATTTCTTCTTTGATATCTTCTTTGACCCATTCATCATCCAGTAATAAGATGTTTAATCTTCATGAGTTTGTGTATTTACTACACGTCCCCCATACCCTGTCAGATTTAAATTTTATTGCCCCATGGTAGATGAAATACAAGGTGTGATTTTCAACATTTTAAATTTGTAAAGACTTGTTTTGTGTCCCAGAATTAGATCTATTTTAGAAAAGCTTTCAGATGCTATTAAGTAGAGTACACATTCTTTGTTGTTTGGATAGAATATTCTATAGATAATCTGTCAAGTCGATTTTATGTATGGTATTGATCAATTCAGATGCTTTTTGTTTGCTTGCTTATTTTTTATTTATTTTATAATTTAATTTAATTTTACATATCAGCCACAGATTCCCCTGTCCTCCCTCAAACTGGCCACCTGCTCTACCCCAAGCTCACGCCCCCAATTCCCATCTCCTCCAGGGCAAGGACTCCCCTGGGAAGTCAGCCCAGCCTGGTAACTTCAGTTGAGATAGGTCAAGTTCCCTTCTCCCTTCACCCAGGCTGAGCAATGTGTCCATGCATAGGCCACAAGCTCCAAACAACCAGCTCATGCACTAAGGACAGGTTTCAGTCCCACTGCCTGGGGGCCTCCCAAACAGTTCAAGCTAATCATCTGTCTCACTTATCCAGAGGGCCTGATCCAGTTGGGGGCTCCTCAGATATTGGTTCATAGTTCATGTGTTTCCACTAGTTTGGCTATTTGTCCCTGTGCTTTTTCCAATCATGCTCTCAACAATTCTCGAGCGAGAATTGCTTGCTTATTTCAATATTTATTTTTTGTCTGTTCCCCCCCCCCCAGGGCCTGTCTATTGGAGGAAGTAGTGTATTGAAATCACCTACTATTGGTGGATTGATGTTAATTTGTGTCTTCAGACATTATCATTAGTTTTTAAACGAAATTAGGTTCCTCTCAGTTTGGGCCATATATGGTTAAGATAGTAATGTCTTTTCTTATTAGTATTAGTTTACAGTCTATTTTGTTAGGTTTTAGTATAGCAACTCCTGCTTGCTTCCTGGGCTCATTTGACTGGAGTACATTTCTCCATCCTTTTACTCTACAATGGTGATTATCTTTAAAATTAAGATGTGCTTCTTGAAGGCAGTAGGAAGATGGGTTTTGTTTCCTAAGCCATTCAGTCAGTCTGTGTCTTTTGACTGAGGAATTGATGCAATTGATATTCAAAGTTATTATTGAAATGTGTATATTCTCCTCTTGACTTTTGGTCTTGTTTGTGTTCTCAGTGGTATTTTGTGCATTGATAAGTTTGGCTTTCTATTTCATTTCACTGTCTCTCTGCAATGTTCATTCCTCTGTTCAGCCTGAAATAATATTTTCAGTATTTTTATTAGATTCTCTTTTTTAGATGTAGTATTTTATTTTGTTTAATGTTAGAGCCGCTGTAGGTTCCAAAATGGCAGTGATGGTGACAACACCTTTAACATAAAGACCTTGACTAGGTAAACAGAAGCATGGGAGTGTGATGCTAGATAGGTCTGACTGGAAAAAAAATAGATGATATGTGAGAATTATGTAGTGTAGAGGACAGGCAGAAAGGATACTTGTCTAAACTGATAGCTTCTCTGTAGTGAAGGCATGGAAAACTAGATTATGTTGGTGTACTGGTTGTAGGACACAGGCTAAATCTCGTATATTACAGAAGATGTATAGAAGACCTCAGGGATACTCACCATGCCAGGAGGAGGATGGAAGAGGTCTGAGTTTGGGAGTGGGGAGGTGCTGGAGGCAGTGTACAGTGTCCTGTGGGTTGATGTAGTAGAGAAAGTCTTAGCAGCATGAGGATGCTGGCGACAGTACAGGTGGAGGAAGTTAGATTAGGCTGGGGTCCAGACACATAAGGGAGCTGATGTCTAATTACTAATAAGTAATAAAGCATTTTTGATAAAACTGAATAGTAAGAACTTTCAGTATAATCACTTCTAGGCAGAAAAGAAACCAAGAAACAATCTTACGCAATTTTATATCTGAGTCATTGGTTTCTTCTTGTTATCTTGTTACCATCATTGAATAAGTTACAAAATAAATCATATTTACAAAATAATGAGCCATTATTTTCTTAAGAAACCGTTATTACAGAGACTTGGAAATGAATAGAAATATCTAAGGATAATTTTTGTGCTATATATATATATATATATATATATATATATATATATATATATTAGCTGACAGAATTATTTAAAGATTGATATTCATAATTTTGATCACAAATTTTTTTTTCTTGGTGAATCATATCACACTAGAAATGGTTATGGAGGTGGTGGTGGCTCATGCCTTTAGTCCTCGAATTCGAGAAGCAGAGCCAGGCAGATCTCTATGAGTTTGAGACCAGCCTGGTCTACATAGTGAGATCCAGGACAGGCACCAAAACTACATGGAGAAACTCTATCTCGAAAAACCAAAGAGGCAAGTGGATCTCTGTGAGTTTGAGACCAGCCTGATCTACAGAGTGAGGTCCAGGACAGGTACCAAAACTACACAGAGAAACCCTGTCTCGAAAATCAAAACAAACAAACAAGCAAAAAAATGGTTATGATTACTATAGTTCACATGAAAAGTAAAAAAAAAATTACATGAAATATGGGTTAATTCTATGAGTAAATTTGCATTTTCCCAACTTATAACATGATTGATAAAATTAAAATGATTTTAGAACATGTTTACTTCTTTTTAAGTATATATTTATTTTTCTTAAGTTTTAATACACAGTACCATAAGAATTTTTTATCAGCATCATGTGAGTCCATATGTTTTTATAAGATAACATAAATCCATCTGAAAAAGATAATTGTTATTTTCTTTGTCATGCATAACATTTATGACATTAACTTATTTTTGTTTATTATTTTTATTATTATTTATTTATTATCTCTTTTATTTTTAAGAATATACTGTAATTACATCTTTTCCCTATTCCTGTTTCTTTCTGCAAAACCTTTTGCATGCTCATCCTTACTCTCCTTCAAGTTCATGGCCTTTTAAAAAAATTAACTTGTTATATGTGTATTTGTATATATGTATATATGTACCTAAGTAGTCTGTATATTGCTATATGCCTGCACAGTTTCAGGACTAACAATATGGTATTGGATAACCAATCCATATGCTCTTCCTTGCGTAAGAGTATTGTTCCCACTTTCAGCATTCTTTAATTGCCTGAGATTCTTTGTGTAGGGTTGATGCCTAGTGGTCTTTTCCCTGTCCACTTTGGAAAGTCTGGCATTCTTTGTCCTCTTCAGGTCATGTTTAGGCAGTTATGTCAATGTAGCTTTGGATATCAAAACATTATGATACTCTCACCTTCACAGACTTTGAGCTCCTTCTTTGGCCAAGATCTCTGAGCATTAGGTGTGTGTGGTTGATATATTGTTCACCCCAATAAACTTCTCTGGGGGTCAGAGAACAGAACAGCCTCTATATTAAACATAGAGGCCAGGCAGAGGTTGCACACACCTTAAATCCTAGCTTTCCAGAAGCAGAGATCCATGTGAATATCTGTGAGTTCAAGGCTACACTGGAAACAGCCAGGCATGGTGACACACAACTTTAATTCCAGCACTTGAGAACTCATGTCTAGCTGGGAAAAGACACATGCCTTTAATCTCAGGAAGTGATGGCAGGAATAGAAAAGTCTATTAAGGTGTGAGGATCAGGAACTAAAGGCTGTTAAGCTTTGAGGCAGTTCAGCTCAGATCCATTCAAGTGAGGACTCAGAGGCTTCCAGTTTGAAGAAACAGGATCGGCTGAGAAGTTCGAAAGGTGAGATTAGCTATGGCTTATTCTGCTTCTCTGATCTTTCAGCATTCACCTCAATACATGGCTTCAGGTTTGTTTTTATTAATAAGACCTTTTACGATTCGTGTTACAGGTGTGGTAATTGTTTTGCACATATTCACTTATAAAATAACACTGAAATGATTCAGAATTGACATAGTATTGTGTGGTTTTCACCAGAGAAGACTGCTTACCCATGGGTTTAAACCAATAGAAAGTCTTTATTATCTAGCCAGTGAATAAACAAGGTGTTTTGTATCACAGTGTAGACCTGAGTCTTTCTATGGATAAACTTTTAAGCACACACACACACAAAATGTTCTGGGTTGACATTTCAGTTAAGAAGAACAGTTAGCCAGAAGCAGAACCATAGATAGTAAAAAGCAAGGTTAGAACATTTTGAAACTGTGCTAGAACTATGGACTTTGGTGGATTATGTCTTTGTTTTAGTTTTGACAGGTAGTGCTATCTATGTGCTGTGTGTTATAGCCTGAATGGCACTGCCATTATGTAGTCAGTTGTGATAAGGTCTTACAGCCTACTAAGTTCTTGGGCCCTGTTACATTTCCCACTTGTCTGAATAAATGTGTCAAATCATGTATTCATTCTGTTTTAGTTTAAGATGCAAGGTCACTCCATCAATCTGATTGGGATGAAAATTACAGGTTTAGTCATTGCTAATAGCAGAGTAGCCGAGAAACTAAGAGAACAACAGACTGGTATCAATTATCTGATCTCTCTTTCTCTCTCTCTCTCTCTCTCTCTCTCTATATATATATATATATATATATATATATATATATATATATATATACATATATATACATACATACATATATTCTTTCATATATATATATGTATATATTACATTTTTCTAGTCCCAACAAAATATTTTTAAATTACTCCATAGAATAGAAATAACAAGGTTTTTTCCCCAAAGTCATAAACAGTTTTCTTCATCTCATGAGGAGTAAGTTTAAATCCTTTCAATTTTGTAGCATCAATTTTGCAAATGACTCAGTTATTTTAACTCAGAAATGGAAACTTTGAATACATCTAGTTCCTGATTAACCTGCCTACTTAGTTTGAAAGGCATCAGAAGTGGCATATGTAGTTAAATCATTGGTTTATTCCCATCAAGTAATCTCAAGGGCTCTGTAATATTCTTTTTATCTAATGCAGTTACCTAATTATTCTTTCCCAATAAAATATTGGGAATCAGATATCAGAGTAAAATTAGAGAATTGGAGCATCTATCAGTCACCTCCTCTCTCTTCTTTTCCTCAGTCCAAAAGGGCTAAGATCCTCTTTCAGCCCTGTCTTACTACTTCCTGTCTCCTATCCATCCTCAATTCAAGACCTGTATGGTTAATTTTGGTCAACTAGCTCTACCCTCTGACTCAAGGCAAACTTTATTGTCAGAGTGAGATAAAAATATTATACAGCATTTGTCCCTTTTGTCTAAATAAAAAGAGAAGGTTTTGACTGAGATATTAAAACTATATTCAATAAGTACAAAAACTATATACATATATGCAGATAAGAATTACATTAACAATGTCCATTTCAGTTGGCAAATTCATAGAAAATACTCCATTTTCTATCTTTTCTTAGTGAGTTCAATGCATTGTACCTAACGCACTTTATATCCTAACTTCTATTACCAACCCAAAATTATCTTTTTATGTCTCCCAACCTTATATACTTTATATCTCATTTGTGAGTTCCATGTCTTAATTTGGTAACAAGGAAAACTATAACTACAGCTATATCATTTTCAACTCCATCAGAGACTTGAGAAGATATAATTATCAGAATAAACAGGAAGTGCAGAGAAAACACCTTCCAAAAGTAAGAAATGACAGAAACAGCTAGCTGCCTGGAAAGGTTCCTCTGTAAACTTCAGGTATCCACCTTTGGCTGACAACCCTATAATAAATATAGGATAGACTTTTCTGTGAAGCAGGAATTTTGAAGGACTGTCCTGCCTTGTCTTGGCAAAGTATTGCAGTCACTTTCTTTTGTGTCCTGCTTATCCAATTCAGACAGCATACTGTCAGCATTTGAGGCAAGGGTGGTTTCTTGCCCAGTGGCTAACTTTTGTCACAAAGGAAGTAGACTCCATATGGAGTTTCTTCAATGCTCATCATCTTCTCTGAAGTAGATTGGTACTGCCAGGATCAGACATGTCTCATAGTCATAAAGAGTCATATGTTATTAAAACATCTTAAGGGTCATATTTTGTAGACCTCTGAAGAGTTTGAACACCACCTGTCTATCAAAACTATATCTGTTCGACCTTAAAAACAAACCTGACTACAAGTTTGATTGTAATAGGTGACTACTAACCTGCATTTTTTATTACCTTTAACAGTTTCTAATAATAACTTCCCGAGACTAGAAATTCACACTACATTGTTAAATGAGTTGCATAAATATAATATCTAAAAGAGGGCAGAAATGTTTGTACATATGTTCTAACAAAAATAACCTTAAATTTGTATCAATATACAAAAATATCCTAAATAAGAGTAGAAACACACACACCCATATATAATAAAATAACCTCAATTTTGTATTTAAGATAAGCAGTTGCTTTTTTTTGTTTAAAAGTAGATTCAATAATCTACCTAATTTCTATATTCACACCTCTTTTTTTTTCTTTTCAGAATGAGATCCCTGAGTCTAATCTTTGATCAACTCTTTTGGTGACAATTACCAATAACCACATGTAGCCAACCCCCTAAATGATGACAAATATCCATAACTCACTGAATGATCAAAAACCATCTACCCGATTTTTGGCAATGTAGGCATTGTGTTCTTAAAATTACTTCTGGTTGTCTGGGAAGGACAACATCTTTAGGGGACCATGATAAAATTGAAATAATGATCAAGTCCTAGGACAGTTAGCTGTATCATTACCAATCTCTGTGTAATGAAAAAATGTAAGGCTTATCTGATGTCCTTCCTGGAGTATTACATGAGGCTGGATTATTTCAGCTAGCCACCTTGAAATTCTCCTGAGCGGTTTGTAGTCCAAGGCCAATCTTTGGGTGGTGTTTGTCAGCTTAGTGGCATTACCACAATCCAGGTGGAATTGTCATTGTGCCACCTCATCCCTCTTTTGGAGACTTCAAAGATCACTGTTAGGAATGATCATGTTTCACTGCAGAAAACTTAAACGTTTTAAATATTTGCAGCAGGTCACAGAGAAGTCAAAGGACAACAATTTGTTAATTACTTCCAGAATACAAAAAAAATTAATTCCTAATTACCTGATAGAGACTGAAACCTAAAATTATGTACAGAAAACTAGATGAAGCCTCTTTCTAGACATAGTACTTTATATGACCATTAATATCATGACAAAAATATAAAATATATGTTAATTTTATAAATTTTGAGATAAGGCTTATACTTTATTAAAATTTTTAACCAGAATAAAACCAAAGAATTATGAGATTAGTGACAATAGATAGTCTATTAATTTTAGATTTCTTCTTGTCCCATATCAGGTATACCTTCCAGAGGTTTTATATTTTCCTTTAACAAGCATTGTTGGTTTTAGAGAAGGAGAGAGCCATGTTCCAGCTCCAAAGCCAACTTTAATTTTTAATTGAACTCAGACTACAAAAAGACCATTTTAATGATGTATCTGTAGAGAACAGAAGAAACAAACATTTGAGAAGAATTATAAAATTTTATCCTGTAAAAATGTGTTATACCAATAGGCCAATTTACTATTTTGGCATGGAGGGGACATTTTCTCTGTATGATTCATCATTTTACTTCAGATGTTTCATTTTTCCAGCCACTTTCAGATTCCTTAGATGAATGTCTTCACTCTCCTGTAAAGACAAAAAACAAACAAACAAACAAACAAAAAAAAAACTCCCCTAACCCTAACTTTTTGGAGTTTATTATTTGAACAGTTACATATGATCAAATGGAAATCATTTGTTAGACTTGGTTCAGCTGATTTTAATAGTTGTGTCTTTGCATTTTTCATTTAAATGAGTTTAGTTCTTAGTTTCATTATTTTATTTTTTCCTTTTTCATTTCTAGTTTTTTATGCTGATAAAATTGTAAACTTGGGGCTGGAGAGATGGCTCAGAGGTTAAGATCACTGCTTGCTCTTCCAAAGGTCCTGAGTTCAATTCCCAGCAACCACATGGTGTCTCACAACCATCTGTAATGAGATCTGGTGTCCTCTTCTGCCCTGTGGGGATATATGCAGACAGAACACTGTATATATAATAAATAAATCTTTAAAAAAAAATTGTAAACTTTTGTACATTCAAAACTGCAAGTTTCTCTCACATTACTGCATAAATTAAAACCCAAATGTGAGCAAATGTGGGATTGTGTGCCTATATTTATGAAATATGTTTTTGTGTGTATGTGTGCATGCGTGTGAATGCATTTTCATGTGTGTAGGTGTATCTGCATGTAGCTGGAGTTTTCCTGCCTTGCCCACAGTCAGGACAAATCTCTGTCACCCGCCAGTCCCACAGCCGCTCAGACCCAACCAAGTAAACACAGAGACTTATATTGCTTACAAACTGCATGGCCGTGGCAGGCTTCTTGTTAACTATTCTTATATCTTAAAGTAACGCATTTCTACAAATCTATACCTTGCCACGTGGCTGGTGGCCTATAGGCGTCTTCACATGCTGCTGGTCATGGCGGCGGCTGCAGTGTCTCTGGTCATGGTGGCAGCTGCAGCCTCTCTGGTCATGGCGGTGGCTGCAGCGTCTCCTTCTGCCTTTCTGTCCTTTTATTTCTCCTCTCTATTAGTCCCGCCTATCTTTCCTGCCTAGCCACGGCCGATCAGGTTTTATTTATTGACCAATCAGAGCAACTTGACATACAGACCATCCCCCAGCACAGCCAAGTGCAGACCATCTCAAACACCTGCACTCAGGCCCATGGTCCTAATCATCCTCTATATGGACCTGCTGGGTAACGCCACAAGGAACCCAAGAAGGGCTCCCACAGGACATACAAATCATTTCACAGCACTTCCCCTTTTTTTTTTTTTTTAAAAAAGGAAGGTTTTAACTTTTACACATCTCCAAAGCCAGCTTGGTATATTTGGGAATTTGGGCGTAGCTTCTCTTACTACTTCCTGCTGGAGGGGGGCTCTGTATCTTATGGGGACACAAAGAAAATTTAAGGATCATGGAGTAGTCCGTGAGGCTGTATCGTCTGAGCCAGTTGCCTTGAAACGATTCTGGATGTTGGATCATCTGGGCCATGGTGTCATCGGAGACCTTTCAGGGGGTCTTGGCTGGTCAAACCTGATGTATCTTAATCTGGAACAAATCCACAGCCTCTGGCTTTCTGTGGAAACAAAAGCAGAATCTCTTTTCCAAAGCAACATACCCTTAAATCCAAAATTTGAAGTGAAGGTACCTTTAAAATATACATTTTGGCATAACTCAACAGCTTTTGCAATCAAATATTTTTCTTCAGTTACGAATATCAAAGAGAATATAATCCAGATTCTCTGTGTGGTAGCCATCTTTATGTGGCTTATTACCTGTACTGTTTTTTTTAAAACACTTTATTTTTAGATACTATTGTTTATATAACGGTATATTTTTTTTAAGCCTACGTACATTTTTACATGCATTATAAACTGTTTCATCTGAATCAGTCTTATTGCAAACTTATTGCTTTAAACTGTAGCCTTCTAAGCCTGAAACAGCTCTGTGGCTGCTGGCTCCGCCCCCTTCAGCTTCCCAACATGGCGTTGGTATGTTTTCCACCAGCTCTGGGAGCCATCGTGGGTCTGTGCTTTTATCCAAGCAGCGTGTAGCCCAGAAACCTTTTTTTGTTTTGTAACTAACAAAGGCTAAATCCACCATGCAGCTTAATGTGCCACTTGCAGAGGCCTCATTACCACCATACTGCAGGTCAAGATCTGAATCTGTCACACATGCCAGGAACCCGCCATCTGCATGTAGGTATGTGTGCATTATAAAGGCTAATGGTCAATCTTAAGTTTGGTTCTTCAGGCAGCACCCATTTTGTTCCTTGAATGTGGGTCTCCTTCTGGCCTGGAGCTTAATATTAGGCAATGCCAGCATGACAGTAAGACTTAGAGATCAGCTAGGGGGTAGCAGCACACACCTTTTAATCCCAGCACTTGGGAGGCAGAGGCAGGTGGATCTCTGTGAATTAGAGGCAAGTCTGGTCTACAAAGTGAGTTCCAATATAGCCAAGACTGCTATATATAGAATCCCTGTATGAAAAACCAAATAGTAGTAGCAATAATAATAATAATAGTAATAATAATAATAAAATAATAATAACAATAACAATAACAACAACAACTCAGGAATCAATATGCCACCACCTCTTACATGCTTGGATTATATATCATCTTGAAAACTTGGTTTTTCAGTTGGGTACTAGGTGATGGATTCAGGTCTTAATGCTTACATAACAAGGGATTCCTGATTAAGATGTCTTTTGAGTCCTTAGTTTGGATTTATAACATCCATTTTTGAAATACTTTCTAATTTCTCACTTCAACAATGAGTTGGTTACTATACTACTTCATTTCCAAATATGCAAGAATATTCTTTCTGTTTTTATTGATATCTAAATTATTTCATTGGGAAAATAACATTTTATATAATATATACCCATCATTTTGTTTATTGAGACTTATGAAAGACTATCATATACTATCATTTGGTGAACATTTTATGTATGATGAGAACAAATTCCTGCTGAGTCCTCAGTTATGTAAAACCTGACTCTTATTTGATTTGTCAGACTTTCCATTGTTTATATGATAGATTTAATGGAAACAATTACTCTGTGGTATGGCATTTACATCAAAGGCCTGTCCTTTATAGTATCTCACCAGGGAACTTAATCATGTTTCTGCACATTGCCTGAATCATAAATCTAACGGTCCCCCCATGGCTCACCTTTTACTATCCTCATCCATCTTTCAGTTCTGTAGCAGGTTACCTTTGCAAAACATCTTAGAATTAAAATCCAAGCAAAAAGAATTCAGACCTTGGTTAAGTACGTGCCTTGAATCCCTGCATAGGTTACCAGTTTCCAGACAGTTTCAGAACAATTGTCCTGAAGAGAGCTAGCCCCTTAATAGTCAGAAACATTTTGTTCAGCAAGAACACATCAGTCTTGCTTAGATCCATTCAAGATATGCCTGGGGAGTCTGAAGGCAAAATCCCATGTCAGTGGTACTGTGTTTTTGTTCTATCAAGGAATTCAAATATGAGCTGTGGGCACATAAAAACTGTTGCCCAGGAATTTTGTCCAGGTTGATCAATATCTGATATGTGGATCAATCTGGTGCCAGCTCTTCTTTCATGGTTGGAAGTAATATTCCAATTATATAGTTGGATTATGATAGGACCAACAGATTGAAAGTTTTCTCAATTTTGATTCACAGGAATTTGTAGTCAGACTCTCTTTTGTCTGAGAGCCAGCTCCCCATTAATGACACAGAGAATTATTATTAATTATGAAAGCTTGGCCATAGCTTAGGCATTTTCCAAGCTAGATCTTATAACTTAAATTAATTTGTTTTTATTAATCTACATTCTGCCATGTTGCTCAGTTTCCTCTCCACTGTACCATTTGTCTGACTTCTTCAGTGTCTTACTGGCATCTCCTGACTCCTCTTTCCAGAGTTCTTCTTTCACTGCCAGAAGTTTCACTTATTTTCTATTGCCTACCTATGAGTCATTCTATTTTTTATCTATCCTATCATTATGAGTCTGAACTTTTATGAATAAATCTCTTTCTATCATTACTTGTATTCCCATCCTAAAATATCTTTACACCTAAAAGCATTTTCTTAGATAAACAACTTAAGCTTTTATGTCTCTAAATCTTTAATAACTTTATATCTCTTTTGTAAGTTTTATTTTTTCTGAATTTGGTAAAAACTAAGAAGCTATCTAGTCATCAACCCCATCAGAGACTCTAGAAGGATAAAAATTTATCTGGGTAAACAGGAATTACAGGGCAAAGAACTCCCAAAACTATAGAAATGACAGAAGCAACTGTCTGCCTGGACATTTCCTCTGCAAAATTGGGGTGTCTATCTTTGGCCTACAGGCCTAGAACATCTGATAGATTTTTCTGTGAAGCAGATTTCTTTGAAGGACTGTCCTACTTTGTCTTGACAAAGTTCAGCAGTCACTTCTTTTGTGTCCTGCTTGCCCCATTTGGACATTATACTGTCAACAGTCAAAGCAAGGTCAGTTTCCTGCCACGGGCTAACTTTGCCACAAATAAAAACAAACTCCATATAAAAATTCTTCAATGCCCATCATTTTCTCCGAAGTAGATTGGTGCTTCTAGAAGCAGATGTGCCACACTTCTCTGAAAAGCCTTATGTTATTAAAACATCTTAAATGTCATATTGGGAAGGTCTGTAAAGTGTTTGAAGACCATATATTTACCTAAATTATATCTCTGTTTAACCTGGAAAACACATCCAACATAATGACAAGCTTGATTGATATAGATGACTAACTACTAACTTGTATTTCTTAATTACCCAAAATAGTTTGTAATAATAGCTTCCAAAGACTACAACTATACATGACATTTTAAAGTGAGATTCCATAAAGCAGGAGTGGAAATATATATACAATATAACAAAAATAAACTTAAATTTATATCAATGTAAAAAAAATCCATACCAATGTAAAATATTTGGGATTAATAATAGGTTTTTAGTTTAAAAGTAAATCCAATGATTCTCTCTTTTATCTTATAATTCCTATAGGAATTGAAGTCACTTAAAAATAAAACTTTATACTAATTATAAGCAAGAAATATATATATATATACATATATATGAATGATAGTCATGTAATCCTTTTGAGAGAAAAGTTCTATACCTTTAAAATGAAACTCATGATATTAATGTTTTAGAGTTAACAGTTAAGCAAAATGATACATGTACAATCTGTCACATTAGAAAAAGTCACGTTTTACTGTTTCAGTAAAAAAAAGAAAAAAGGATATGATATAAGTTATTACAAATATTTGAGAGCTCAGTAATGCCTGTTTTCACTATAGTTTATTATTTGATTTTATTCTATCAAAAAGAATATTTGGGTTATTACCACAAGAAACTAAATATTGTTCATCTCTTTTGTAAAAAGCTCTTGCTCTGATTTCTCTTTCTTGTTCTCTTTCTTTTGCTCTCTTTATCCTTTTCTTTTTCTGTTTCTCTGGAAAAGTGATATATCTTTGTTGTTGTCTTTGCTTTATTTGTTTGTTTTTAGATAAATGTGAGGTTACTGTTCAAGTTCTTTAGAGCAGTGATAATGTGCCCTGTGAGCAATTTTAAGACAGAATTATTTAGCTGTGAACATGATTTATCACTTTTCTTTAAACATATCTCTTGAATTTGACTTTATAGTCTAATTAGTCCTTGAAAAGCAAGTCGTCTTTCCTGTCACATACTTTCTGTCTTCACCTTCCATTGTGGAACTACTTTTCTCCTCCTTCATCACCACTACTCTGAAAATTGCTGTATTAGTAAAAATTTAATCCATTTGATCACTTTTCCAAAAAGTGTAAAATCAAGAAATCTATAGTTTTCTGTGTAATGTTTTATCTTATAAATATTTTCATTTTTGACTTGTTTTTCATAATTTATTTTCCAGAAAATCTATTCCAACAAATCTTTGCCTAGATCAGTTGTCAGAGATAAACAGCCTGAGTGACACTTCACAGGAAGTCTATAACACCTTACTTTACCGAAGCACTCAGGAGGCAGTGGCAGGTGGATCTCTGTGAGTTCGAGGCCAGCCTGGTCTGCAGAATGAGATCCAGGAAAGGCACAAAGCTACACAGAGAAACCCTAACTTGAAAAACCAAAAGAAAAAAAGAAAAGAAAAGAAAAGAAAGAAAAAAATCATTGACCTAGAAGGAATAGTTGGATAATAGTCTGTTCAAATAAAAATCCATGTGACACGACTCCTTGTTGTCAAGTCTTTGACCTGCTATTAAGGTCTGTTGTGCATTGTGGCTATTAGGAGCATAGCTGAAATGATTTGTGTAATGTAAAAGCCATTTTATGTGAATTAAAGTAATATGATGCCTGAATTTGCCACCAAGTTGCTCTGATGAGGGATATCTCCATCAAATACTTCCTGTCAAGCCTCATGGAACTCTGTAGAAGAGGAGGAGAAAAACATGTAAGAGCTAGAAAAGATGGGTGACACAAAGGAATCAAGGCTTCTAAACAACAGGACTGCGCACATAGAGGGCCTCCCTCAGAGCAACTGACTAAGCACACACGGGGCCTGCAGAAACCTGCATCTGATGGGGTCCTAGAGATGGGAGATGTAAACTCAGGCACACATGCCTAACACAGAAGCTAACTCCAATTGATAACCACTTGCAAATGAAAATTTATGTTTCTACAATGAAGTCTCTCACTGGGGAAACAAACCACTATTATGGGCAGGCTCCATGCCCAGCAGTAGATGGCCAACACAATGAACTCAATAGTGTCTTTGAAAGTTCTTTGTAACATAATGTTATTTCAGAGTATTTGAGTTTGCTTTCTGTTTTTTGTTTTTTAATTTAAACTTAGAGGTCCTTTGGACATATATTATGGCTTCCAGTTTTGGGGTTTTATGCTTTGTCTGTGTGTGTGAACATGTGTATTCCTGCATCTATATACATTTTGTGTGCTTTTGCTTCAGCTCATTTTCTTATATGTTTTGATTGCACATTTGTTTTCTAAGGAGAGACTAAAGTATATGGATCCAAATGGGAGGGGATGTGGGAAGAAACTGAGAAACTGCAAGGATTAAAGGGAGCAGAAACTGTGATCAGAATATATTATATGAAAAAAATGTATTTCAATGAGAGAGAGAGAAAGAGAGAGAGAGAGAGAGAGAGAGAGAGAGAGAGAGAGAGAGAGAGAGGTGGGGGAGGAGAGAGCTAGGCCTCAGAAGCAAACCCCCAGTCAGCTTGGCTCAGATGTTCAGATAGGAGCCTAGACCAGGAGAGGCCTTGACATGCTAATGAGCCAACACCAAGTTGGTATTGAAACACTGATGGGTCAGACTCAAGCTGTGAATCCTGGTAATACAAAGCTACTACACAATGAAATGATACAAAAATTAAAACTCTGGGAATAGTCTCTTGGATCACACCACTATTTTCCCAAGACACAGATTCTCTAGCCTCTGTGTTAATACCCATCAAAGAGACAACTTTAGACTCTGTTTATGGCCCTGGTCTCAGTGACCTTTGGGCTCCCTGCATTGTGGCTAGGCCCAAACATAACCTCCTGTCGGTGCTAGCCATTGACCAGCTTTCTCAAGGACTTCTTGATCTCTATCAGTGCTATCCTTCCAGCCTGGCCAAACTGAAGGACTTCAGAGTGGACTTGGATCTGAGTCTGCAATCTTCCACAGCATCATCACTGGAGGAGATTGAAAATTGGTACCTTGCAACAGCATTTCTGCATAAATAACTCTGTCCCATTTGGTGAGAAATTAAGGCAAAAGTAAGCCTTTGTTAGGATTCTTTTCTCTGTCAAACTAAGCAACTCCTCATAATATTATGGGAAGAATTGGATGCCAATTAAAGGGGAATGTTTTTCTCCCTTATTATCTAAGGTAAGTTAGAGCTATGTCTCTTTTACCTGAGATCATAACCATACCAGTGTCACACATTTGGAGAGAACATCCTGAGGTGAAAGCTCACAATCCCCAAACAGATTTGTCACTGTTCCTTGTATGGCCTCTGTAGCTGGAAAGTTTGTCTCTGGGTCCTACCAGGGCCCCTGCAGTTCCACAGCCCATATATAAAGTAATCACTCAGAAACTTATATTAATTAAAATTGCTCAGCCATTACCTCAGGCTTATTATTGACTATCTCTTACACTTAAATTAACCCATAATTATGTTTAGCCATGTGGCTTGGTACCTTTTCTCAATTTTGCCTTCACATCTTGCTTCCTCAATGTCTAGCTGGAGCCTCCTGACTCAGCCTTCCTCTTCTGAGAATTCTCCTCTCTGCTTATCCCACCTATACTTCCTGCCTGGCTACTGGCCAATCGGCATTTTATTTATCAACCAATCAGAACAACTCATTCACAGCATACAGAGCATTATCACCCATCAGGCCTATCCATTTTTAAAAAAAATATAATTACTGAGCACAAAGCATCATTCACTAGATACAGAGAGCCCATTAAAACTATTATTGTTCTTTGAAATCCTTAGTAGTTAAAGTCAAATAAGAGTCATATTTTTTTTCTCCTATATATGTATGATTTTTAGTTAACTAGCAACTAAATTACATTTTTGTTGTTGGTGGTATTTTTTTATTTTTTTGAGACAGGATTTCTCTGTGTAGTTTTGGTGCCTGTCCTGAAACTCATGCTGTAATTTCAGAAACTCACGCTGGCCTTGAACTCACAGAGATCTGCCTGACTCTGTCCCCCAAGAGCTGGGATTAAATGTGTGTACCACTACCACCAGGTTTAGTTAAGTTTTAATAGTTCTAAAAGTTTAACCAAGTTTTGTGCCAACTGCAATATTATGTAGAAATATCAAATATATATCTGAGGATCAGAGAGAGTATTTTAAACACTAAACTGTTTGAAAGCAAAACATTCATTGTAGATGTAACCAACCGTCTTATTAAAATAAGAAACACAGACCAATGTAAAAGAGAAAGCCGAGAGGTCAGAGCTCAGAGCTAAATTCTTACCTCCTGCAGTGCTCCTAGCTTCCCCGAGAGAGAGCTACTTCCTGTGTGTCTGTCTTTAAATAGTCTTTCTGTTCTGCCTTCTCATTGGTTGTAAACCCAAACACATGACTGCCTCATCACTGCCTGTAAGTACCGCCCTCGAGGTCTTAAAGGCGTATGTCTCCAATGCTGGCTGTATCCCTGAACACACAGAAATCTACCCAGCTCTTCTAACCACCATGCTCTTGCTATGGCTCTAATAGCTCTGACCCCAGGGCAACTTTATTTATTAACATACAATTAAAATCACATTTCAGTACAAATAGAATACCACCATAATTCATTTATTCATATGTTCATATATGCCACTCTGTAGATGTAATTCTGAATGGTTTTATTAAATAAGAAACACAGAGCCAAATGCAGAGTTAAAAGCCCCAGAGGTCAGAGAGCACTAGCTAAGAGCTGATACCAAGTCTACCTTCTTATTCCTTGGTGCAGCTGCCATTCTTCCCCTGAGAAAGAGACCTACTACCTGTGTGTCTGTCTTTTTATTAACTTTCTGTTCTGCCTTCTCATTAGTTGTAAATCCAACCACATGACTTCTTCATCACTGCCTGTCCATACAGACCTCCAGGTCTCTATGGTTGGTACTGAGATTAAAGCCATGTGTCTCCATGCTTGTTGTATCCTTGAACACACAGAGCTCTGCCTGTTATGTGATCAAGATTAAGGGGGTGTGCTACCACTGCCAGACATCTACTAAATGGCTTGTTATTAGCTTTGACCCCCCCCACACTTTTTATTTACATACAAATAAAATCACATTTCAGCACAAATAAAATATCACCATACCACTCTTGTTTTCTTTCTTTCTTTTTTTTTTTATTTTGTTTTTTTGAGACAGGGTTTCTCTGTGTAGCTTTGTGGCTTTCCTGGAACTCACTTGTTAGCCCAGGCTGGCCTCGAACTCACAGAGATCTGCCTGTGCCTGCCTCTGCCTTCCTAGTGCTGGGATTACCACCGCCTGGCTAACTCTTGTTTTCTTTAAGAGTCCTATTTTAATTATTTTTGTCATCTATCGTAAGACTCTGGGCTATCCAGTCTCTGGGTCCTGTCCTTCCAGGTACTGCTAACAGTGGGCTTCTTCTTTTGGCAATGCCCTCAATGTGAACCAGTCATTGGTCAGTCACTCCCACAATTTCTGCTCCATCTTTACCTTAGCATATCTTGTTGGCAAGACAAAGTGTAAGTCAAAGATTTTGTGGCTGGATTAGTGCCCCAGTTCCTCCTGGGAAAGTCTTGCCTGGTTAGAAGAGGATTACCTTTTTTGGAGAGAAAGGGAGAAAGAGTTGATGGGGGAGCAGAGAGGAGGTAGGAGGAGGGACCGGGAGGATCAGAGAGAGGGAAAGCTGCCATCAGGATTAAAAAAAAAAAAAAAAAGACTTCTTTAACACACCTGTAACTCCCTCATATACTAGATGTAATGGATAAAATTTGCTCTTTGCTAGAGAGTCCCTTATATACTCACACACATGCACATGCACCTCACATACAAAAAGAGCCATGGTGCAAAGTCCAGACTCAACCAGAAGAAATAGGAACTTGAAAATAGACTTATAGTGTCACAAATAGATCCTTCATAACTCAAAATCATTTAAAACAGGAAGGAAAAACTTCAGTAATGACAATTTCAAAAGAACAAATAATTTACTTTCTTCCTTTGCATTATTCTTTAGCAGCACACACCTTAGTTCGAAGCTCTACAGCTGCAGAATGAAATTTTGCATACTGACTAAAGCTTGTTCACAGAAACAAAAACTCACAAAATGATTTGTACAGTATTTGTACAAAACCTCTTTCATTTACGATACATCTGTACCTTGGTGTTTATAATTATCTCAATCTGCAAGGCTGATCTTTAATGAATGAACTCCTATTTCATTTTTAAAACAGCCTACATATTTTCCTTATGAGAATCCCCAAGCTCTAACTGGTATCTATGTAAACAAATATTTCTCTTGTATGCCTTAGTGATTACTTTTGTACATTAACTTCACTGTCTCCTAAGACAAATTGCTAAATGGTCTTATTAATAAAACAAACAAAACAAAACAAAAAACCTGGAGCCAGATATTGGGGTTAAAACTGACAGATCAGAGTAATAGGACAAGCCACAGCCAGCCTTACCTTACCTTAACTACTGTTGGAATGTAAGGAGTGTGTCACCATGCTTGACTGTTCCCAGTGTGGCCTTGAACTCACAGAGATCTGGATAGATCTTTGGCTCCCGAATGCTAGGATTAAAGGCATGTGCTACCATTGCCTGACTTCTATGCTTAATATAGTGGATGGATTTTCCCTCTGATCCTCAGATAAGCTTTATTAGGGTATACAATATATTGAACTCCTTGAGTTCAAGGCCACACTGGGTACAGAGCCAGGCATGGTGGAACACACCTTTAATTCCAATGTTACCTTAATCATAAAGGTCTGGAGGTCTGTACAAACAGACAGAAAATGGTAGAGCTGGGCAGAAAGAATGTTCTTTAAAGTGTCAATAGCTTATAATATTTATTAGAATTTCCATATCTTGCATTTTTCTAATTGTTAAAAATATAATTATATAAAAATGTTATATCTATTTGGGGCTAAGTGAAGTGTTTCTGACTTTTTTTTAAAACTGAGTTACTAGAATAGTCATAAGTTAACTTTACGAACTGTAAAGAATTTATAAAATGATCTGTGTGTATAGCAGAGATGGTGAGGCTCTGAGAGGTGACTAGAGCATGTGGGCTCCGAAAATAGAGGAGGAAGTATGGGGACTGATGACTAACACCAAGGGCCTTTAGTAAAGATCATGTGAAGCCTGCTGTTGCAGAAGCTTCCTGAAATATGTATGTGTACGTGCACATGCATAAAAGGAGTTTTAATGAAATCATTTTATAATGGGACAACAATGCTCCTGCTAGACAGGAGAAAAGAAAGAGAAAGAGAAAAAAAAGCCTAGTGGCAGAAATTGCTTACCTTGTTTGCATGTTGGCAAATGACGTCCAATAAACCTCTAAACATTATAGTCTTTAGCCAATGTTATATGTTAAACTCCAGAATTTGACCATAAGACTCTTCTGCCAAATATACCACACATTTGAAACACAGAAAACGGAGAAATAAAATTAGTACTCATCTGGAAACGTCCTTCATATTCCCTAGTATTTATAATACTAGAAGCTGCTATGCACATTACCATAGAAGAAAAATAATCACGAAGCTTACCCAGTGGGTATCCTGAAATTTATAATAGCAAGTGCCCTGGCAAATCATGTCCAATGGTGCGTCAGTCACAAGAACATCATATAAGTAACAACTCTTTGATGGGATTTAATGTCTCCTACACAAATTGAAGCTCATACTTGGCACCTTTAAAAGAGGCAAGAACATGTGGCCAGGGAGGTTCTAAGTGTTAGGAGAGATTCTATGAATAGTGTCATATTAAATGAACATAATATTAGACCACCTTCTAGTGATTCAGTTACATCCATAAATTAGTGTATCTATCAACTCTCCTCAGATAATCTTTTTATTTTTTGTTTTAAGGGTAAATGATGATTAACACAGATATCACTAGTGGTCAAAGTGTTGAGACAAAGAGACAGAAGTATGCTCAGCCCTAAATGGGACATCTATACTACATTCCCTTCTTCCAAGTCTTAGGGATTATCATGGAAACTAGGGAGAGATTGTTAGAGGCATAGGCACACAGCTGGACAATGGGCAGTGAGAGATTTTGGAACACTCAGTCCTAAATGAGTGATCTTCATCAAAACCCTGTCTTCTGGGTTCAGGAAACTATGCGGGAGAGGAGGCAGAAAGATTATAAGAGCCAGAGGTGATACTTCACACTATAAGAAGAGTGTTTTCTAGATAAAATGGGACTGATGTGAATATAAACTCACAAAGACTGTGGCAGCATAAACAGAACCTTCAGAGGCTCAGTCAGGATGGGGTCTCAGTGCAGGGTTAGGGCAGTGGACATGGGCTCTAGCCATCCCTAACCAAGAAGCTATCTCCAATTTATAACCCCTCATGTAGGAAATATTATTTTATATGTTTGTTTGCTTGTTATTTTCCCAAATCGGATCTCACTGGGTCTATTAAATACACTTAAGTGCGGGCCTCATGCCCAGTGGTAGATGGCCAACACAATGAACTCATTGATATTTTTATATACATTTTGTTTCATATTGCTTGGCTTTGACAATTTTTTGATTTTATTGATCTTTTGCTTGTATATTACAGTTTCTGGTGTTGTGATTTTATGTAGTGTGTGTGTGTGTGTGTGTGTGTGTGTGTGTGTGTGTTCCCTGTGTTATTTTTTCTTTTTCTTTGTTTTTATTTATTTATTATTTTTGCTGGTTTGTTTTCTAAAGTGATATAAATAAAGGTTATGGAGTTGATTCAGTTAGGAGGTGGGAGGATCTGGGAGGAGTTGAGGTTGGGCTAACCAGTATTTGTTCATTTACATCACAAAGAATACTAAAGCAAATGAATGTAAAACTAAAAACTGTATAAACACAGGGTAATCTTTTGCTTTATTATTCTAAGAAGGATATGGGAATTCCATGCATATATAAATAAGCACACTTTTAAATAAATAGTTATGTACAATATTACAACTATTCACTTAATCATAATGCCTACATATGCTTTTAATGATGTGGAATAATTATTGTTTTATGTACTCCACATTTATTTTTCATAAGGACAACTTTTAGTCAATTGTACTCATATCCTAACTCAAAATGATGAAAAATACATTTTTGAGATAGACTATTCTAAGTACTTTGTATAAATATTATTTTATCCTGGCATCTATTATATGAAGCAATATCTTCTCCTTTAATTGGAAGCAAACTCTTAGGAGCTTATCTAAATCATTCATAATGCCTAATTAATCTAGGGTTGGAATCCATATTTCTCTAAATCAAGAAGCAAACTATCTGATAAGCATTATAACAATAAGAACACTCTGCTCTATAAAATTCAAGAATTCCTAGAGAGATTAATTTACTCGCTGAGATTACCTTAATGTCAATGTGTTTCCTAGATGGCATCCCTCTATAGTGCCATCAATTACTCTGTAGGAGGAAGGGGTGCTTTTAAATGTTGGAACAGTAGCCACAAGAAATCAAGACTTCATAGCTAGCCAAACTGACCTATTTTATTACATTCAGTTTGGAATATTGATTTAATACACTTGAAAAGGCATACTGAACAACAGATTTGACAGTTTTATTATATATATAAACATGTCACATGAGCTCACAGCTACAGGTCAGTGTGGGTCAAGCTGGCATAGACACATAATACAGATGAATTAAAGAGAAATAGACTTTTATTTTCATCTCTAAGAGGTAAAGTTTATAGAACACAGGAAAAAATAATTTATATCAGTTGGTCAAAGTTTTTCATTAAAAGTTTTAAATTATAGAGAATGTTTTGATGGAACCACACAAAGCTTCTACAATTTGTTTTCTATGTGTCTATTCACTTCTAATTTATAAGACTATTTACATGTAATTTATCATGTCTGTTATCTACTAATAAATTAATACATATTTAATTCAAATAATTTTTAAAAATATAACAAAATAGAATAGAATAAGATAAAATGAAAACCATTATAGTAAAGTTGGACAAGCCAAACAAATAGAAAAATAAGAGACCCAAGTGAAAGGACAATAATCAGAGACCCACTCCTTCACACATTCAGAAGTCCAGTTTACTGAACTGAAAGCTACAGTACATATGCAGAAGATCTGGTGCAGACTAATGTAGGCCCTGTGCATGCTGCTTCTGTCTCTGTGAGTTCAGTTATTTTAGAAGGCATTGTTCTACTGGTGTCCTCTGTTCCCTCTGTTTCCTTTGCTCCATCTGCCTCCTCTTCCTCAGGAATCCCTGATCTATGAGGGGAGAAATTGATGAAGACATCTCATTCAGAGCTATGTATTCCAAGGATTCTCTTTCTCTATTCACAATATCTTGTTCTGGGTCTCTGTATTAGTTCCCATCTGCTGTAGAAGGAAGCCTCTCTGATGATGAATGGATAAGGCACCAATTTAGGAGTATAACTGAATACCATTAGAAGTCTTCTTTTTTGTTACTATTTTTTTTTATTTGATTTTACCCTAGGTTTCTGGGCTATCTAGACTCTGGTTTTTGGTCACCAAAGCAAATTCGGTTATGGGCTCTATCTCATGGAGTGGCCTTAAGTAAATCAGACATAGTTGGTTACTTCTAAATGTTTGTGCCATCATTGCCCTAACATTTTTAAGGCTGGACAGATTGTAGATCAAAGGTTTTACAGATGAGTTGATGTTCACTTTTTACTTTTGGTAGCCTGCAGAGTACTTTTCTATTTCATAGACATTAGAATATAGGAGTGAAAGTTTTGTGTAGGCATCAGCTTGACCTCTCCACATTTAATAAGTTGTGCTTGTAGTTTCCTTATGAACACCAGGGCCAGGTTTTATTGATAGAGTAAACAAGTACTTAAGCCACTTTGAAAATAACACATTCTTACAGGTATTGAATTTCATACATTGGCATACATTGTCATGTAAATAGGTTGAATACTTAAATATTTTCTTAAATATTGTGAATTTCAAATCAAAATTTAAGTAGCCTCTGATATATGCTCTGTTTTGTTTTTAAATATTTTCTGTTATCTTGTGATATCTTAACTAATGGAAATCTCTTATGTTCATTTTGAAAACATAAATGCATGCTTTTCATTTGCCTAGCTTTGATTGAGGAAATAAGTAATAGCTACTTATAAGTATCATTCAGAATTTATTTATAGACAATACAGGATATTTTTCCTTTTTTGTGACAGAAGCTGATGCTATACTGGATACTACCAGAATGACCTCTATCTCAGAGTCCTCATGCCTCTACTTCTTGAGATCTGCAGTTACAGTCACCATTCTAAACACTGTTATCAAATATTTCCTAATACTTTAGCTGCATTTAAGTGCTCATTTAAAAACATTGCATTTTAAGTGCTCATTTTAAAATGCTATATTTTACTGATGTTCAATGATTACATGAATGTAGTACCCAAAGTTGCTATTATACATGACAATTTCAGAATAGTACTGCTTAATGTGACCATTATATTTATTACATAGGAAGCCTGACATTTCTATATTTTTACATTATTATCAATGTATGTGGTATACTGAAAGCATTGAAGGCTCTCTTTGGCCTGACTACATCTGGCTGATGAACTTCATTGTAAAATCTCTAAATCCTGTTAGCCTTCCAGTTTTCAGTTTCTCCCTTTCCAGTTTTAGTCAAATATAATCAAGACACATGTGACAGTTTACAAGTTATTTTTCCATTAGTAAAAGGAAAACTGAATAAAATATTTGGAAAATCTTTATATTTCTACCCATAGAAATTTTATTTCAATGGGTCATTGATATTTGAATCAATATTTAAAAGAAAAATGCAGATTATAATTAAAGTCATATGGACCCTCTGCTATGGGCAAAAGATTAATAGCACCCATAATTTTGCATCTTTCCTCAATATTTTGTTATATAACTACATATTTATATTAGATAGAATGTTAAACACTAAAATTACACATTACTTTCTTTTTTATTATTATTTTTCATTCATTGTACCTACCAACTACAGATTCCCCTCTCATCCCTCCTTCTGTTCCCCCACCCCCTGACACACCCTTCATCCCCATCAAGATCTATTCCTAGTGTATGAGCTGGTGTTTTGGATCACAAATACACATTTAAACAGTTTTGTGTGTGTGTGTGTGTGTGTGTGTGTGTGTGTGTGTGTGTGTGTGTGTGACAGGGTTTCTCCATGTAGTTTTATTTCCTGTCCTGGAACTCACTCTGTAGACCAGGCTGACCTCAAACTCACAGAGATGTGCCTGCCTCTGCCTCCCGAGTGCGGCGATTAAAGGCGTGAGCCACCACCACTGTTTGGCCCACATTTTAACAGTTTTAAAATGCAAGAAAGGGAAATCAAAACCATCACATTTTTAATTGAATCACAAAAAAATCAATCCTCACAAATTTCAAATTTTTGATTTGACAAAGCATCATCAAATGTTTCTTGTCAACCAAAATCAAGAATTAAACTACACTTTTTGATAATATTTCTCTTTTGAAGAACCTTTTATAGAACAATGAGAAAAATGGAGAAGAAAGATAAAAGGAAATAATTTGCTGAAACTTGTAACCATTTTATAGTATTTAATATGACATGACTTTCATTAATGAGCATGTAAGTTAGTAATTTCATTGAGCTCACTCTTTTTTTTTTTTTTTTTGCCTAGATGTGCTCTTTAGTTCCCCTAGTACTAGTACTTGAAAGCTGAGTGTCCAAAGAGGTCATTTTCTCAATGTAACTGTGCTTTTATTCTGACCTGACCTCTTTCCTTTTCTTCAAGAACCATCTTCATTTATGTTGCCCTAAGCCAAATTCCCCATCTCTCTTACTATCCATCTTTGCTTTCAGTCTTATGTAGATGTAACCAACCATCTTATTAAATAAGAAACACAGAACCAAACAAAGAAGAAAGCCAAGAGGTCAGAGCTAAGAGCTAAAACCTTACCCTTCCTCCTGCAATGGTGCTGCCTCTCCGAACCAGAGCTACTTCCTGTGTGTCTGTCTTTTTATAGTGTTTCTGTTCTGCCTTCTCATTGGTTGTAAACCCAACCACATGACTGCCTTGTCCCGCCCTGTCTGTATAGATCTCCAGGTTTTCTATGATTGGTATTGAGATTAAAGGCATGTGTATCCAATGCTGGCTGTATCCCTGAACACACAGAAACTTACCTAGCCCTGCCTACTAAGTGCTGGGATTACAAGCTTATGCTACCACTGCCCTGCTTTCCTATGGCTTGCTAATAGCTCTGACCCCCGGGCAACTTTATTTATTAACATACAAATAACATTTTAATACAAATAAAATATCACCATAGTCTTCAGTTTTGAGAATTGTTCATTTTTTTGCTGTGTTTCTTCTAAAACAGTCTTTTCATAGGTTGTTAATGTGTTGCCTTTCTCCAAACTCAGCATCTATTATGATATTCCTGTAACCTAGCTTACTCTACTGTTTGGTATTATATATACTTTTTTTCTTTGTTTTTGTTATTTGACTTTTTATTTACTATAATGGAAAAAAGTATGGGATATTTGACACTATGTCACAAATTCAAAAACAGGAAATATATTGAGGCTAGTAGTTAAATGGGTTAAATGGTAAAATAAATAACTTCCTACATACAGAGTGATGGCTATGGATGATATTGTGTTGATTACTTTGAACTACTTCCAAGTAGATATTAAGATGAACATTAATTTAACATTTTCATTTCTCAGGAGATTATTGTATAATTTTAATCTTATAATATTTTTATTTTATAATTATACATATTATCACATTCCTCATATTCCTTGTCTCTGTCTCAAAAATTTCTCATTGCATTTTTACTGTGCATGGGGAGCTTAAGTTGTTCTTTAGTATTTGTTTGATTTTTGCCAAACACAATAATTATTATGAACGCACTACAGTTTTACAGCTCAACTAAGTTACTTCATCTTGTTCCCTACTAATGGATCCTAAATTATTTAACTTCATGTTTTCACTAATGGAATGGCAATTTTGTTTATTAGCAGCTTGAATTCCTGTACTTCTTACATTCTCTTCTCCTTCATCCTCCACATGTATTGAGTTTCTGCATTATACTCATTACATTTCTGTTTCATTTCCGTTCTAATGTTTACTATATTCCCATCCCAACCTCCTATTTCATAGCTAATAATTACATTCATATTACATTCTCATCCTCTGCTCTCTACATCATTTATTTACCACTGTCAGGTTAATCTTCCCACAAGGGTTTTAGTTATGATGGTCCCAGTCTCACTCAAGACCATAGCACTAAACCAATGAAACTCAAAATAATCGATTATGAGAGAATTGTGTAGAAATGTTTTAAAATACTGTTAGCAAAGCAAAGAAAATGCACATCAAGGCTATGTGTTCTAGTGTTCCTGACAAAGAGTCAAGAGGTTGTAATTGAGGGGATAGAGAGGTGGCTCAGTGGCTAATGAACATTTCTTTCAAACAGGCATTTGGGGGAAAAATACAGGAATGTGTTTCTGTATTCTTCACACTGGAAGGAAGAGACAGAACATACTATGGGGCACAGCCTCAAGCTATCACAGCCAAACAGTCTTCAAAAATTAAGGTGACACATATTAGAGGAAGAAATATAATGTTAAACTCTGACTCATGATGTATACATGGAATGCTCACACATAACATGCACTCAGTAATAAAGTTCACACAGGTGTACACACACACACACACACACACACACAGGGGGTGGTTAATGATTATCGAATCTCAATATACAAAGAACTGTCCATGGAATGATCCTTTTGCATGATTGTGACAGGAAATCCAAGAAAGAAAAGATGAAAGATAATTTATTCCACTCTCCACCATGTATGTCCAGCCATGATTTCTGATTGAGCAAACCAAATTGGAAACTCATAGGCAAGTGATCTCCTTAGTTTAATCTAGACAGTCTTACAAAGTAAATGGCCGAGTGTGTATGTGTAGCACATGCAGAGGACAGTTCAGCTGTTTTAAATAATCATTCCCTTTCTGTTCCTCATTAGATAATAACGGGATTCCAAGAGACAATAACGGGACATGACATAAAATATAATGAGATGAAGCAAAAGCTATCATATCAAAGTTGGACATGGCAACTCAACAGGAGGAAAATAGTCCCAAGAGAAGGCGAAATGTGAGAGACCCACTTCTCACACTCAGGAATTCCATAGCAATACTAAGTTAACAGTTATATTATATATACAGAGGATCTGGTGTAGACTCATGTTGGCCTTGTGTTTACAGCTTCAGTTTCTGTGAGTTCTTATGCAAAGCAGTTTTTCATCTGGGTCTTCAAGTAAAGAAATATGAGATTGAATCACAGTAAAGGGTCAAGATAAGATACCTCAAGATAAAAGATGAAACTGTGATTTTCAAGGAATAGAATGAGGTAGCACTATAACATCTAAATTATTCCAGATTTCTCCTTTTTTTCACATTCTAACATTTTCTTTCTACAAATGGTCTTAGGAAATGGAAGGTAGATGTCATGTACTTATCTCAGAATCATCTAAATGAGTTGTAATTTGCTACTCCAATTACAGAAACTGCATAAAATGCTCATAACTGAAGTGTATTCTCCTTTCCTGAGTCATGCTCATCATTATCTCATCCTTCCAGATCTCAGCAAAAAGAATTATAGTGGATGGTAATGAAACTGTTCACACATAAGGAAAATTGTTCCCTACACTGTATATGTAACAGTCTTAATAAATAAGAAACACAGAGCCAAATGCAGAGTTAAAAGCCCAAGAGGTCAGAGCATTAGCTAAGAGCTTAGAATAAAACCAACTTCTTATGCCTCGCTGCCACTGCCGTCCTTCCCCTGAGAAAGAGAGCTACTTCCTGTGTATCTGTCTTTTTATTGACTTTCTGTTCTGCCTTCTCATAGGTTGTAAACCCAACCATATGACCTCCTTATCACTGCCTGTCTATACAGACCTTCAAGTCTTCTATGGTTGGTATTGAGATTAAAGGCTTGTGTCTCCATGCTGGTCGTGTCCTTGAACACACAGAGATTGGCCTGTCATGTGATTGGGATTAAGGGCGTGTGCTACCACTGCCAGACTTCTGCTCTGGCTTGGTATTAGCTCTGTCCCCCAAGCAACTTTATTTATTAACATACAAATAAAATCACATTTCTGCACATGAAGTAAATAGAAGTCAAAGGTTGGTTTTGTAAATAACAAGTGCATTTGTACCTACATTGATGTTAGTCACAGTCTGATATAAGAAAGAGCAGAGATGGTGAAGGAATTCCTTCTAGTGATTTTTCTCAAGACTTTTAAATTTTGATAGAAATCCATCTAATCTCAGTTTGTTCCAGGACTGTTTTTAGACCTTTACTGAAGGTTGGTGGCAGGTGTTGCCAAGTTTCAGTGCATAAGTCATCTTCTCAGTCTCCATTAACTTGTGGTTGCAATGGAGTAAAACAGGAATGGTTTTAGACACTGATTGCATTAAATACGGAGAATAACATATGTTTATATCACTGGAGAGGAAATTGGATGGAAATAATTTATGCAGAATTTAGAGAAATCCAGGTCTTCCTGTTCTCTGGATAAAGTGAATATGAATATCTGAATTTTCTTTTAAAATATAGTTGTAGATGTTAACTATATATAAGGGTTTCATTGTGACATTTTCACTTATGTATATATTTTTATTCAATATATGTATTATTCATTATTATCATGACAAATTATTCAATACTTAACTCCTACCTTTCCAGTTCCAGTTTCATTTCACAACAACTATTCTTTCCACTTCCACTTTCCTGTTTTGTCTAACATGGATAAGTAACACCAATTAACCATTTCCATTTCTCAATGCCTGTTCCTTCCACATCCACTTTCCTGTTTTTCATTAAGGTGGACAAATAAAGAGTTTAATTAGGGTTGTCATATGAACATAAGTCAGATGTTAGAAGATGAGCAGCTGTTAGTGTTTATACCACAGAAGAAAACCCAAGCCCAACAACTAGGACCCACACTGTTACCAGGAAAGCACATGTGAAGGAAAACAATCAAAACATTTCTTACAAGAAAAAGGTGGCCAGAATATAGTTATACAAAATTACAACTCCACATCCATGATCACTAGGATTTCAATAAAATGGTGCAGTCCTTGGCTAACATGTATCATGTTTTTACTTCAACACTTGAGTGTTTTCTAATGGTATCTCCCAGATTTTTACCTAAGTTTTCAAGTCACTAACGCATTTCTTCTCAGAAGTAGTGATCTGGTTTCTGTTTCTGAGCTTGGTCTTGGTGATCAAAAGGCCACCACTTACAGAGCATATGTGAGTAAAGACTAGAGAACAAGCACAGGGAAGGGGTAGTGAATACTCTACATTTATTCATAAATAGTCATACACTAGTTGTGGAAACATAAATATCTACAGTTCTTATTATAATTGTGTGGATAATTCACCATGACATTTTAACTCTTTTTTGCATTTATACATGCATAAGTACACAACAAATATTTGTTATTGTATTTTTTAGAGTTTGATTGCTATATTACACATAGCATATAAAATATATAATAAATAGTTTCTAAAATTAATATGTGTATGTGATAGATAACAAAACCCTGGAAGGTGCTAGGGAGTTTGCTCAGTGGATTAAAGCACCTATTGCACACACATGAAGACCTCAGTTTAGATGCCCAAGACTCAAGTAAAAAACCAGCTATTGTATAAGGCCAGCACTTGACAAAGGAAAAGAATATACCCTTGTGCTTGCTGGGCAGCCAGACTACATGAAAATGTTAGTGCAGATTAGATGAGAGTACCTCAATAAAAAAAATGTGTATAGTGAGATAGACTGGCCCAGCATAGGAAGGCTGATCTTTGTGAGTCTAAGCCCGTCTGCTGTACACAGCAAGTTTCCAGGGTAGCCAGAGATGTGTTGTAGGACTGTCTTTCAAAAGTAAAATAAAATATGAAGTGATAGAGGAAGATACCCTTATATCAACCCTTGTTCTTCAGATACAAAGACACAACATATCCATCTACCTGCAGATGCAATCATAGAAAGTAGACAGTGGGGTTTATGGGGGAGACCTGGACTAAAATTTTGTCTACATAAGCATGTTCACATACATGCCTGTGCAGCCTTACTCACACATGGATTTACAAATAAGACAGCCCCACATACACACATATCTATAAACACACACACAAAAGAGAAAAAAAGAATCATAGATTGAAAAGGCACAAAGTGAAAAAAGTGATCTCAATAGTAAACATTTAATTTATTAATTTATTATTGTTTTAATTTCTATTTTATCCCATTTTTATTTGTCTAAATAAGTATTCAATAATTTTGTTTTCCTAAATAAAAATTGTTTTCTTTTTTTTGTGTGTGTATATATGTGTGTTCAGTACATTTGCAGATTCACATGCATAGTTTGCTATAGTACACATGTTTGCTGTTTGTGTGTGTGTGTGTGTGTGCACACGCACATATGACTCCAGAAGTCCACCTCAGTTTTCATACTCTGTGGTTGTCTACCATGTTTTTTTAACAAGTGTTATTTTTTCTTTTGATATGTTTATACATATATGTAATGTGTTTTGATAAATCACACCCCATTTCCTCTCCTCTAATTCCTTCTCTATGCCCCACTTTCCTCCCAGCTTCATGTGATGTATTGAGTTCTCTTAGTGCGACCTTATAGTGCATAGTCATAAGACAATCTTTCAGTGCATGGCCTCTTAGAGGCTTAACCATTGGGATAAAAATCCACTCTCCCTCTCCTAGCAACCTAATGCTTGGAGATAGGGTCTCTCATTGCTGGTGGGCTCACCACATAGGCTAGACTGCCTGTCAGTCAAGCTTCAGGGGTTCACTTTTTTTCTGCTTCTCAATACTAGGATTACAAGCATGCACTATTATGCCCTGTTATTTCTCCCTTGAGTATTGGGAATTGAGCTGAGGTCCTCATACTTGCACAGAATATGCTTTCCCGACTAAGTTCTTCTCTCAGCATTCTAATCACTGATTTGGATGGAAAATATAAATTTAAAGTACCTTTTTCTCACCCCACTCCCATTATTAAGACACACCTTTACCAGGCAGTAGTGGCACATGCCTTTAATCCAAGCACTTGGGAGGCAAAGCCAGGCAGATCTCTGTGAGTTCAAGGCCAGCCTGGTCTATAGAGGGAGGTCCAGGACAGGCACCTAAACTACACAGAGAAACCTTGTCTCCAAAAAAAAAAAAAAAAAAAAAAAAAAGACTCACCTTCATTTTAAACTGAAACCATTGGGTTTTGTTTAATTTTATTTTTGATTTTGAAGTATGCATGTTTGATTTAAAGGAATTCACTTTCTTCTGAATATTCTTCTTTCTACCCCGATGCTCTGAATAGCTGTAATGTGCCAGGCTTGCATTACATTTCTGCTTCATATTTGGGTCCTGGTATTTCCTAGGCATCGTATTAGTTATATTTGCATTAATGGGACCATGCTAATAGAGGAAACATTTATGTTTTCTCACTGCTGTCAGAGGGTTTCCTACAGTCATGGCAGGGTATTCACAATGAGGTTCATTTCCAGGCACTGGGATACTGACAGAGTCTAATCACAGCATATCAGAGCAAGAAGTGGAGAACACTACAGATCACTGGAACTGGGCTGTAACTTTCTACAGTTTACTCTTTGAGAACCCCTTCTACCAACCAAACTGCCTCCTAAGGGTTGCATGGCCTCTCCAAATAGTCACCAGTCTGAGAACAAGGTTCAGAGCATGGTCCTGTGTGGAGCATATCTAATTATAATTCTCTTAGATAGTACCATTAGATTGCTTCATCTGTGTTTATGCTAGATCTTTGAAAATATGAGTGATTTGAATATCAACTTTTGCCTACTTTGAAAACAGCATTTTCTACTAATTTGAGGCAAGCTCTTTATTCTTGTATTTAAGAAAAAATCCAGTACTGGTGGTGAAGATGGGGGAGAGCTGGTGGGCTGACTAAACCAGCCACCACTCAGGCCCAGATGCAGAACTATGCATTGGCCAACCGAAATATCCACCCCATCACTGAATTACTGGATCACAAGAAGGGGCTGGCCCTATAGATCCAAAGCTGCAGGATCTCCATGACACAGGGCAACAACAGGATGTCCAAGAGGAGTCCCAGTGAGGGACTTAATTTCATCTTGCCAACAAGAGTTCCATCTTTAAAATGTTTCTGTGGTTAGTATTTTATTTTTTATTTTAATATGTTGTGCCTTTCTAATATTCTTTCTCTCCTTTCTGCTGATATTCCCCAGGCAAATTGTAAATCATGTAAACGTGATTCATTGCAAATCATACAAGCATGATCCACTGGTAAGTAGGCGAGGCAAAGGCTGCCATCAGATTGATGTCTGAAAACTTAAGGAAGAAATCATTGTCAAATAAATTGAAATACTTTTCAATATACTGAATATGACATGAAATTGTGTCTATTTTCTTTCCTCATCCTTTTTCTTTTTTTCTCCTCTCTCCCTATATCCGTGCTAATGCCCAACCTAGAAATTTCATTCTTTTTCAGGGTGAATATATATGAATATATAAGTATATAATATATTGTGAATGTATGTGAATGTATATTCATGTATATATGTTCACCCAGATAAATTTCATAAATCTTAATGAGATACTATATTTTTTTCATTTTTTACTATTATTTTTAACCACTATTAATTAACAAGTTTAAATATGCTATGTTGGCAGTGGACATTTTAGTAACTTTGAATCTGAAATTATTTTTATTTTCAATTACACCGATTTCTCTGTATGCAACCAAATAGTAGATATACCCTATAGTAAAATCAATTGAACTAAATGGCAGCATGCTAGTTCACAGTAATTCATTAATGTGTAAGTGTTGATTAATTCAGCTCTTTGTCTAGGTACCAGAAACTAATTTACTCCACTCTTATAAGATAGCTTTCGGTACACTGGGAGTATATGTTGCGCTGATTGGTTGATAAATAAAGTTGTTTGTCCAATGGTGAGGCAGAATAAAGTTAGGTGGTACATTCGAACTGAGAGCAGAGAAGAAAGGAGAGTGAGGGAGACCCTGTGAGCCACCTCCAGGAGAAGCAAGATGTAAAAGTACCAGTAAGTCAGGAAGCCACATGGCAAGGCATAGATTAATAGAAATGGGTTGAGTTAAGTTATAAGAGCTAGCTAACAAGAAGCCTGAGCATAGGCCATATAGTTTGTAATTAATATCAAGCCTCTGAGTGATTATTTTATAAAGCACTGCGAGATGGTGGATGGGAGAGATTCGTCTGGACCTTGTAGTGGGGTGGAACCAAACAAACATCTAGCTATGCTTGACCATAAGAGACTGTTTAAACAAAGGTGTCAAGTACTATATCTCAATGCTCAGAAATCCACCAATGAATCCATTGAGATTTACTTTATAAGACTGCCATGTAGTCTGAGAAGAGAAAGATTCATCTCTTCAATTTGCAACTTACATTTAAATTCTGAATGCATTAGCAGTCTCTAACCAAATAATAAAAATTTCCACTAAGAAACTTTCTGTTCAACTTCTGCATTTTAAGACATTATGAGTCATATTAACTTTTCAAAAGGAATGAAGCAAACATTTCTCTGCTTCATTTAAATTAAGTTCATATATTATAATATATCCTATCATTTGCTTGTAGAAAACTGTTATTTTCTTCCTCATTGCTGTGACAAAATGCACAGCCAAAGCAATTCAAGGATGGGTGTTTATCCCAGCACCTGAGTGGGTAATCCATGGTGGAGAGGATGCCTAGGGGTGAGGGTGGCACTGGCTATCTCAGCAACAGCCTAAAGCAGAGGGCCATATCACAGCACCTGCAGTCAAGGAGCAAATGAGGCTGAGCTCATTTCTCTCCATTCTCTCTTCCTCATGGTTCTTCTATCCTTACATCAATCATTTACAAAATGGTCTCATGCAGTCATCTAGAGGCACATCTTCTAGGAAATCTAAATCTAGTTAAATAACAGTGAGGATTATTCATCTTATAGATTATAATAGACTATGAATTATGCTTTTATTTTTACATATTCAGTTCTACATACAGCTAATTTCTCTATTGTTATAATGTAAATGAAAGCTTGTTAATTTTTCCAAGAGAATTTTTTCTAAAAACAATAATTATTCTTCACATGTAAAAATGTATACATGTGAAATTTGATTTCTATATATCAGTCCCTTAAAATACCATTATACCTCCCACCTGGCGATATAAATTTATGTAATTGTTTAATCATCTTTACAATAACCACAAGGGGAACCTTGGATATATTATAATAATTATTTTGATGATCCTACTTAAGATGTTATAGCCATTGCAATGCATAGGAACTGAGGGATAGATAAACACAGTCCTAGATTTCACGACTTAGGAGGGGAACACATATAGAAATTCAATTAGAAGAGGTAGTTGGAAACAAATATATAAATGGAGTCTACTGAGTTTTAAATTGTGGTTAAAATGCAATTAACGACATAGAATTTCTGTAAAATATCTTCTTGAAGATTATATGAATAATTCCAATTAAAAAACAAATTAACAGAAGCCTAAATATACTCAAATTCCTTACAATATTGCATTGTGAAATGTGCCTTCTTACTCAGAGAATGTATGATAAGTTGCTCTAAAATATATTTTTAGAGGTGTGGGCTCTGGTTTGACACTGTATGTATTATGTTAGTATCTTTTCTATCAAATTTATCATATAGCTTAACATAAATTAAGAAGGGGACATTATGGGAAATGTTCAAAGTATTGGGAGTCAATAACAAAACTGTCAACTATGTAAACTGATAGTTGAAGGGAAGATGAGATTCAACAAGGGGATATGGACTTTGAATGAAAACAATATCTGAGATGTGCTAGAGAGACTGACATCCTTCAAATGGAGTGCTTAGAGATGATCTAATGCACTCTGAGATCTTAGGAAGGAAGTTGTGTTTTGTTTTGTTTTTCTGTCACGAAAAGCCTGCTCAAGTTATATTGGGATATACTCCCGAAGCATTTTCATTTTATTATTTTTCGTGACCAGTAATATTTATGAAATAAATACTTTGAATATGTAGAAGTCTCTCAGGGGTCTTCTGAATTCATGGATCTTTTTAAGGCATATGGTACTCTCTCTCTCTCTCTCTCATATATATATATATATGAACAGAAGTTTCATGTAATTGTAAATTTGAGGAATTTTTTAATATTATAAGATGAAAGGAATTCTAGAGAACAGTGAATTCAGATGACAGATCCTTAGGGTACCCAGCATTCTACCTCCCTCCACAGCAGGGCACAGGGGGAATTCTCTCCAATAAAAGTGTAACAGAAAGAAGTGTTGTCACTAAAGAAAATGGTGTCTATGTTTATAATAAAAAACAGCTGAGAAAGAAACAAAACTGATATCATCATGACAATTGTTGATTTAAGGAGAAAAGCAACCTGAAAGAAAGACAAAATCCTGTCAGTAGTATCTAATTTCTGATCTTCATGGCAGCAAGGAATAAAATACATCAGAAATAAACATAGAATTCCAGATACCTATGAATCAAGACAAGCAAACAGATGTGGTATCATTGCAACATTTCAGTGGGTGTTTATAGTCAGACACACAGATGATGACTGCATTTCTTTTACTTTGTACTTCCCACTGTTCAAATCAGGACTTTTATTTGGATGATTTAAAGAGTAACTATTTTGAAATCCACTTACAGGAAAGCTAGAGAACTATTTGCTCAGGCCAGGGTATCTCTAAGTTGATAGCAATTGAGCAGAAGTTAATATCAAGAATGATGACAGGGTAAAGATTGCTAGGTGTCTTCTTTCAATCTTCACTGGCCCTTTCTTAACAGAGAGCTGTATTGTAGCATGACTGTCAAATCCCACTGTATTTACTTACTGCTATGTGTTTTGATGGGGCTCACAGATTATTCTTGACACTGGAATGCAAGCTGAAATACTGTGTATAACTGTGTCATTTTGACTCTTGTTTTATTATTGTTGTTATTCTATTTGTGAATTATATGTGTATGCTTTGGGACGGTCTGTATGTCAAATTGCTCTGATTGGTCAATAAATAAAACACTGATTGGCCAGTGGCCAGGCAGGAAGTAGGTGGGACAGGGAGAGAGGAGAATTCTGGGAAGCAGAAGGCTGAGGCAGAGAGACACTGCCAGCCGCCACCATGACAAGCAGCATGTGAAGACTCCGGTAAGCCACAAGCCACGTAGCAAGGTATAGATTTTTAGAAATGGATTAATTTAAGCTATAAGAACAGTTAGCAAGAAGCCTGCCACGGCCATACAGTTTGTAAGCAATGTAAGTCTCTGTGTTTACTTGGTTGGGTCTGAGCGGCTGTGGGACTGGCGGGTGACAAAGATTTGTCCTGACTGTGGGCAAAGCAGGAAAACTCTAGTTACATGTGTATGTTCTGTTTATTTTTCAGAGAAACAGACATGTCCTTTTCTCCCACACTTTTTACATAGATGCAACAATTTTTACAATTACTGTAACAACGATGAAGCAATTTCTAAATTGCACCATGGGAGAGATTTGTCCATCCAATAGCAATATGTGCAACAGTCTGTTGTATGGGTATAAAAGAGCTTTACAAAACATCTAAAATTTAGTTTTAGTTTTTTTTTTTTTAATTTGGAGGAATATTATTATTATGGCACTTTTACAAGAATCAGTGCTCTTTTCAAAGTATCTTGGAATTATTTGTTTAACAGAATGGAGAAAATCTGACTAATAATTCATGAGCTAATATAATACATATAAACTATGTTTTGTAACTTAAATCTTATAATTTACTATAATTGTTGGAAAATATTTTCTTTAAATGTCATAAAGTAAATATTTATTCAAGTGTATGAAGGAAATATCAAAGTACAATATAGTACATGAATGAATAAAAACAGTTTATTTTATGGACATTGAAATTATTAAAGCAGGCTGTTGAAACATTGCATCAAAGTTAACAACCTTTTCCAACTTAACTGTGCTATAATCTCCAGTCATGGGCAGGAAGAAAATTAGATAGCAAAGCTAACTAAATTGTATAGCTGTATTTTAATAATTAAATAGAGGAGACATGAGCTTGAAACTTAAAGTTATGAAGTACATTCATATGCTTAGGGATTTCACAGATTTTCTTTCATCTATAAGGATGTTGCATACTACATCCATGCTGTAAAGTCTAGATTAGGGTTAAAATCCCTGAAATGGCTTTTATTTTAGAAAACGATGATTTTCGAAAAGATTATCTACAAGAAACATGTGAAAAACATCATTCTGTGTATCAAACTATAATAGCTATAATTTAACTAGAAATACAAGAAATTATTATGAGGTGACAACTCCCTCTTGTTATATTAAATCAGTTATGAACTTATTGAATCTGTTCCAAGTAAGTTTAGAATTTGTATGTGTGTTTGAGTATGAATGGTCAAGTATTTTCTGCAATATTATTTTTTGTTATATTTCCTTTAATTTAACTCATGTTACATATTTAAATGAATAGTCACGTGCATATCCATAATTAGAAGTCTCAATTATGTATTAACTGGTAATGAAAATTTCATACATATTTAGGATATAGTGATAATTGTTAGAGCCCAAAATCTAGGGTCTCAAATGGGCACCCCAACAACCCAGACTCCAGTCCATTTGATGCAACAGCACGAGGTTTTTATTGAAGGACTCTACAGACGGGTTACACTTGTCCTGAGATCAAGAGTCGCATCTTATTGTAGCCACAAGGGAGCTTTTAAAGGAAAAACCCACAAAAGCCATAAGATTACAATTCCCATACAATTTCATTTCACAAGATCATGGTCTGATCACAGAGTGGGTACAGTTATGTCTGCATATACAGTCTTCCTGAAACCTCAAGGCGGGTATCAAGGGCGGGAGTGGAGTTTACACAAAGGTCACAGTGGTCCTTCCTGGAACACTTGCAACTATCCCAGTCACAGTCGAGCACATCTCTTAACAGAAATCTTTTTACATTGTTACATTGTTGCAGGAGTGGTTGAATAATGATTTAGTCAGCTTGCCCTTGGAATTAGATTTTTAGTTTCTCATTTCCTGGGTCTTGGGGGTGTAAGCCTGAAGGGTTAGGGTCTTTCAATAATTACTACAGTTAATAACTAAATATCCTCTTCCAGCGCAATATGCAAGATATGGTAAAATTTTACTGCCCAGTGTAAAAAAAAAAAAAGAAAGAAAGAAAGAAAAGAATAGAAAAAAGAAATACTATGTTTAAAATTAACTAAAATGTCAATGCAATGAAAATCATATTTGTTTGCAATTGAATCACTAGAGATAACATTAAAAATGTGAATCGGTGGCAAAAGACATGGTGACCTACAAATTTATCATAACACTTGAGAGGTTGAAGCAGGAAGATCAGGAATTTAATCACTATATAGGAAGCTCAAGACCAGTTGGGGCTATATAAGAAACTATTACAGTTCTATTATTTTCCAATGAGATTAACATACACATAGACTAGTTTATTGGCAATTAACATTATAGAATTTTCAGGGAGGGAATAATGTGAATTATTGATACTAGCTTGTTAATGGATATGTAATTGATTAGGAGAATGCAGACTAGGCAGGTGATTCAGTCAGCACATTGCTTGCTACTGAGTACAAGGGCATGAGTTTCAATTGCCAGCACTAATTTGAGAAAAAAAAATCCAGGCTCAACAACTCACCTGTAAAGCTAGAGCTGGAAAGGCAGTCACAGAAGAATCTGTGAGCTTATTGATCAGCCAGTCTAGTAAATTCAGTGAGCTCTAAATTCACTGAGATACACTGTCTCAAAAATTCCAGTAGAGAGTGAATGAAGAAGACATCGAGTATAGAACCTTGGCCTTCACATACACATACATGCACACGTGCATAAAGATGTATACATACATATAACATAAACTCATGGAGATGATAATATTTTTTAAATAATAAAAGTATACACACATACATATTTTCTAGCCAGATTATCTTCTTTCATTTGTTTATTTTCTACAGATTTTATTTTCTCACATCATGAAAGGACAGAAGAAAAAAATTAGAAAATTAAAATTTATCCCAAACTTATTCTTTTTTTGTAATCACAAATGGAAACATTTTATGCTTTTTTCTTTTAAAAAGCCCAATAGAAATCCCATCATTCTTCACATTGCTATATGTACACAAAACATTATATACTTTCATGCATTAAACTATGTAATCTTCATCATTGTTTGAACTCTCTGAATTAACCTCTATAATTAAATATCCCTCAGTTTGATAGAATACAATCGAGTTACTTAATAAAACTAACATGATCAGTTAAATTTGGGTTAATTTAAATATGAGTGATTTGTTTCCCAAGACATTAAGGCATATTTTTCAAGTGGTGATTAAATCAAGAAGAATAATAACCTATAATGTTAAAAATGCATATGCACATTGGTATCAAATATGATTTTTAGAAAAAATTGTATTACCTTGTATTATTATAACATGTGTGTATTCCTTAGCGTGAAGATACTCAGGAATAATAAAAGAATTCCATAAAAGAATATTTCTACTTAAACCTGTTGTAACTTGTGTATTCTTTTATTGCTATTAATATTTATATTCTGGAAAGCATCTTGTTGAAATCCTGAGTTGTTATACTTTATGTGATTAATTTAAATTAAATCTGACAGCTTCTTATGTATTCCCTTATATTTACTAATAAGCTGATGGGTAAAGGAAGTGATGTAATGATTAATTTTAATTTTCAACTTGATTGGATTAAGAGTCACTATGAACCCAAAGCTCTGGACCTATAAAGGAGTTCCTAGGTAGAAAGAACCACCATAATTGTACATAGGAATAATCAGAGAGCTGGAGTCCTGCTGAAAGTAATAAGGGAAAGGAACTGGGCATCAGGATTCATCTCTCACTACACCCTGACCACAGATGCAATGTGCCAAGGTATCTCATGCTCCTTTTCCATGATGGGTTGTTCCATCTAAATGTAAAACAAAACAAATCATTCTATGGTGTTTTGAAGAGAAATGTCCCCATTAGGTTCACACATTCCAATGCTTGACCCTTACTGGGTGGCACTCTTTTTGTCTGGAACATAAGCCAAAATAAATTCTGTTTTCTAAGTTGCTTTTGGTCATAGTGTTTTATCACAACTAAATAAAAGTAATGAATAAGATTTCCATACTTAATTTGCTTTTGTCAGGTGAATAATCCAGAAATGGGAAAATTTTATATATATATATATATATACATATGTATTATGGTCTAACCTAATTAGGATTTCATGTACTTGGAGACAGAATACATACTTTGGATTTATTTCATTGACTTTTACTATCTTCCAGTACTGCGATCTTTTACTTTTCCTATCTAGGTTCATTTTTCATCCTTCCTTTCAAAATTATTATGCACCAACTGGCTAGTTTACTTTATCACATCTGTTTTTGTTGTTATTATTTGTTTGTTTGTTTTTGATTTTCTATTCCTCATTCACTGCTTGAGGTTTCCCATTTCTGAAGGTGTTTGCTAATCTACAGGCTGAAGTTTGTTCTCCTCCACATAATTTCTTTCCCTCTGCTTTCAGCATCTTGCCCTTGTTACCTCTGTTGGCAACTCCAGTTGCACTTTTGATTTCTTTATTAAATTTTTTTGAAATGTTTCCCTGTAAATGACTCTTTGTTAGTTTTGCTATTGATAAAACTCCAATCCCAAAAGCAAGTTGGGGATAAAAGGGTTTATTTTGACATAAAGTTTATCATCTTTCATCTAAGAAAGAAAGAGCAGAAACTCAAAACTGGAACCTGGAGGTAGGAACTGATGCAGATCCCATGGGGGAGTGCTTACTGACAGGTCCTAGCCTGCTGGCTCCAGGAAGACATGGTGACCTACTTTACAAATGCAATCCTTTTCCAACGGAAACTTTTGTACAGTAAAAATGATATACCAGGTACCCAAAGCAAGAATATGAAGCATTCCTTTGGGTTGTGAAGTCTCCTACTAGAGACTTAAAATAACTATAATTCTCTGTACTCTCCTACAAACTTTGTTAATATAAACCTTTAACTGCCCTCCTGGTGCACAGAGCTTCTCCTTCCTTATTTCTAGTTTTCCATGGAGGAAAGGAAGTTTTCAGATTTTGAATAATGGTAGAAAGATAATAATAAAGGACAGGAGAAACATGAAATTTCTAAGGAGAGAAGACAGTCTGGGTCAGAGAATATTCAAAGAACCATCTCCAAATAATCCCAGTCCCAAAAGTACCTCCTCTGTTATAGGCAGGAAGAAATCCATCCATATACTCAGTGACCAGGCCACTCCATGAAACTTAAGCCTGGTGGAAGTTCATGAAAGTCCTGACACATCTCTCTTTCTAGCTTCTGACATTGGAAATTGCCTCAACATATATTTGTGTTTCCATAGTACAGCTATTTGTCATTGTAAGTAGAAACATTGCATTTTGGAGGAAATCTCTTAAATCCTTGGTTGTTCTAAAGGGTGGCTAAACAATCCTTCTTATGGGAAAGTTCTTTGAAACCCAGAAAGTAAGCACCTACCACTTCTGGAAGTCCTGGAGACTAACCAGATTGATTAGTCTCCTCTCTCTCTCCAAGCTTATATAAGCAAGAGGGACTGCTGTGAGATACTCTTAGACAAGTTGAGCTGTCTGTAAATTGTGCAGTAGGCACTGAGTTTTCAGCTTTCATGAACTATGAAATGGCAGTCTTTGAATAAATTCTGCTCTGTGATTAGCCCGCTCAATTGTAGTCCAGTAAGTAACCCTAATAAAACTCAGTGATTCACCAATTTGCACTTTGGTGAAATCCTTAGTTTGCTCTGTCATTTACTTCCTATCCAGGAGGAGTGGATATCTCTCAGATATATTTGTTCACGTCATACAACAAACAGTAGGAGGCAAAGTAAGGCCTTCCTCATTGGTTATTGAAATTATAGCAATATTTGTATTATCCTTGACAAAATTATGGCAAAAGATGCCCAGTAGTATGCCACATGTGTATAGAACGTCCTTAAGAATACACTGTGATTGAAAATGCTAAATTCTCTCCCTCAATTACTTTTTAATTTTTGCTGCCCATAGTATTGAATATTGGACAATTTTGACCATAAGGTCAAAGGATGCATACATAGATATATGATTATTAGTAAAAAGAAAATGGAGGACAGATATAGGGTATTATCAATTCTTCCTTCTTTATTTCTGTGTAAATATTTTAAATGAATGAAATTATGCAAATGATTAATGTGGTGTCAAATGATACTAGATAGCTAGTATTTCATTTTGCAACAAGTATATATATTGGCTCAACCCAGCACACACAAGCATCATTGTGTCCTTGTATACTTGCTTTAAACTTCAGATCAAGTAGAAGGAATTAAACAATTTATCTGGGTGGATAGCTGGTTTGGGGTAAAAACTGTTGAGTTAATGAAGGTACTTCATGGGTTATTCTCTGTATTTTCACACACTTAAAGACCAGGAGCTAAGTTAGAAACAAGGCACTGGTCTTGTGCATGTTATTCTGTCAGTTAGTTCCTGTGTGTAACAGTCCTGCTATGTCGAGAAAAGTTTTCACTGCAGACATGTACCCTTTCTGGCTGTCATAGTATTCCATTCACTTTTTCATCATTTGTTTATTTAAAAACCTTTTTTTTTATTCATTTTACATACCAACCACAGATCCCCCTCTCACTCCCCCCCCTCCCCACAAAACGGTAGGTTCTCCCAAGGAGGACAGCAAAGTCTGGTACATTCAGGTGAGGCAGGACCCATCCCATCCCCACTGCCTCAAGAGTGAGCAAGGTGTCTGACCATAGGTAAAGGGGAACAGAAAGCCAGCTCATGTAGCAGGGATAGCTACACAACTGTCTCTCATATGCAAAGGGTATAGTCCAGTCCAATGCAGTCGGTCTGAGTTTCATGAGTTCCTATGAGTTTTGTTCAGTTGTCTCTGTAGATTTCTCCATCATGACCTTGACCACCCTTTCTCATATAATCCCCTTTTCCTCACTTCAACTACACACCCAGAGTTTGGTCTAGTACTTGGCTGTAGATCTCTGCATCTGCTTCCATCAGTTACTGGATGAAGGCTTTATGATGACAGTTAGGATATTCACCAATCTGATTACCAGGGTAGGACAGTTCAGGCACCATCTCCACTATTGCTAGTAATCTAATCTGGGGTTGTCCTTGTGGATTCCTGGGAATTTCCCTAGAATCAGGATTTTCCCTTACCCCATAATGTCTCCCTCTATCAAGATATGTCTTTCATTGCTCTCCCACTCCATCCCTCCCCCAAATCGACCATCCTGTTTCCTCATGTTCTCATCCCCCATCCCTTCACCTCTCTTGCCCCCCTCTTCCCCAGTTTACTCATGGAAGTCTCATCTGTTTACCCTGCCCAAGGCTATCCATGCATCCCTCTGAGGATCCTCCTTGTTTTCTAGCTTCTCTGTAGCTGAGGATTGTAGTCTGATTATCCTTTGCTTCATATCTAATATACTTTTATGAGTGAGTACATACCATGTTTGTCTTTCTGAATCTGGGTTACCTCACTTAGGACAATATATTCTAGTTCCATTCATTTGCCTGCAAATTTCATAATGTCATTGGTTTTTACAGCTGAGCAATACACCATTGTGTATATGTACCACATTTTCTTTATCAATTCTTCAGTTGAGGGGTATATAGGTTGTTTCCAGGTTCTGGCTATTATGAATAATATTTGGGCAAGTGTCCTTGTGATATGATTGAACATTCCTTGGTATATGCCAAAGAATGGTATCATTGGGTTTTGAGGTAGATTGATTCCCACTTTTCTGAGTAGTCAACATACTGATTTCCAAAGTGGCTGTACAAATTTGCATTCCGATCATAGTGGAGGAGTGTTCCCCTTGCTCCAATCCTCTCCAACATAGGCTATTTTCAGTGTATTTGATCTTAGCCATTCTAACAGGTGGTATCTCGGTGTCATTTTGATTTGTATTTCCCTGAAGACTACTGGAACAATTCCTTAAACGTCTTTTGGCCATTTGGGATTCTTCTGTTGAGAATTCTCTGTTTAGATCTGTAGCCCATTTTTTAATTGGATTGTTTGGTATATTGATGTCTATTTTTTTGAGTTCTTTATATATTTTGGAAACTAGCCCTCTTCCAGATGTGGGGTTGATGAAGATCTTTTCCCTTTCTGTAGGTTGTCATTTTTGTCTTATTTACCACCACCTTTCCCTTACAGAAACTTGTCAGTTTCAGGAGGTACCATTTATTGATTGTTGTTCTCAGTGTCTGTGCTATGGGTATTAATTATATTTAGGAAGTGGTCTCTTGTGCCAATGCTTTCTAGTCTACTTCCTATTTTCTCCTGTATCAGGTTCAGTGTAGCTGGATTTATGTTGAGGTCTTTGATATTCTTGGATTTGAGTTTTGTGCATGGAGATAGATATGGGTATATTTGCAGTCTTCTACATGTTGACATCCAGTTATCCCAGAACCATTTTTTAAAGATGCTTTCTTCTTTCCATTGTACAGTTTTGGCTTCCTTGTAAAAAAAGCAGGTGTTCATAGGTGTGTGGATTAATGTTAGGATCTTCAATTTGATTCCATTGTTTCACATGTTGGTTTTAATGACAGTACCAAGCTGTTTTTATTACTATAGCTCTATAATAGAGCTTAAAGTCAGGGATAGTGATGCCTCCAGAAGTTGCTTTATTATAAAGGATTGTTTTAGATATCCTAGGCTGTCTGTTTTTCCATATGAAATTGAATATTGTTCTTTTGAGGTTTGTGAAGAATTGTTTTGGGATTATGGTGGGAATTGCATTGAATCTGTAGATTGCTTTTGATAAGATTGCCATTTTTATTATATTGGTTCAATCTATCCATGAACATGGGAGATCTTTATTTTCTGATATTTTCATCAATTTCTTTTTTTCAATGACTTATAGTTCTTGTCATACAGGTCTTTCACTTGTTTTGTTACAGTTACCACAATATATTTTATATTATTTGTGGTTATCATAAAGGGTGATGTTTCTCTGATTTCTGTCTCAGTCATTTTTTAATCATTTGTATAGAGGAGGGATACTGATTTTTTTTAGTTAATTTTATATCTTGCCATATTATTGAAGATGTATATCAGTTGTAGAAGTTCCCTGGTAGAAATTGTCAGGTCACTTATGTAGACTATCAAATCATCTGTAAATATTAAAAGTTTGATTCTTTTTCAATTTTTAGCCCCTTAATTTCTTTCTGTTGTCTTATTGCTCTAGCTACAACATTGAGAACTATGTTGACTAGATACAGGGAGACTGGTTAGCCTTGTCTTTTTCCTGGTTTTAGTGGTATTGCTTGAGTTTCTCATCACTTAATTTGATGTTGACTGTTGGCTTGCTGTAAATTGCCTTTATCTTGTTTAGAGATAGATGTTCCTTGTATTTCTGATATCTCCAAGATATTTGCCATGTAGGGTGCTGGATTTTTTAAGGCTTTTTCAGCATCTAATGTGATGATCATTTTATTTTCTTTCAGTTGTTTTTATGATGTATTACATTGATAGGTTTTCATATGTTGAACCATCCTTGAACCTCTGGGATAAAACTTACTTGATCATGGTGGATGATTTCATATATATATATATATGTATATATATATATATATACACACATATATATTCTTAGATTTGGTTTGACAGCATTTTATTGAGTATTTTTGCATTAAAGTTCATGAGGGAGATTGGTCTGTAATTCTCTTATTTTGTTGAATCTTTGTGTGGTTTGGGTATCAGGGTAACTGTAGACTATAGAAAGAGTTTGGTAATGTTCTTTCTGTTTCTATTGTGTGGAACAGTTTGAAGAGTATTGGTACTAGCTCTTCTTTGAAATTTTGATATACTTCTGAAGTAAAACCATCTAGCCCTGGGCTGTTTTTGGTTGTGTGACATTTAATGACTGCTTCTATTTCCATAGGATTTATAGGTCTCTCTCTCTATATATATATTGTTTATCGAATCTTGATTTATTTGGCTATATGGTACCTATCCAGAAATTTGTCCATTTCTTTTAGATTTTCCAGTTTTGTGGAGTACAGGTTTATGAAGTATGATCTGATGATTCTTTGGATTTCCTCATTTTCAGTTGCTTTGTCTCCCTCTAAGTTTCTGATTTTGTTAATTTGGATATTCTCTCTCTGCCTTTTAGTTTAGATAAGAGTTTTTCTATCTTGTTGGTTTTCTCAAAGAACCAACTCTAGGTTTCATGGATTCTTTGTACAATTCTCTTTGTTCCTATTTTATTTTATTTTTTATTTATTTATTTTTACAGGCTGCTATTTGAGTACATTCTTGCTAGCTCCATTTCTCCTTGTGGATTCCTGTCTGCCAACTTTTTCATAGCAAAGAGCTCCTTTGAGGGAGCTGAGGGATATAACCTTGACTTTTTTCTTCTTTTTTTATTTTATTTTATAATACAATTCGGTTCTACATATCAGCCACTGATTCCCTTGTTCTCCCCCCTCCAGGCCCTCTCCCCTTCCCCCGAGCCCACTCCGCACTCCGACCTCCCCCAGGGCAAAGCCTCCCCTGAGGACTGTTTCCTTCATCTTTTTTTATTGCTTTTTCTTGGCTTTCTCTAATGAATTTATTGATTTCCTCCAAGTTATCATTTGTCTTTTCCTCATTTTCTTTAAGGGAATTTTTCATTTCCTCTTTAAAGGCCTCTATCATCTTCTTAAAGTAATGTTTAGGGTTGTTTTCTTCTGTTTCCTCTATGTTGGGTTGTTCAGGTCTTGCTTGTATAGAACCAATAGGTTCTGGTGGTAACATATTGCTCTTTATGTTGTTGAATGTTTTCTTGCACTGGCTTATACCCATCTCTGCCTTCAACTGGTGCATATGGTTTCTGTGTCTTAGGGAGCCATTATTGATTCAATGGGAGCTCTTGGTTCAATCAGAGCTAGTGGAGTCTGTGTCTCAAATGCAGCCGCTGTCTTAGGGGATGGGTGGGTTTGAGTGTTGGTGTGGGACTTGTAGGTTTCAGGGTCCAATGGTGGGGGTCTGGTAGTCAGGCCTGCCTGCAGGAGTACTGGCTGCTAGCTTGCACCTTGGCTGCAATGGGTGGGGGTATTAGGGCACAATTTGTACCCCTGGGCCTAAAGCCTAGAACCCATTCACTCTTTTAAGATGATCCCTTAGCCTTCCGGGGGAAGGGCTATGATATTGATAATCTATTTAGAACCTAGCACTCCACAATCTCTCATTTACTTCACTTTTACCAGTTTTGGTGTCTGTATTAAACACCAATTACTGCAAAAGAAGTTTTTCTGATGAAGATTAAGAGATGCACTCATCCTGAGTGAGGTAACCCAGACTCAGAAAGACAAACATGGTATGTACTCACTCATAGGAGGAAACTAGATGTGGAACAAGGATAACTAGACTGCTACTCACAACACCAGGGAGGCTACCTGGAAAACAGGACCCCAAGAAAGACACGGGGATCACCCAATGACGGAGAAATGGATGAGATCTACATGAACAGCCTGGACATGAGTGAGGGTAATGAAGGGCGAGGGTCTAGGGAAAGAGAGCCTGTGGGAGCGGGAGATTCCAGCTGGATCAAGAACAGAGAGGGAGAACAAGGAATAGGAGAACATGGTAAATGAAGACCACATGAGAAAAGGAAGAAACAAAGTGCTAGAGAGGCCCACAGAAATCCACAAAGATATCCCCAAAATAGACTGCTGGCAATGGTCGAGAGACAGCTGGAACTGACCTACTCTGGTGATGGGATGGCCAAACACCCTAATAGTCGTGCCAGAAACCCCATCCAACAACTGACAGATCTGGATGCAGTGATCCATGGCTAGGCCCCTGGTGGAGCGCTGGGAGTCTAATTAGTGAGAAAGAGGAGGGTTTATATAAGCGAGAATTGTTGAAACCAAGGTTAGATAAAGCACAGGGACAAATAGCCAAATGAATGGAAACACATGAACTATGAACCAAAGGCTGAGGGGCCCCCAACTGGATCAGGCCCTCTGCATAGGTGAGACAGTTGATTGGCTTGATCTGTTTGGGAGGCATCCAGGCAGTGGGACTGGGTCCTGTGCTCAGTGCATGAATTGACTGTTTGAAACCTGGGGCTTATGCAGGGACACTTGGCTCAGTCTGGGAGGAGGGGACTGGACCTGCCTGGACTGAGTCTACCAGGTTGATCTCAATCCTCGGGGGAGTCTTTGCCCTGGAGGAGATGGGAATGGGGGGGTGGGCTGGGGGAAAGGGCAGGGTAGTGGGAGGTGGGAGAACAAGGGAATCTGTGTTTGATATGTAGAATTAAATTATATTGTAAAAAAATAAAATTTAATCATAATAATAAAAAAAGAGATGCAGTAATCTAAATGAATAAAGATAAGAATTTAGGGGCAGTTTGTTTAATAATAATAAATTACCCCTTCAGCCAGCAATTCAGGCACAGGATGACAAGTTAAAGCCCAATGAGTTTACTGAGTTGAGGAATTGAAATACAGCATAAGGAGTTTCAAGTGACTGGAGGTAACAAGGGAAATTACACATAGATGTACTTTACAGGGTAGACACTAAAGATCTCTAGATAATACTCATTCATGCCCTGTATGTCTCCATGGGATATTGTTCAGTACATTCCCCCAAGACATCAATATCATAGAAAGATCAATGAAAAACAAGAGATACAGCAATGATCTGAGCATACACGTTTGCCACTGGTACCTGTTGTGAACAGAAAAAACTCCTAATCCATGGATTAAGGCTCAAAAATTAGCGACCAGCATGAAAGGGTCAAATGATTTCTAAGCAACATAAGACTCCCAGTAAAAGATTTCTATAGATATTTTCAAATTCACCTAAAATATCTATGAGCTCACTAATATAGGTGTATTTTCTAATAATAAAAAGAAGTTACTATATAAAACCACTCATAATGAGAAAAAAAACTAACCCACAAATGATATAAATAATTGAATCATATATAAATTAGTGAAATAAGAGAAATGAAAGGAAAACATAATGTAAATTCATTTAAAAAAAATGAGTCCAAATTGGTCTGAGCTAATACCATTTATTATCCTCAAGTCATTAAAAATAAATATCTCTAGATACACTGATTGACCAATATTAGGGCATGGAGCAATGCAGGAGAATACCAGGTGTCAACGTCTCTCAACCTGTGCATTGCCTGGGTGGGTTCAATCATTTACTACATATATGTTTGAAAAACAGAAAAATTCAATTTATGGTAGAATAAATTACAATTGTTCAATTACAAATATATCTCCTACAAAATTAAGGGAAGTAGCACGAGTTATGATGTATGACATAGGCTTTTACACATAGACCAGGTTGACATAGTCCTCAAGCCTCCTACCTCCTAAGTGTTGAGATTATGGGGTTTCACCACTATTCTCATTTACTATCCTATTATTTTTATTATGTTTAAAATTTTTGTCAAAGTAAAGTACTATGCACACATTCATTTTGCAATGGAAACATTGAAATTATCCAAATCTGGTGGGTAATGTAGAGCTTTGGAATGATCTAAATGATACATACATACTGATATTTTAAAATAGGCGAAGAATGGCATTTAAAAATTTCAGAGTAATTTTTATAATCATTCTTTCTAATACTTATTTTAATGCAGTAAATGCAATTGATGATGCTAGAAAACATGAACACATATGTATGTGTGTACATATCTATCCATATATAACATAATGCAAATGTTCATCATTCTTTACTATACAGAATTTCCAGTAAAACTTTGGTAAACTGAAACATTGACTCAGGTTTACTTCCTCTCTGGTTCCATATTTTCTATAATATGAATGTGAATTATGACTATATGTACATGCAAGTATACAAGCATATCATTTTAAAACTCCTGATGTGATCATTGCTATTTTTACTTCCTGCCAGCACTTTGAATACTTTTAGTATAAGATCTGTGTGGTACATGTACATATATAGTTTCTGGGCTGAAGGAGGGTTAAGAAAAGGTGATATATTGTAGTTTTTAATAAACATTTGAAAGAATAATGATGATATTTTGGTTTTCTACATTGAATATTATAATCTCCACATTTTTCCAGTGAATCATAATGTTTGCCAACTTATTATTAGTGGAAAAATTTTGGTCTTTTGCCAAATGGCTAGTAATGACAAATGTCCAGATTTAATGTATATGAGCTTGACATTTGACAATGTAGCTTTGGGATGGGAATTAGGGCAGATGTTTCCTTATGCTGTTCTAGATAAACCACTGTAAACTATAAAATCTGTCAAGAAAAGCAAATTGTATTTGACTGGGTTTATCAAATTGATGAAATTAATTTTGAAAAACATGGAAGTTCTCTTACAAGACTAGTAGGATGGCTTTCTATTCACAAGCCATGTTTTCTGTAGAATCATAACAGAACATGTTGCAAATTTCATAGTCTTGGTTAGAATATTTTGAAAATAAGATACTTGAAAACACAACTCATGAATTTAACTGACTTTATTATTTAAAAGTTATTTGAATAATTAATTTTGGATTTTGTGAAAATAAAGTAATGGATCACTTTGATTTCAACATATGTGAGTGAGGACAGACCTGCCATTACTTTTCCAGGTACAGGATACAGTCATATGAAGATACAGTAATATGAAGATCAGGGAAAAAACACAAGAAAGGAACAGACAGAATTTTCTATACAAACCATTCAGTATTAGTGTAGTCCTACAACTTCTAATGACATAATATTGTAGGTAATTTTCTTTTTACAAAATGTTAGTTTTTATTACACATGTCTGAGAAGAATTTACAAATATAAAGTATTGCTTTTAAAACGATGAATTTTCATCCTTTCCCTTAAGAAAAGATTATCACTAAAATTATACAAATGGGATAACTAGAATGTTGATGGGAATATCTGGCAGTAAATAAACCTTTTTTTGAAACAGCTAGCAACAGGATATTAGATTTTACATTTATGATTTATGGTTACATATATACAGAAGTGGTAGGCAGTATTTAACCTCAAGCCTGTTTGAACAGGAAACCTATAAATACCTTATCCAAAGCACTAGAGTATACCACAGCATTTTTTTTCCTGCAATAAACTCTTGTTTAACTACATAGTTGTCAATACTATTATATTTTTGTTGGTAACCATAAATCATAAATGTAGAGAAAGTTTTATAAAAAATGTGAGGTTTCTAACCTTAATGACTATTTTATACTGTTTCAATTGTTTTCTATTTTTATGATAGTTAAATATTTTTAAAGTGTGTGTGAGTGTGTGTATGTGTGTGTGTGTGAATGTTTATGCACAGACATGGACTTGAACCACAGTATGTGGTGGTAAGAGCACAATGTGATGAACCCAGTTTTCATCATCCATGTGAAACTCAGAGATGGAAATCAGATCTTGCACCATCACCCACAGAGCATTTTCACTAACCTAGTCAGTGTTTTATTAATCAAGCAATGAATTTCCATGCTAACTAATAGTGTCCAGTGTGTCTACAGATATTTTTAATGACTTGAGGATAATGCACAGTATTAACCCAGCCCTATTTGTGCTCATTTAAAAAAATAAATTTATGTCATGTTTTGCCATTCATTTCTCTTATTTCATTAGTATTGTCTCAATCAATTATTTATATCATTTATGGATCACTTTTTAAACTTTTTTCTCATTATGAGTCATATTTTTCACATGACTTTATATGGCATTTTTTAAATATTAGAGAATATCACTTTATATTAATGAGCTCAAAGTTATTTTTAGGTGAATTTGAAAGTATCTGTGGCTTTTTCTTTACCAGGAGTCTTATGTTAACTTAGAAATAATTTGGTCCCTCATTGCTAGTTCCTCATGGGAGTTTTAACTTTATTTTTATTAGCATTAATTATTAGTGCCTTCTTTGGGCAGAGTATTTTGTGAATACCTTGCCTAGTTTTGTGAACTGAATGATTCTTTAAACTAGCTTTTCCATTTTAATCCTGTTTAAGTGCAGATGAGGGCTCACCTCAATAGACTTCAGAGGAAGTGCCAGCTTCATAGTTTGCTCTTTTTTTTTCTCATGATTAAATTCTATCTAAGCCTCACACTGGCACCTTGACTTACAGTTCTTACCCCCACCCCCATTCATTTCTTATAGAGTCTCCTCATTCCCTTGACTAAGACTTGGAAATCTGGGTTTGTAATGTAATGCTTGGCTATTAGTTAAAATATGTTGATTTCAAGACTCTATGTGTTCTTTATAAACAATTTCTGTTCCCTTAAACATGTGTGGAAAAATAACAGTTGTTAAGTGTAGTTCATTTCTTTCTTCCTATAAAAATTGAGTATGATTTCAATTGTTAATAGTTGATAAATTTATCTGTAAAGAATTGTTTCCAGTGTAATAGGATCTAGTCCATGAGTCACTATATCCAACATACTCAATAGTCACATTTTATAAAAAGGTAAAATAAATACTTTGGAATAATTAAGAGCTGATTCCTATCCCATGATTATATTCCACTTTAAATATTCACTATTATCCATGTCATACACTATTCTCAACTATTTTATTACTCTCCAAAATGTAATGTTTCTGAATTTATCTGATGACAGTATATATAAGTTTCCATGTTTTCAAACATTTTTCTCTTCATGTTAATAAGCCTTAGGTAAATCGAAATTAAGACAAGTGGTCAGTTATCTTGCTTTAGAAAATCTAGAATCCTTGAAAACTGTCTCTAGTGGATGCTGTATTGACAGTAATGTTTATTTCATTTAAGAAGAAATCTCTCAGCCATCAAAGTCACACCTGCTTCTGCCTCACAACTGTATCCTACCCAAGGCTTATCTTACCAACAAGAACTATCTTATTGAACTTAAATTTCCGCAACTATAGTGAAAGTGAAGCCCCGTTGGTTTGATTCATTCTAACGGTCAAGGGCAGTGAGACCTTCCAAGATTCTTGTTGCATTCATTAAAGATTTTGCTATAGTTTTATTACAGGTGGATTTTTTTTGTCACAATCTTTCTCTGTCTTCCACCCCTGGTGTCAGTAGAAAGTAAGATATGGTTTCTGCATATGCAATTCAGTTGTGATTTCTTTATATTGTAGTCCAAGACAAGTTACCTCTTAAATTTTCTATCAATACATCATGTACAAATGTTCTAATTATCAATCTTTGCATATATTAAACAGTAAATTTATATCTCCTTCACTTCTAATTTAAATGGAAACCATACCTTTTATTTTTTTAAGTGAGATATTCAGAAACCTGAAATTGGTGACCAGATTCCAATTTAATTCCCAAAGAACTTAAGTAGATTATCTCTCTCAAGTATTTTAACCTTTCACATACTTTTACTTAAGAACATTTTCTTTTAATCTCCATGTTGTTTTAGTTACCACCTTATTTCATTTTTTCCTTTCATGGCTAGACTTGGCAAAAAGTAATTTACACTTTCTTTTCCTGCAATTTAATTTTCACACTCACCTATCATGAAAATGCCCACTCAAGGAAACTGCCAAGTAACTGTTTGCTAACGTAACTATTTTAAATATGTACTGTATATAATTCTTCTACATCAAAAATAGTTCACATTTCCCTGTGCTTGGGAATTCTTCCCTCCTGTGGTTTCTATATAAACTTTACTCCTTGATCACTGTATCACAAGATTCTTAATGTGTTTTTCTATTCCGATTCTATAAATACTAACAACCCTTGAAATTTTTAATTTAGGTATTGAAAGTAAGGAGCATTGCCTTGAGTCTCGTAGCTTCTGTTTCTGTGTGCCTTGTCCTTAGCAGGGCTTCTCATATCATCTGTCTGCTCCTTTCCTTCCTGGCATCACTAACTGCCCACCCAGCTCCAAATCACATCCTATGACAGACTCACTATTATATTCTCAGCTTGGGTTCCAGTCTGTTTGAGCTGATGGGACCCTTATAAAACTCACAGTATGGGAACCCAGGGGATTCAGTGTAAGGGGTTGGGTTGCTCTGGGTTACCATGAATCCTCTTTCCTAGGAAATGATTCACAGTTTGGGGTTTGCCATATTGGGCTTAAAATGAAGAGTCATGATTGACTAAGTCTCCCTATGACCTTGACAGGGACAAACTGTCCTTCTGGAATTGGTCAGTAGAACTTGGCAGCCTTTAGGCCAAGGATATGTGTAAGCCTCAGGCCATCATCACCACTGCTAGTCTGGGTGAGTTGACAACTATTTTGTGTCTAAAGGTATATTTTCTCAGTCCCTGTCACTGCCTAGAAAATTTTTAATCTTTCTTTTCAAACTTTCTTGTATCTGTTTTTGTGTTCATCTATTCTGTGTAGCAATTCTGTCTGCTAAATATTAGCCACAGTTGTATCATCCAATGACTGAGGGAAGCTGATGCAAAAATCCATGGCCAGGCCCAGGGGAAGCTCCAGGAGTCCTATTGGCGAGAAAGAGGAGGGATTTGTATGAGCGAGAATTGTTGAGACCATGATTGGAAAAAGCACAGGGACAAATAGCCAAGCTAGTGGAAACACATGAACTATGAACCAGTAGCTGAGGAGCCCCCAACTGGATCAGGCCCTCTGGATAAACGAGACAGTTGATTAGCTTGAACTGTTTGGGAGGTTCCCAGGCAGTTGGGACTGGGTCCTGTGCTTAGTGCATGAGCTGGCTTATTGGAACCTGGGGCTTATGCAGGGATACTTGGCTCAGCCTTGGAGGAGGGGACTGGACTTGCCTGGACTGAATCAACCAGGTTGAGCTGAATACCCAGGGGAGTCTTTGCCCTGGAGGAGATGGGAATGTGGGGGGGGAGGCTGGGCGGAAGGCGGGGAGTGGGAGGGAAGAGGACAGGGAAATCTGTGGCTGATATGTAAAATTAAATTAAATTAAATATATATATATATATATATATATGGTGATATATATGTTAAATATTTTGATATTTGGTTTTAGAGATATCACAGAACATAGAATTAATGATAATAATTAATCTTCATTGCATTACTGATGAAATCATAGAACTATAATCTGAAATACCATGACAAATTGAGCAAAAGCCTGGGAAGAAAGGAAGGTGTCTATTTATAGTACCTTCACACCACTTGTGACTTGCTTCTATGTGTGTCTCTATGCTGTTGTGTTGCACTGACATTCCCTTGCTCATCTAGAGGGAGGTGAGTCCTATTGTCAAGATTTTTTGGAAGGAAAGGCTAACATTTTGAGAAATCCACTAATTTTACGTAAGTTATACAGAACAAATAGATCTATCAGAAATGGAAACAAGCAGATTCATGTAAGAATGCTTGTTAGCTCTTAAGAATGCACCCTATTTCATCCTTCCTGGCTTAGTCAGAAAATTATGGCATTGATAACAGCAATCACATGAGAATGATGCTATCATTATTGCTATCCTTGGTTTAGTAATGGTGACAATGCATGTAAATACTGTGTTTCAGGCATTAGTTCTAAAGTGTTACTTATACTATTTCGTTAATTTTCAGCAACACCAGGGAGATGCTATTATTATCATCTCTTTTTCATAGATTTAAAAAAAAGTGAAGCAAGGATACAAATTTCCAATAGTAATATAATATACAGCATGAGTTGAGAAAAGATAGATGAATTCTAAAATACATACTGTATTCTTCAGGTGAAAAACATATACATATATTAATAATTAAGAATCCATGTCTTTTTGTAGTTAACACATATTATTAGTGAAAATTTATTATATTGTGCATTTATAGGTACAATATGTGTGTATTTATACTATTTATTTACATTGAATTTCCAATGTTATTTAGCTGTACATATCCTCAAAGCCTCACACTTGTCATAAATACTTGGAACCAAGACATTTTTATCAATAGAGTACAAAATGAGGCAACGCTTATCGATACTTACAATAGTGCTAGCTTCTAATGGGCTGGGTTCATTAGCTTTCACCAGGCAGGGACTGTGGGTACGCCCAGAGAAACCGGATTTAGCAGCTTTCATACGGTATTTCCTCTGACAGCAATGAGTCGGGGCAGGCAGGTGGTATTCAGTATTACAATAGCTATCTTACAGACCTAAGATTTTTGGGACCCTGAATCTAGCAGTTCAAATGTTAAAAATTTCCGTTCACACCTCAGTGCCAGAGGGCCCCAGGGTTTGTCAACACCTCCCAGGACTAGTGTGTCTGAGAACCTCTGTCTTTAAGGCCCAATAGCTCGGTGAACTCACCCAGCAGCTAGCTGTTCAGCTGCCTCTTATCATTATTGCTTCTGTCACAAGTAAAGTGCCTGCTGCCACTGCTGTTTCCCAACTGTCTTGGCCACCCCTCACTCCAGCACTACTTTGTCTGCTGCTGCTGCTGCTGTCACCACTGCCACCATCAGCAGAGTCCGGGTGCACTGCTCTTTCTGAAACTACAGTAATTCACCTGCTGTAGCTCCCAAATGCGCTCACTGAATGCGTAAAATGGCTCAGCAAAGAGGCTTCACTCCAGTAATTGCTGCCCTTCAAGCAGACAAAGGGTTGTGTCACACCAATCACACCATTATCCCTTGCACTGGTGGTAACTTTGCTTTTCCCACCAACAGAACCTTTGAATGCGACATGTTTGGCAGAAGCAGTTTTGGTTATGGCTAAGCTCATGTCTTCAGGGTCAGAGATACACTTTTAACGAATTGCTCAAGCAACTTCAGATATAACAAAGATTAGCTGAGCATTCAGAGAGTACACAAAACAGCCACTGCTGATATGAGTGAAGAGAACAACTCCCCTGATGGCTTGGCTGACAGACCTACATCCAAGACTACCAGGGTACCTGGGGAGAGTCTAATAGCCGTCAATTACAGAGTGAAAGTGGCCCATTCTCTCAATATTTCATATTGTTTACAGGGAGAAATCATCAAAAAGAGTGTTTACCATAGGTATTTATGATCATTACTAGCTACTGTCACAGCCTTTGCCAGTGCCTTAATCTTCCTTAACACTTTTTCTAGAGTCCCAGGGAAAGATGGTTTTCCCTAGTACATCTCCACAATGAACTGCTAGGTAGGTTTGCAATGGATTTAGCTACCATTTTCCTCCTCATACTTAAGTATTTCAAAATTAACTTGTCAGGTTTACACCTACCTATTAGGGTAGACAAGTCAGAAGACAGATCTCATTATTTTTGACTCCTGCTAATAATACATAAATGAAAACATGACAGAAACTTAGTTTTTGTTGTTTTCCACCTTTTTTCTCATTCTCTTTCTTTCCCCTCCCTCCCTCCCTCTCTCTCTCTCTCTCTCTCTCTCTCTCTCTCTCTCTCTCTCTCTCTCTCTCTCTCTCTCTCTCTCTCTCTTTCCCTCTGTCTCTGTCTCTGTCTCTCTCTTTCTCCCTTTCATCCTTCCTTCTTTCCTTCCTTCACTCTTGAGTATGGTAAATTTCTAATCAAACTCAATTCATCGCAGAAAATGATGACATAGATTTATTTGTAGAGGACAGGAGAAAGCCACACACAACCTCATAACTGCCGGTTTTGTAGTACCAATTCTATGGGACATCAACCTGGGCCATTGTTCTTACCCAGTGGGAGTTGCTTGATCATAACTGTCTCAGTTTGTGGTTGTAAAGAATTTCTATCAAAATCTCAATTATACAATGCTGTCTCTAGACCAGGTTGTATCATGTAACTTAAAGAAAATCCTTCAGCTTTCAGATAAATATTTGATGTGAGCAGGGATGCTTAGGGTTCTGAAATTGGTGTACTGCTTGGTAAGAGTAAAAATGAGATCACATATTTCCAACTACAATGTAGGAAGTAATCATTCTGTTAACTTCACTGAACAGTGGATAATTTTTGAGTGAGGCTTGTGACACTCAGGTAAATCATTCCTTCTTTTTATTGTGACAAGGCCCATGACATGCTCTTGTAATGTTTCAATCAAATGATATGTAAAAGATTTTTACTTTGTTTCATGAGCAATTTTGAATTTCATTTCTGGCATGTTCACTTGTTTTTTCTTAATATAAAAATACAGATTGTCTAATATATATATATATATATATATATATATATATATATATGTATTAGTTATTATAAAGACATGGATATAAAGTATCAATTTAAGATCCTGTTATTAATTATTTTAAGCATATGTACCCAGAAGTGAGATTGTTAGCTCTTATTGATGCTTTGACATTTGTTGTTTTGTGGATATCTATACGTTTCACATAGGGACTGAATATTAAACAGTATTTAATATTCAAAGAATATAATTATCCTATGAAAATGAAAGAAATGAAAAATATCCATAAGCTATGTGTAGATGTGATGTGCTATACATCGGTGAAGATGATGCATGGTAATTTCACACTTAACTGCATTTAAGTTTTTGAGGCACAATGACTTGCATATGCAAGCATCTGGTCTATTACTTGTTTTTTGTTATTAAAAACTTGTGATGTTATTATGTTGTAAAATTAACCCTATCATATAATCATTGAAATTATTTGCAATAAAATCTTGAAAATATAAGCATATAAATTGTTTTGAGTTATTTGGAGAAATAATCTATAATAATGTTAGAATCTGTTATTTTTAAATAAAATTCATAACTAATTATAATGTAGTATAGGTCAGATCTTTAGAAAATATGTAGAATATTGTTATAATAATGCTTCAATGCATAATACAATTATAAGGCACCATTTAAAATGACCTTGGTTTTCTCATGTCAAATTACTCTGACAGTATTATTTGTCCTTTGAGTTCTCTTTGTTGCTCTTCCTTAAATCCTAGAGTTGAGAAAGTTTTCATCATCTAGTAGAATATTGGACTCCTGGAGCAAATGAAACGAGTCCCCACTAAGACTGCCAAGATCAATAGTGCTCCTTCCAAAGAACAAATAATAGAAAATTTATGAATAATGCCAGGCCATTTCCCCAAAAGAAAGTTCTGGACATTTTAGAACTAATGCACCACATTACAAATAAAGTTAAATACTCTAGTTTCAATCTACTAAGCTTTATAAAGATTTGTTATGAAACAAGAGATAATAGACACACTCTGTGGTATTTTAAATCATTTTTAATAATGTGTTATCAGTGTATTTTGCAAAACCAAGTATATCAATGTTTGCTTTGAAGAACAGCAAGATCTCATCTTATCTGTTTACATGATCATTGGACATCTCCACTTGAAGTGGCAATCACTTTATAACCTCACAGTGTTTAAACACTCACTGCTGATACCACCAACAGAAATTTTAATATGGAAAATATTCTTGATAATATTATTTTAGATAATAGCAACAATGTTAGATATCCAACTTACTTCAAGTTATATGGCATAATATTTGATAGATATTTGTACAAACACTTTAATAATTTACAATGCACTGATCTTCTTATCAGTAAATCTTATTAATAGTACTAAAAGCTAAAAAAGACTAAGCTTTCCAATAAATGATTTTGCCAATTAGTCATAATTTAGATTGAACATTTTTAAAAACATGAACTATGTCTGCTAATGTTGACTATTTTAGAAATATGTATAATTAATTGTTTTAAATAATTCAAAAGGTGGATAATTTAAAATTAATGTTCTCTGCCATTTCAGAGAAAGCTGAATCAATGGAACTACTATAAATGGGTTTAAATATCTGTAAAAGTATTATTTTTAAGTTTGTTGGTACTAGTGATTGAACCATGTGATCCATACATGACAGGAAAGAACTTGCTATTGAATTACATCTTCATGCGTAAAACTAATGTTTATCTTCTTAAATTTATTCACTCCCTAATATACAACTTTCTGAATTGTAAACCATCATTAATTTATTCCCCTCTTTTAGAACTGATTCTCTGCATAATCTGAGACAGGCTATAGCATTGGTATGGCAAAATTAAGATGATCAATTTGAACATATATAATTAATTCACATTCATAAAAACTCATAACATATGTAGCAAAATATAAACTCCAAGTTTCTTAAAGGAAACTTTCATTGAGATAAAAATGGTATATTTTCAGATAAAGGTTTCTTTAGGTTCTAGCCAAATTCAATGAAAAATTACAAAATTATGAATTATAGGGACATTGTGTAAAATAACTGGCAGATGCAAGCCAGATATTGGTGAAATTATTAAGGCCACTCCGTATAGTTAAAAGGAAAGTTTATTAGTGGCACAACTTACAAATGAAGGGATAGGTAGGTCGCAGGGTCTGAGGAAGGTGTTTCCCAGTCCATCGGTGTTCTCTGGAGCTCTGTTTGGTCAACTTCCACCGTCCAGAGTCCAGGAACAGAGAGTGCCCTGTGTCCCGATCTCCGGTCTTCACGGCCCTCCCTTCGACCCGCCTTGTAAGCATGATAGTTACTGAAGCCTCAATGGGGGTTGGAACTTCCAGACCAAAGCTGGAATGGCTACCCACTACAGACAGACAATGATGGTCACTGGGTAGTAAAAATGTAAGGTAATAATGTAAAAAATAAGCATGGCTATACAAACTGTTAAGAAATTATAGAGAGATTTTGAAAGACTCATAGACCATTGTTTCATTTGTATTGATAATAAGTAGAGTCCAGGGTACGACAAATAAAGAACATAGCTTGGGTGAAAGAATTTACCTGGAACTGAGGAAGCTGAAAAGGATGGATGAATAGCACCACTGGGCTGCTGCAGGTGGGAAAATCTTTCTGTGTGTTAAGAACAATTTAGCTGTGTTGTGATGGGAGAGGGCACTACTGTCAGGCCCCGGGAGTGCTTCATCTGGAGATTGCTTCTGACAAAAAAAAAAAAAAAAAAAAAAAGTCAATGTGTTTCGAAGACATTTGTTAAAGGAGCACATATGATTTCACAAGTAACAGGCTAGATATTAAATATGCAAAAATAGATGAACAATTTCAACCACTGTAACTTAAAAGAATTTTATCCTGCAATAAATAATCACTTGAGGTGGTGTTTACAACATGAACTTACCTAAAATAAGAAAAATATAGATGCTAATTAATCAAATTACTTATGGAAGAGCCAAAAACACGAGAAACCCTATTGTCTAATATTCCTGATGTTGATGTTGATGGTAATGATAATTTTGCCTTTATTTTTAGTGTTACTCTGAATGTTGCTATAGATATCCTGTCCTCCAACTTTTATATTATATATTATACATAATTTATTTATATGTATTAGGTGTGCATCACTGTACTCTATCAATAAGAAATACTCTATAGCATAAATTGAGATATTGCAGGGTAATATAATTACCAAATTATATCAACATATTTATAAATTTTGGTTATTATTTCACATAAAATATTAAATCAGAGACAGTCATAATCTCGCATGATAGGAACATTCAGTAAAAGAATAAAAGTTCAGAACTGACGTGTTGTGCTTTTGATGCATTGTTCTTTCATAAAACATATTTTATCTTGGGTTTAAGAGGCTAAGTGTTTTACTATGAGGTACTCCAGAGCCTGAATTTTCGCTGATTTAGATTACTACCTACTACCCAGAGAAATGACATATGCTAAAATGATCAATTGTGGAATCATCCTTAAAATAAAGAACCACCTCTAACAATGACTTATTATCTCCACTGCAGTTCATATATTCCATAGACACAGCTTTAAGGCATTTGTGTGAAATAGTGTCATTTTGTGAACTCTTCCTTTATTACATAGATTTATTTTAATAACTATCCTATACGTATCATAGTGATTCCACTTATGCACTTACATGTTACAATCACAAGAATCTGCAAATAATTTTTGTCTTCATCATCACAACATTAAAATACCATCTCTCTGAATGGACCCATGGCCAAACCTTAGGCAGGACTCAGGAGAATCCTGTGGAAGAGGGTGAGAAAGGATTATGGAACCCAGAAGGGTCAAGGACACTAAAAGAAAACCTACAGAATTAATTAACAGGCTCATAGGGGCTCACAGAGACTGAACTGACAACCAAAGAGTTTGCATGGGACTCACCTAGACCCTCTGCACATATGTTACAGTTGTGTAGCTTAGTCTTCTTGTAGCCCTCCTTAAAGGGGGAATAGGGACTGACACTTTTACCTGCTTTCGGGACCCTTGCCTCCTACTTTGCTGACTTGTCTATCTTAATTGGAGAGGAGGTTCCTAGTCTTACTGCAACTTGATACGCAATGGCTGGCTAATTACACAGAGGTAGGGAAGAGATTGAGATGAGAGGAGAGAGGGAATGTAAACTGTGATCTGGTTTGGAAAAATAATTAATGAATGAATAAAAAATAACCACTCTCTATATACATATACATGCACACATATATTATACATGTCCATGTGGGTGTTCAAGTATATGTGGAGGTCAGAAGTCAGTGTCAGGGGTTTCCCTCTGTCCATCCTGCTTTCTTTTGAGACAGAATCTCTCACTTACAGTGATGTTAAGCACTGAGACAGACAGGCTAGCCATTGAGTCCCAGGGATTCTCATGTCACCTCTTCCAAGCACAGAGATTATAGACTAGCTTAACCATGTCTGTCTTTGTATGTGGTTGCTGAAATTATGATATCAGGTCCTCAGGATTGCATGGTAAGCATGTTATTGAATGAACCCCACTATCTATATTTTTTTTTTAAAAGGCAAGCATTATTTTTAAGGTCTCCTGCATTTGAAAGCTGAAAACACGTATTCTACAAAAGATCTCCAGAAGCCATTCCTTGTAAAGGAAGTGTTCAATAATTGTCCATTAATCTGAAATTGGTGTTATTCATAAACAAAATACACACTGCTCTTTCCTGGAGACAGCTGTTATGAGTGAGAATGACTCGTGTCTGTGTAGAAAAATATTTTCTAACTTTAAACTTGAAATAAAACTCCTTCATCCAGGAAGAAAAACATGCATGGATTTAAAGTGATATTTCAACTCTAGAGTTCTATAGGTCACAGTTATTACTAAGGTCCTTACCTGAAATAATTTTCTTTGCCAATATCCTGAAGGTTGATCCAAAACTAATAGTTTTTTCTAAGTTGTGGAAACTTAATTTTTATGTTTACTATAGTGAATTAAATTGGTTTTAATTTTTACTAAATAATCTCTTCATAAAAATATTGAAACAAATAATTTAATGTGGAATACTACATTTGAAATTTTAACAAATTAAAAATTTAAATATTGATTAACACAACATAATTAAACACAGAAAAGTCAAATAGTTATGAATGTATTCATGTGAAAACATAACTGTGGTCTTAGTATATAAAGGTGTTATTATTCCAAGATCTTTTCAAGGGGTACCAATGAAGATTCTTACTGTTTGTGACAAGTTAGTGTCACATTACTGCTTTAATTAAAATTAATATTTAGTATCTCCACATGATGTAAACTTTGTAAGCAGCTATCTGTTTCTGTTTCTCTTTTTATTACCACATACCAACATTTTAGGTAATCCGCATTTTGAAAGTAATTTGTGATATTCTAAGTACTCTTGGAATGACTGGGATTAGACAGTGAATTAAAAGTATGTTCCAATTTTTGCAGCACTTATATAAGATCAAATATGATGATATGAAAGAAGAGTGTCTCTAATTATTGCCTGTATTCAAACATCATCTCTAATTTGGAGAACATCAACAAATGGTTTATTTTCTTTGTAATGAATTACTTCATTTTAAATATGGAAACAAATATGTACTTCCAAAACGGTTGAATGAGTAACAATAAGAAAAATGCTTAGCATAGTGCCAGAGAAATAATGAATCTTACCTATGTAGAAGATAAAATATTTGTAGGGTATACATATTGCATATATCCAACATATATCCAATTCACAATCTGTCATTTTTTTTCCATCAATAGGGTGGGGATCATTAACTAGACAAGTATGCCATTTAGAAATAAGTGGCTGAAGACACTCAAATAAGGTGACAACGAATCAAGAAGGTTGGAAGTAGGTAAGGTCTACCTACATCTTGGCATTTTCACATCCTCAGTCTTAATGATCCCTCTTCCTCTTAGTACTATTCCTTCCCCTTCTTTGTCCAATTCTACTCCAGGGACTATGCACCAGCAACAACAATCACTATTTATTTGTTTCTCCAACAAAAACTGTGAAGCTCTAAATAATCCCAGTTGAATCCTTGAACACTGCTATGTGTGTCTATGACTCTGTCATGAAGTTTTCCCCAGTGATAAGATTCCTGCAATCACAACAGAGGGCAGAGTAGAAAGAATCATGAATACTCACAGATTTTTATCTGGAGGAAATCAAAATACCCATCACTGGCCTGAAGTGTTTCAAATAATTGCTCAAAGGCCTATTCAGGTCCTATATAATACTATAGGAACATTAAACTTTCCTCACATAGACCCTGGAACAATGGCTTAATTATCCCATTATAATGACTGAAATGATGATGATGATTCATGTCTACATATATTAAATAGTATATCCTAAGAACCATCTTATGTAATTCTGAAAAGTAATTCATCAAAATCATATTTAAAACATGTTCAGTACAAGTTCATCATTCAGAGTATACAATATATTATTCTAGCCTCATTTATTTGTTTGTATAATTATATCAAATAACTTATAAAATATGGCTGCTAGCATTATCTTTTATTAACTCAAGTTATCTTAAATTAGAAACAGACTTGACTTCAATCAAAATGTCTCATTTGAAATGGAAAAGGATAGATCCAATGTTACCTCTGTGTAGATAACCCAGTATATTGGCTTTAGTTTCTTGCATGACAATATAAAGGCCCTTTCGCCAACGTGTTCGTATATTTTTCTTTACTTGATTGTCGATGGAATTTTAGAATTTTTGACAAATAATGTAGATTTCTCATTTATAATGGCACATAGACAGAAGAATCCATATGGAATAGAACTATAGAATTGGAGTTAACTGTCATTTCATTGTTTGAATCTAGACCCATTTTCGAATTGGTGTTTGATTTTTGAACAAGTTGTATCTTGTATTTTCCCCTGTAAAACTTTTGCATATATTTTGTGTGTTTAACATAAGTGCCATATTGCTTAAAATTATGCATTATGCTTTTAAAATCAAATTTTTCTTACGCTTAAAAGCAATACCTATCCTTGTCCATTTTGTATTTTTACTTTGTCAAGCTTTAAAGACTCATGAGAATAAAAGTCCAGCATCACTGATACTTGAAAAATAATTTGCATTTAAATATACATCCTTCAGATCTCTACAAAAACTAAAGCAAGGGTGTTTGCCTTTATTTGGAATGAAGTCATCAAAGGTGATCAAATGACCATAGAATGTGTAAATACAATAAACTGAGTATCACAAATAAAGTGGTGTTTTCATGTTTCATTTGTCAAGGGCAACATAAAATTCTTGTCTATTTTATACCTACAAAGAGAATTAAAAACAAAATATCAAAAGAATACAGACATATCAGTGTTTATGTCTCATTTAGGTCAACCAAGATACCACAAAAGTCCTAATTGTTTGTATTATTTAAATATTTCATTAAAGCTTTAACCACATCTAGAAAACTGTACAGATTTTCAAGTAAACAACAACAAAAATATCAGTTGAATTTTTATGAGGCTCATTGTAAAAAGGGAAAAATTCTCTGTTTCTATGCTTACAGAATATGTGTAGAACTGTGTGGGCTGTCATGCCACATATACCATCAATTACCACCATGAACAGAATCCTGGAGTACAACATGAGACAGAGAATCCATCTTGGAATTGAAGGGCATGTGATAGAAAACACAAACATGTAATCATGAAAGAATTTCATTCTATTCTTTTTTGTACTGGCCCTCTCTTGGTAAAATTCACTGTTTATGGCACTTTCTCTTGTTACTGAATTTTGCCATGATATTGTAAAAGATAATAAAGCTGTTACTTTAGGAGAAGCAATGATTTAAGAGAATAATATTCTTCTTTAGTTCATTATAGCATGTGTGAAATACACCCCAAGTGCTCAGGACTTATACTCCAGTAGAAAGTCAGATTTTGTATGTAAATATGTTTTTTTTTAAGCCTAGGATGGAATCCAACTTTCACACATACTTGGCATGTGCTCCACCACTGAATTATACTTCTTGTTCCTCAGAAACCAAATTATAATACATCCTCTCTTTTTTTTTCTTTCCACACAATTTTTTAGGGAACCAAATGTTTTATGTACATTGTAGTGTGATATAGATTTATTGTTATGATATTTTCTAAGTATTTTGTTTAAACTCAGAAGCAAGTAACTTTTTGTGTGAGAACAGTATTTAATTAAATTTAAATAATTCATTTCCATCTTCAGGGATACAATTAAATTATAACTTTCTACTTTTTAACTGTTCAGAGAAACAATTCTAGTGATCAGTCAGGAGATGCCAGTAAATATTAGCTGTCCAAAGTAAATGTCAGATTAATTCCAAATGCCTTTATCAGTTACTATTTACAATGCTTATATTATCATTTGTACTATTGTGGAAAAACTATTCCAAAGAAATCTTAAAATTCTTACAATATATTGTAAATCTCTACTTATTTTCTTCAAATCCATAAGCCCCATCGAAGACTTGATTTCTACCCACTGGTATGCCATCTTATTAAATCCGACATCCAAACTCACATTCCAAGAATAGATCTTACAGTACATAGCAAATCCTATTGTCAATAGATGACAATAAAACTCTCCACAGTAATTCCTTCCCTCTATTTAGGTACCACTTCTTGATAAAAATTTTATAGAACAGTAAAGTTATTTATATCTAGAAAGTTCTGTATTTCTCCCAGTATATTTTTTTTTCATGTCAATGTAGGCCAACTCTAAGAAAGGTGTAGCACTGCATAGCTTTATTAATTTTGACACCTTCCCTTTGGATTGAAGGAGTTTTTCTCCAGTGTGCATAGAGAGACATGTCATTAGCATTCAGATACCATGCCTCCATCAACTAATCTACTTCAAAATATTTGCATGAGATCAAATTTGCTTAGCAGTCAGCTACATATAAAATATAATTTACAGTCTTTGGTGCGCATTATTGATGTGAAGTTATTTAGAGCACAGAAGAATTATCAGTCAGTCTCATTACCAATGCAAGACAGGCACCAAATCCACAGACCCTGTCATTCTGCCTGTCCTGAGTTGATCCATACAGTGTTTATTTCAAATATTCAAGAATATAGCAAACTTGCAGTTAAATTTGTTAGCCTGGAGATTGGAACTAATAATTTTGTGAAGTGACAGTATTTTCCCTTTATGAAATTTGCATAGTACATTTTAGCCTCATTGTATCTGAGTAGCACATACTTAAATAAAATGTGTTCAATTACTACCAAATCATTCACACTGAAACATGTTGAGAATGATGGTTCAGTGGTTAATGATGCTTGCTGTCAAGCCTGATGATAAGAGATCTGAGTCCCACCCCATGGAACTCAAATGGTGGAAGGAGAGAACCAGCATCTGCAATTTGTCTTCTCAGCTTCATATGTGCATTGTGCACCACACACTCTGACATGTGAACATGGAGGTACACACACAACAAATAAATGTAATATATAAAAGCATGCCAGAACAATAGGGCAAGTTATCTTTATACATTCAAGTTCTCTTTATATTTGCATTTTCAAATATAAATGATTGACTAGTTTAACCAGTCAATAACCACAAATGTTCAAGAAGTGGCTTAAATTACTATTAGCATGTACAAGCACAGTTCTAAGTTCTTCATAGGCTTTAATTTACATATTTCTTTAAAAAAACTTACTGTAAGTTTTGTAAATATTCTGATTAGCAGATTAATGACCTATGTTAAAGATTTTAATTGACAGGTTCACTAAGCAAGTGATGGTTTGGCTTGTTTAAGTACTCAGCACAATCTAGGTTTGATTTGTCATGACACTAAGCTGCAAAAAGGTAGTTCCTCAGCTCCTCTGACTACAGAAAGAAAGCAAAGTTCTGGAGGAGTGGTTCTCAACCTGTGGGTCCTGACCCCACTGGAGTCACATATCAGATACATTGTTTATCAGATATTTACATTACATTTTATAACAGAGGCAAAATTATGTTATAAAGTACCAAGGAAATAATTTGTGGTTGCGGCTGACCACAACATGAGGGACTGTATTAAAGGGTTGAGAACTGCTGGTTTGGAGGCTGAACATGAATAATGTGTTGATGCCACAATTATGATTCTCAAATGAAGCAACTTCAGTCAACAGAGATAGCAAGTAATATATTTTGGTATTCACATGAAAAAGCAAACAAAGCAGTCCATCATACAAAAATAAACCTTTATGTAATTAGTGTGCAATCAATAAAGACAAGTATCCCCATTATTTAGAGAACACTTTGTTATGAAACAATGCTTTAGTAACCATCTAGTTAATAGAGTTGTAGTTAATAGAAACATAGAAGAAGAAAGGTTTCAGCTGGGATTTGGGGACAGAATGTAAGGAAGAGATTAAACAACAGCTCTGCATAAAGGTTACCTACAGGCCTCAGGCTATATTATAAGTAGGAATCATTCGGACTCTTCAAATATATCCTACTGAGTTTTCCCAAGCTGTAAGGTGGTTTTCCTCTTCATTTTTCCTCAAAGTAAAGCTTGAATTTAAAAAAAAAATTAAATCTAATGTATACTATTTGTGTTTGTATTATTTTTGGTTGGCATAATTCTTATAAAATTGTAGGCAAATCTCATTTCTTAATTGGTTTTGTGACAATTTATATGAAACAGCTTTGACACCAGAAGATTATTAGTCAGGATATATGAGGAAGGTTCCGTTTTATACATAACTAAATATTTTTGTACTCATAAAATAAGTTTTGAAATTTGAGCCACCTTTGAAAATAATTCTATCATCATAGAGTTAAGAACATATCATTTTAAATAGTAAGGTATTGGCATTTCTGAATCTATAATCCTCAGGAGCATAGCTTGAAATTGCCATCTTGTCCATGAAGTCAAATGAACAAAGTCCTCTTGAAAATGAGCTTGTACATCCATCAATTTCATATCACTTCAATCTTTGTAAAAATATCCCCATATCTTAAAACTGATTTTTTTTGCTTTGGACACTTATAAAAACAGGGCAACCCAGAAGAGGTGGTGCTCATTCTTATGTGGTTCCATGTAAAGCCACAGGAGCCAAGAGCTTTCACATCTGTTCACACTTTGCAAACAGTGGTGATTTACCCAATTTTCACATAATGAGAAAACAAATCCTTTTGAAGCAGTTGGGACACCAATGTAGTAGCATAGTGCATTAGTGGATCAGAAGAACAGATGGTATAGAATAATTTCTTCAAATTTTTAATGTTTTCCATCAACATTTCCTATACAATATATGATGGTATATAGCAATTCTGTTAGTATTTCTTTAATAAAAAAAATTGTGAGTTTATATGGAATTATTTTAATAATGACTAGCCATTATGGATATAAAATAAAGATTTTGGAGCTTTACTACATCTAGCTTTTTCTAGTCTTGAAAAAAATTATCTTTTTTTTCAATTATCACTTAAAGACATTTATAATATTGTAGCCTGAGTTTTTCTGCCTTGCCCACAGTCAGGACAAATCTCTGTCACCCGGCAGTCCCACAGCCGCTCAGACCCAACCAAGTAAACACAGAGACTGATATTGCTTACAAACTGTATGGCCGTGGCAGGCTTCTTGCTAACTCTTCTTATAACTTAAATTAATTCATTTCCATAAGTCTATACCTTGCCACGTGGCTGGTGGCTTGCTGGCGTCTTCACATGCTGCTGGTCATGGCAGCGGCTGCAGTGTCTCTGGTCATGGCAGCGGCTGCAGCGTCTCCTTCTGCCTTTCTGTCCTTTTATTTCTCCTCTCTGTTAGTCCCGCCTATCTTTCCTGCCTAGCCACGGCCGATCAGGTTTTATTTATTGACCAATCAGAACAACTTGATATACAGACCATCCCCCAGCACAGCCAAGTGCAGACCATCTCAAACACCTGCACTCAGGCCCATGGTCCTAATCATCCTCTATACGGACCTGCTGGGTAATGCCACAAAGAACCCAAGAAGGGCTCCCACAGGACATACAGAACATCCCACAGCATAATATTCTAACATAAAAGGCTCATTGCTACTATCTGACAGTAAAACAGTACAGACTCATAATTGTCATATTCACATGCAGAATTAAAAAATACTATATTGAACATATGTATGAAAACTAGCACAGACTCATAACTGAATGACATTAAGAAAGAAGTCAGATATGCTTGTCAAGATAGGTATTGATAAATATTTATTATATATAGAATTAAAATTTTTATGGCTGCTACAAAAAATAAACTTTATAATATTGTTGTTTCTAATCAATAATTGATATCAGAGATTTGCATCTTTTAAATGTAATTGAAAACCAAAAAGGAAATATTGGAAGTAGAAAATATAAAAACAAATAAATTTCATTCAGTTATTTTCATGTTAACAAATATGCCTTTAACATTTTTATGTCTATAAACTAAGTAGTAAATGTTTTAAAAAAGAAAATTTAAGATTCTTAAATAATTTATAGTCATAGAAATGAAAATTTCTAAAAACATATGAAAATGAAATCAAATGTGTTTTACACTCATCAGAATAATTACTGGCTACTCATATTTTGAATCTCATATATATGCATTTATTTATATACAGTAAAGACAATTTTACCTATGTGTATAAGTATCCCATCATTAGAGAAAGGCTCTAGATATTTAAACTGAACTGACTTCAAACTACTGCTCCTGCTACTTCAAGGGCTCCACAGCTTGATTAGAAATATAAACCTTAATATTTCCCTCATAATGCTCTTAAAGTAAACAATAGGACTTTAACACTGTATCTCAGTTCATGATTCTTTATTCATATAAGAGCAAACAATACCATATATATATATATATATACACATACATATTTGTGAAGTTGTACAACATACCAATTTAAACCTATTTACTTAATACTGATAGGAAACCCCAAATTAAGAATATTATCTTTCATTGTATTATTAAAAATCATATAAATTCCAGTAGATGGAACACAACGTATGTGCCAAAACTTTTCCAAGATTTTATTAGTTATTGTATAATTCTAACTCTAAGATGTGAAGATTTTTCAATGTAATTTAATATAATAATGTCCTTCCCAGTTTTCTTAAATAATAGCACTCTGTGAATGATTTCAGACTTTATCAAGCTGAGAAGAGACTACAAAAGGGGCTTTAATGGGAGCTCATTAATTAAGGAATGTGGATAATAAGTCATAGGTGAAATGAAAGTAGAGAGGTAGAATACTGGAGTGGGGTGGGAAAGCTTACATGAAAAAATCATGGTGCGAGAGGGCTGACTCAAAAGAAGGATGTTTGAAAAAACCATATGGAAATCCACTATCACATGACCCCAGTAAAGTAGAGCTGGAAAGGGTAGTAGAATAATATGTTATATGTAAGAGGAGGAGGGATACTCGATTTTAAAGGACTAAGCAGTGATGAGGTGGGGGTATAAAAAACAGAAAGGTACATTGGGTTAGTTAAATCTAACTAAGGATATATATGGTGGTATTTTATTTGTACTGAAATGTGATTTTCATTGTATGTTAATAAATAAAGGAGCCCAGGGGTCAGAGCTATTAGAGCCATAGCAAGAGTGTGGCAGTGGTGGCACATGCCTTTAATCCCAGCACTTGGTAAAAGAGCTAGGTAGATCTCTGTGTGTTCAGGGATATAGCCAGCATTGGAGACATACGCCTTTAAGACCTGGAGGGCGGTACTTACAGGCAGTGACGAGGCAGTCATGTGTTTGGGTTTACAACCAATGAGAAGGCAGAACAGAAAGACTATTTAAAGACAGACACACAGGAAATAGCTCTCTTTCAGGGAAGCGAGGAGCACTGCAGGAAGTAAGATTTTAGCTCTGAGCTCTGACCTCTCGGCTTTCTCTTTTACATTGGTTCTGTGTTTCTTATTTTAATAAGATGGTTGGTTACATCTACAGATATATGTAAATGTCTTATAATAATCTACTTGTTAGTAAACTAATTTCAAAAGTTTAACTTAAAAAAAAAGCATTTAAGTAGATATACCTGCATGGATTAACAATACCACCTCAAGAAGTCATGGGTTATTAAATTAAATATGCAGTTCAAAGCATCAGATACTTCCCTATGAGTTTTGTTCAAGGAGGCCCCAGAAGTCTCCAGAACAATACAGGCTATTGCCATCACCTTCAGTTACCATCCATAAGTACATGGTAGACATTATTTCTAAAGATTTCACATACCTTAGGTGAAGGTCATAAAAAAAAAACAATCTCAAAACTGACCAGAAATTTCGTTTCTGTTGTCTATCTCCCACAGGATTAGAAGATTGGGGTACCCATAAGCCCTAGGGAGGATTCTGCTATTCTTATTTTACTAAATGTTCCTGTTGCCAAGTTTCATTTGTAAATGTCTTTGTTTATATCCATTAGTCTGGGCTGTTTTCAGCATTGATGAGAGAATTCACTTTTTGCAGTGGACAGGAGTTAAAGCAGAGATATATTAGTACTTAGGGTGAGAAATTGAGTGTTTAGATATAAATTGGACACAATTATCAATTCCCCACTTCACTGAGACTCAGTGAGCATCTTCTTGAAGGACTCAAAAGGAATTTAAGACCCAGAGGATGGGAATACATCTATGAAATTCTGTATTGTTGATATGACATGGCTATGTCATGCATGAGCTCATAGCAGTTGTGGATACTTGGACAAGAGCTGTATAAGATCAAGTCAGCCCCAAATTCTAGCAATATGAATATAGTAATTTGAATGTAATTAGACTCCATAATCTCATAAGAAGTGGCCCCATTAGGAGGGGTGGCTTTGTTGGAGTACGGATGGACTTGTTGGAGGCAGTATGCCACTTTAGGTATGGGCTTTGAGGTATCATATATGCTCAAGACACACCCAGTGTACCAGACTACCTCCTGCTGCCTACAGGTCAACTTATATGACCCAGCTCTTTCTTAAGCATCATGTCTACCTATAGGCCACCATGTTGTACCATGATAATAATGAACTAAACATCTGAAAATGAAAGTCACCCCAATTAAATGTTTTCCTTTATGAGTCACCATGGTCATGGTGTCTCTTCGCATCAATAGAAACCCCAACTGAGACAATGAGGAAGATTTTCTTCAAGCCTCTTGTTCTTATTTTTTTTTCTTTTTTTAGAATACAGATTAAAACACAGCTTTATTGGTTTCTTTCTTTGTTGCTAGGGAAAAAGAAATACCTAACAGGAAATAACATAATGCGTTAGCTGGCAGTTTGAGAGGATGCAATAATCATGGTGGGGAAAGGACAGTAGCAGGAGTGGTGACTGACTGGTTACATTTTTGTCTGACATCAGGAAGAAGACTGTAAACAAGAAGTTGGTCCAGGCTATCAAAATCAAGGCCTGCCCCTAGTGACTCATTTCCTCCAGCAAAGCTGTTCACCTTCTCAAGCCACAAGGTGGTGGTCAAGGTTCAGACACATGAGCCTCTGGGGGTAGTTCACATGCAGTTCATAACATTCCATCCTACTTTCCATAAGGTCATCTTTTCATGGTCATCTCTTGATGCAAAATGTATTCATTGCCATGGTAAAAACTGTGGGACCAGGATCTATCATGTTGCATGAACTGGCTTTTTGGAGCCCATTCTCTATGATGGGATGCCTTGCTCAGTGTTGATGCAGGGGCAGGGGCTTGGTCTTGGCTCAACTAAATGTGCCAGGCTTTGTTAACTCCCCAAGAAAGGCCTTATCCTTTTGGAGGAGTGGATGGGGGAGGTGGGTCAGCAGGGAGGCAATGGGGGATGGGAGGAGGGATTGGAGGGAGAACTGTGGTTGATATGCAAAATGTATAAAAAAAATTAAAAATATTATATTGGTCCTTAAGTCTCAGAAGAGCTTTGGACATTAGGTTCATGAAAAATGTTGGGATTAAAGAAAAGCCTCTTCTTTTACTGAGGTCCTATTGGCAGGTGAAGTCTTCTGGTAGAGGAAGAATCATTACTGTTTGAGTGTCTAGCTACTTGTAGGTTTCTCGTGCTGCAATGTGTACTGTACACTCATGCACATATGGTTTGCACATATTGGATTTAGTGAGGCATCAAAGTTTAAAAGAATAATGAGGAGGGAAAAACAGTGGCATAATGTTACAAAAGAAACAGTTTAGGGGGATATACAGGGAAATTTGAAAGCGCATGATCATATTTCATCACATACATACATGAAATTCTCAAGAATGAATAATTATTTTATTTATTCATTTTTTTTTATTTTTAGAGATTATAATTATAACACTTCCACTTCCTTGCCCTCTATCCAAATCCTCCTGTATACTCCTTTTTGCTCTCCTCCAAATTCATGGCCTCTTTTTCATTAATTGTTGTTACATGCATATATGTATATGTATACATGTACATACCATTAATAAAGTCTTCTCAGTCTGTGCAATGTTGCCTGTATGTATTCCTCTCGGCTGACTCTGTTTGGTATTGGATAACCAATTGTTGTGCTCTTGCCCAGAGAAGAATATTTTGTCCACATTCACCATTTCTTAGTTACCTATAATTCTTTGTGTTAATGAGTTGTGCCTCCCCATCTCCAACAACACTTTGGTATAAAAAAAGAAAAGTATGATCTTTAATTTTCAGTGAACTCTTATGTTGCTGCTTATCCATCATTATTTTATTGTAGATTAACTGGAATTATCATTAAGATTTTTTTAAAACTATGATTTTTTCAAGGACCTATACATATTTATCTTCTATAGATATGGATATTAAACATGACCTAAAATTAAAATTGTAGATATTATGCTTTTTAATTTAACTGTGCTCAATTTTCTTGTGTCATGGTTTAAATGAAATATAACAGATATTTTGGAACTTCAGTTAGTTGATAAAAAATATATTTTAACTTTTAAAAGTTATAGTAATTTATAAAAGATGAACCTAAATCTGAGTCAGGGAAATAAGAAGGTTTGTGAAAAAATTTTACATTTCCAGTGCAATTTTCATGCAAACTTCACTATTTGTATCCCTGTAGTCTTAGTAAGGACAAGAGTTTACTCTCTGTTTTCAAAGTATAGGTTATCACATTTAGGTGAATATAGCAATAAATTTTAAAATGAGCATTGGTATGAAGAATATAAAACAAATATATGTACACATGTGTATATGTGTATTTTTAATTGAAAGAACATTCTTTTCAACACCTATCTATTCAATAATATTTAATATAGATTAAAATTTATGAAGCTGCAAGTCAGATTTCATAGATATTTTGTATATTGTAAACTTCTGGTTTTGCTGAGGTTATATATAAGTATTAAATATAGTGAAAAGGATCTTGAATATAGTAAACTTATAATGTATTTTATTAAATGAAATTCCAGAAAGAAAGTTTTATTTTATTTTCAATATTCATTTTCCACTCTTTTTTAATTAACACTTTTAATTAAATAATGTGAATGGAAGTTCTGAAATTCCTAACATTTTTCCCAAAGAGAAAATTAGTGTACAATGTATTTTAATTCTAGGTTTGAGAATATACACTTAATCTGCTAGCAAGCATGGCAAGAATAGTGTGAAGTCAGGCTTGGTTGAACTGATAATTGAACAAAAAAAAGTGTTCATATTAAAAAAAAATGGTATTGAATTTCACAAGTTCATAATGCTAGAAACAAAGGGCTCATGCATTAAATCACAAGCATGTACACACACATACAGACACACACATTCACAAAAACACACATACTCAAACATGCAAATCCACACACACACACACACACATGCCACATGCACATGAGAGAGAGACAGAGACAGAGAAAAACAGAGAGAGAAACTACATTTTATGACATTGACTTTGATTATGGGATAGCTAATATGTAGAAATAGTACTTATACTTTAAATTGCTGTGGGATAACTCCTCTGTATGCTGTGAATATGTTTTATTACCATTGGTTAAAAAGAAGCTGTTCTTGCCTGTAGCAAGGCAAGATAGAGCCAGGCAAGAAGTCCAAGCAGAGATACAGGGAGAAGAAGAGCAGAGTCGGGTGCAGATAACAGTCAGCCAATAGGGGAGCAACATGTGTTAGAACACAGGTAAAACCACGAGACACATGGCAAAATATAGAGTAATAGAGATGGGATAATTTAGTTGTAAGAGCTAGTTAGTAATTAGCCTGAGCAATAGGCCAAACGTTTTGTAATTAGTATTAAGCCTCTGAGTAATTATTTTAAAAGCATCTGTGGGATCAGGCAGGGCAGAAAAGTCTCTGTTTACAAAGTTTTTTGATGATAGAATGTCTCAGAGTTGGTCATGGATGTTCTAATAACACACCATGACAAAAGTGCTCAAAAGAAATAGATTTATTATTTACCTAGGGAAAAACCAAATACTACTGTTCAAATAAAAAAGTAGCAATAAAATGAGTCCTAATAACATTATGCTACATTCATAGATCAGTGTCTTGATCCATCATCTTCAGAGAAGCTTCTTTTTGAAGCAGATGGTAACAAGTACAAAAACCCACAGCCAGACAGCATGTGGAGAATGAGAGACCTTGGAACAATAAGTCTAATTGGGATGTCTTAATTAAATCCCTCTCCTTGGAGCTCATAGAATCCAGCAGAAGATGAGGCAGAAAGAGTTTAGAGGGAATAGAAGACACTAACACACAAAACCTTCTAAACCTAGTTGAACCAACATACATATAAAGTCACAGTAACTGTTGCAGCATGCTTATAGCTTGCATGGATATGAGCCATGTGAAGTTCAGGGTTTAGAAAGATAGTAGAAATATGCCTCTATCTTTAATACAGAAACAATCTCCAATCAATAAGCTCTCACAAAGGAAAAAAATTGTTTTCTCCAATGTAGTCTCACTGGGTATAATAGCCATGCTTAAGGGCAAGATCCATGCTCAGGTTTAGATGGCCAAGATAAAACTAAATCACTGGAATTTCTGGAGGTCCTTTGCCTCATAATGCTTTGTCAAGATTTTTCTTCAGGTCATTTATGTACATCATATTGTAGCTAGAGTTTTTCTCTCCAGGTCCCACAAAGCCCCAGCTTATAAAATAAACATACAGACACTTATATTATTTAAACTGTTTGGTCATTAGATCAGGCCTACCATTGTCTAGCTCTTACTCTTATACTCAGCCTGTTTCTGTTAATCTATGTTGCCACATGTTCTGTGGCTTTACCTGCGGCTTTTACATGTTGCTCCCTAGACAGCAGGCTGGTGTCTCTCCTAGACTTCCACCTCCCAGACTCTCCTCTCTGTTTGTCCTGCCTATCCTATACTTCCTGCCTGGCTACTGGCCAATCAGCATTATATTTATTCACAACATACAGGATATCTCACAGCACCTTATATTTTCTGTTTTGTTTTTTGGATTTTCTGTGTGTGCAATCATATCTCTCTGTCTATATGTGCTTCCTCCTCTTTTTCTTTGGTTCACATTCTTCTGTTTTTTTTTCTATTTGGTTTTGCAATTTGTTAATTTTGTTTAATTTAATTTTATTTTATCATTAGATTTTAGGTAACTCTTTTCTAATTTGAGAGACAGAGAAGGTGTGGATTCAGATGGGAGAGGAAGCATAAAAGATCTAAGAGGAGTTGTGGAAGAAAAATTATAATCAAAATACATTGTATAAAAATTCTCTTGTCTAAAAATGAAAAATGGAAAAACATAAAAGTAAAATCATGAATTAATAGAAAAAATAGTAACCCTTGTATCAAATGAAGATTAATGCCCAAATTTCCTTAAATTGTGAGGTACAATCAAGGCAGTTTTAAGAAAAGAGTTTATTATTATAAATATTGACATTATAATCTAAACAGAAAAATCTTACCTAACATGATAAAAAAAAAAAAAGGCCATCAACAAGTTCAAGATTCTCTACTGACAAAAACCCTGAAAAAATGAAAAATTGAAAGGACTGGAGAGCTTTCCCAGTGGCCAAATGCTTTTTGCTTTTTCAGAGCAATGGTGTTTGATTCCCAGCATCCACATGCAGGTTAGTTCACAGCCTACCATAACTTCAACTTCAGAGACTCCATTGACCTCTCTGGACAATGCAGGTACATGTATGCACTTGTGAATGAACGTGCACACAGACACACACACACACACACACACACACACACACACACACACACACACACACATACACACGCACACATGCATGCACGCACGCACATGCACACACACACACACAGACACACACACACACACGCATACACGCACACACGCACGCACACGCACACGCACACACACACACTCAAAGTACAAATAAAGCAGAAAATAAAAAGAAACTAGAGGTTGAAGGAATATACTGTAATACCAATAATAATAGGATGTACCACAAATGTTCTAATTTGCCTTCAGTAGCTTGATAAACACCACATCCAAAAGCACTTCAGAGGGAAGGGTTTTATTTGACTTACAGGTTCAAGGGAAGCCATGGCAAGCACTCCAGGAAAGAACCTGGAGACAGGAAGAGAATCAGGTATTATAGAGGCTTGCTGCTTACTGGCTTGAACTACTGGTTTGCTACATTCCTTACACAAAAAGTACAGAGCGCCATGCCTGGGAATGATACCACCCACACTAAACTGAGCTCTCCTATATAAATCAGCAATTAAGAAAATGCCTCATAGACCTGAACACAGGCCCGTCTATTGGAGGCAATTCCTTACTGGACATTCTCTCCTCCCAGAAATGTCTAGATTTTTGCCAAGTTTTTAAAACTACACCAGCAAAACACACATATTCCATACAAGTCTTTTCTATAGCAGTTGCTGTACTGCTCAGAGGAAAACAAGAGTATCTACTTCCTCCATTCTTATTTAGTAAAATTCATAAAGTCTTTGCAAGATAAAAAAATCAAGAAAAAGAAACAAATGGGATTTTTGTCAGAAAAGAAATAATCACGTTACCTTATCTTTAATCAGCATGATTCATTATATTAACTACTTAACAAGAAAACATTCACATACAAAAACCTGAGATTGTGTGTGTGTGTGTGTGTGTGTGTGTGTGTGTGTTGTCTATTAAGGTCTTCTTTAATAAATGATCCTGAGGAAGGTGAGATTCCATATAGAGAAGAAGAATGAAACCAGATCCCTATCTGACACTTACATGTATAAAAAACAAAGATTTTATTTTAATTTAACATCAGAAAATTTGAAACTGCTAGAGAAAACATTGGGAAACCTAGGGCACTGTTATATACAAGGACTCTCTGAAAGTGACACCAAAGGCACAGAAAATAGCATCAAGGATTGATAAATAAGACTACATCAAATTAAAAAAAAATCAGCATAGCGATGAAGCAGTCACCAGAGAAACAGACAGCCTGCAGGATGGGAATCAGAGCTCTCTCCCAACTACACAGGAGCCAGAGAATGGATATCTTGTATATACTAGAAATTGCAAAAACTAAACAACCTCAAAATTGTATCAATAAGTGGACTAATGAAATTGATGGAAAGTTCTCAAAGGGGAAATATAAACACTAATTGTAAAAATCAGGCCAGCCAAAACCCCAGCATAGGTGGAGTCGATGATCTAGAGGTACTACCCCATGCTCAGGATATATTGGCCATAAGTGGTTGTGTGGAGAGATAATAATTCAATTATTTATTGGTGATATGGCCACTGGTAGGCTTTTCATTCTGCATGGAGAAAGTAATGATGGCAGGGCTATGGGGGAGTTGAATAGGGTGTTAAGTTTAGATATGATCATAATACAGAGTTTATATATGAAGTTACCAAAAATAAAGAAAAATATAATGAATTAAAATTTTAAGAAAGAAAAGACTAATTAATACTTGAAAAAGACTGTTGCTTGTGGGGAAATACAAATGGAAACTTCTTCTAAATTCTACCCCAATCCAGCAGAATGGTTATTTATCCTCAAGCCCATAAGTGATACCAAATACTGACAAAGATATGGTACAAGAACAGTTATTTCCTCTGGTGAATATGCATATTTGAAAAGTCACGAGGGTATCATTTTGTCTAATTTACCAAGTCCTTTGCCTTATGGAAGCTTCTCAGTTTCAGGAAGTCTCGTTATTAATTGTGCCTCTTGGTGTCTGTGCTACTGTTGTTATATTTAGGAAGTGGTCTCCTGTGCTAATGCTAAGGCTGCTTCCTACTTTCTATCAGGTTCAGTGTAACTGGCTTTATGTTGAGGCTTTTGATCCACTTGGACTTGAGTTTTGTACATGGCAGTAGATATAGATCTATTTGCATTCTTCAACATGCTGACATCCAGTTATGCCAGCACCATTTGTTGAAGATGCTTTCTTTTTTCCATTGTACAGTTTTGGGTTCTTCGTCAAAAATCAGGTGTTTATAAGTGTGTGGATTAATGTCAGGGTCTTCAATTCTATTCCAATAGCAATATGTTGCTTTTTATGCTAATACCACACTGTTTTTATTACTAATGCTCTATAGTAGAGCTTGAGGTCAGGGATGGTTATGCCTCCAGAAGTTTCTTTACTGTACAGTATTGTTTTAGATATTCTAGGTTTTCTGTTTTTCCATATAAAGTTGAGCATTGCTATTTCCATGTCTGTGAAAAATTGCTTTGTGATTTTGATGGGAATTGCATTGACTGTGTAGATTGCTTTTGGAAAGATCATCATTTTTTACAGTGTTAATCCTCCCTATTCATGAGCATGGGAAATCTTTCAATTTTCTGATATTTTCTATTTCTCTCTTCAGAGACTTAAAGTTTTTGTCATACAGGTATTTCACTTGCTTTTTTAAAGTTATGGCAAGGTTTTTTATATTATTTGTGGCTTTTGTAAAGAGTGATATCTTTCTGATTTCTTTCTTGGCCCATTTATCATTTATATATAGGAGAACTACTGATTTTTTTTAGTCAATCTTGTTTCCTGCCACATTATTGAAGGTGTTTATCAGCTGTAGCAGTTCCTTGGAATTTTTGGGGTTACATATATATATATATATATATATATATATATATATATATATATTATCATATCATCTACAAATAGCGAATGTTTGATGTTTTCCTTTCCAATTTGTATCCCATTGATCTCCTTTTATTGTCTTATTGTTCTAGCTAGAACTTTGAGTACTATGTTGAATAGATATAGGGAGAGAGGATAGCCTTGTCTTGTTCCTGATTTTAGTGGAATTACTTTGAGTTTCTCTCCATTTAATTTAATGTTGACTCTCAGATTTCTGTAAATTGTCCTTATTACATTTAATTGTGTTCCTTGTACTCCTGATCGATCCAAAACCTTTATCATGAAGGGGTGTTAGATGTTGTCAAAGATGTTTTCTGCATCTAATGAGATAATCACGTGCTTTTTTTCTTTCAGTTTGTTTATATGGTGTATTACATTGACAGATTTTCATATGTTGAATCATCCTCGCATTTCTGGGATGAAGTGTTTATTATGGTAGATAAGTTTTTTGATGTGTTCTTGGATTCAGATTGCCAATATTTTACTGATTATTTTTGCAACAATGTTCATGAGTGAAATTAGTCAGTAATTCTCTTTCTTTGTTGCATCTTTAGTGGTTTAAGTATTAGGGTAACTGTAGCCTCATAAAAATAGTTTGGCAATGTTCCTTCTGTTTTTATTGTGTGGAAGCTTCTGTAAGGTAAAGAATACTGCAAATAAGGCAAAATGACAGCCTACAGAATTGGAAAAGATCTTTATCAACCCCGCATCTGACAGAGGACTGATATCAAAAATATATAAAGAACTCAAGAAAATAGACATTAAAATAACTAACAATCCAATTTAAAAAGTGGCTACAGAGCTAAGCAGATAACTCTCAATGGAACAATCTCAAATGGCAGAAAGACATTTTAGGAATTGTTCAACATTCTTAATCATCAGGGAACTGCAAATCAAAACAACTCTGAGATACCATCTTATACCTGTCAGAATGCCTATGATAAAAAATCACTGAAGACAACTTATGATGGAGAGGATGTAGATCAAGGAGTATAATCCTCCACTGTTGGTGTGAGTGCAAACTTGTACAGCCACTTTGAAAATCAGTATGGAAGTATCTCATAAATTTGGGAATCAATCTACCTCAAGACCCAATGATACCACTCTTGGGCATATATCCAAGGAATGCTCAATCATACAACAAGAATACTTAGTCAACTATGTTCATAGCAGCATTATCCCTAATAGCCAGAACCTGGAAACAACTTAGATGTCCCTCAACTGAAGAATGAATAAAGAAAATGTGGTACATATGCACAATGGAGTACTACACAGCAGTAGAAAACAATGACCTCATGAAATTTGCAGGTAAATGGATGGAACTAGAAAATATCCTGAGTGAGGTAACCCAGACTCAGAAAGAAAAACATGGTATGTACTCACTCATAAGTGGATACTATATGTAAAGCAAAGGATAACCAGACTGCAACTCACAGCTCCAGTGAAACTCAGAAACAAGAAGGATCCTAAGACATACACATGGATCACCATGGGAAGGGGGAATAGATGAGATCTCCATGAATAAACTGAGAGTATGAGGGAACAATAGAAGGTAGGGAATGGGGAATGAAAACATAAGGGAACAGGATGGTCAAGTTTGAACAGGGACAAAGTGGAAGAGCAATGAAAGAGATATCTTGATAGAGGGAGACATCATGGGGATAGGAAAAAACCTGATGCTATGGAAGTTTCCAGGAATCCACAAGAATGATTCCTGGCATCAATAGTGGAGAGGGTGCCTGACCTTGCTTACCCCTGTAATTAAATTCGTGAATACCTTAGCTCTCCTCATAGAGCCTTAGTCCAGTAACTGATGGAAGTAGATGCAGAAATCTACATACATGCTCCAAGCTGAGCTCCAAGCCAAGCTCCATGAGTCCAGTCGAATAGAGGGAAGAGGGATTCTATGAGTAAGGGGCGTAAAGATTATTTTGGGAAACATAAAGCAAGCTAGTGGGAAGTCATGAACTTTCGATCAACCGCTGTGGCGCCTCCATGGGCTGAACTAGGCCTCTGCATAAGCAAGACAGTAATGTAGCTTCATCTGCTTGAGGGGTCCACTGGCAGTAGGATCAGGCTCCATCCCTGGTGCATAAGCTGGCTTTTTGGAGCCCATTACCTATTTTGAGGCACCTTACACAGTCTTGATGCATGGGAAGGGGCTTTGACCTGCCTCAAATGAATTTACCAGGCTCTGCTGACTCCTCAAGGGAGGCTTTACATTTCAGGAGGAGGGAATGGGGAGTGGGTTGTGGGCAAAGGCAGGGGTTGTCAGGAGGAGGGAATACAGGGAGATCTGTGGTTGGTATGTAAAATAAATAAAAACTTTCTTAATTCAAAAAAGAAAAAAAAAGTCATTAGGAAATCAGTACAATAATATCCAAAACAAAACAAAACAAAAAGACTAACAAACAAAAACAAAAACAAAAAATACGCTCTAAGATAGAATAATGAAATATCCAGCTGAATCACTTTGGTTTACTGAAGAACTAAATTTTAATACAACAGAGAATTATGTTCAAATCTGCACTTTTTGCTATAGCATTCACAACAACTACAAAAATGGACCAGCATAGATATGCATCACCAGAAGAATGGAAAGAGAAAATGTTGTATTTTTGTGTGTACATGTGTGTGTGTGTTTGTGATTTTCCACTATTGTATCTGAAGAGTTGTAATATAGTGATTTTTGTCAGAAAAAAATGTGAAAAACTCAACTTCATGCTAACAGAAAAAAAAAAAAAAACAGATTCAGGAGAAAAAGAGAATGCATGCTTTCTGTCTATCATATGCAGAACTCTATATTTAAGTGTTTGTGTGCAGGTAATGTGGTAATGTAAGTGAATAGGAAACTGTGAAAAGTGAAGAAGTGATCTTGAGTGAGTATTAGGCAGAGGAGACTAAAGGTAAAGGAATACATGATACAAACAGTAAAGAGGGTAATTTTACAGAGAAAATGGAGCAGTATGAACACTTGAGAAGGGAAAGAACAGTAAGTTTAGAAAGAAGAGTAAGAAAAATATAAATATATATGTATATATATTTATATATGAATGCACACACATATGTGATATATTTCCTATGAAGATGCCTTGATGAACTCATAAAATGCTCAAATTTCTAAATGCTGCCTAATACTGCAAAGATTAATCATAATGTGTACTTCATGGAGTTAATTATGGCTTGAATTTAATTTCATCAGAATCACTGTTGTCTGAAAAAGCAGGATCATTAGAAGATAAATATTCTGAGGACTTAGAGTGATGGCCCTCCATTTGTTGCTCAACTAACCATATAAGATGAGGGAAGCATATTTTCAGTAAGTGGAAGCAAAGGTGAAAATCATTCATATTTTGGGCTCTGATTTAGGTCAGATTGGAAGAAAAGAAAATGTTTAGATATGGAGCAATGACTCAATTTCCAGGTCTAATTATCTTGTTTCCAAGAGTAGCAGGAATACTGCCAAATTCATCATTAACTTTGTAGAGGAGCTCTGCATAGAAAAAAAAAATGACACAGGACAGATGAAGCAATGAGGCAGGTGAAGCATAAATAGCCCCAAACAACCTATTTTCCATATTGACATGCATTTCTTTTAAGATGGGAAAGCTTTAATGAAGTTGAAGATGACTGCAAAGTGGCTTACCTGACATATGATGCAATAAGTCTATTCCCTCTTTGCAACTAAAAGCTTAAAATTACCCATCTGTCATCTCTCTGGATGGTGGAGACTGTAATAGATGGCAGCATGCCATCTTAATTACACAACTATTCCTGTTACTATTATATATCATGAAGGATTCAAAACATATTATCTACTTACAATAAATAGATCACAGAACAATGACACTATTCATCTTTATCTTTGACAGTTTTATTTTCCCATAAAATTTTCTGTGTTAACATATAATTTTAGCAAATTTCATTTGCCATGGTTTTTCCAATTTTGAGTATTAAAATTTTAAATTTATAAGTATTATGTATGAACAAGTGCTTCTTGCCAATATTATTTATTCGTATTGAGAAGAAAAGAAAACACTGTGTCAATGTTAATTCTCATTTTATTTCAAGTAATGAACTCTGCATTTTATAATAGTTGTTAGGCAATAACTCAAAAGATTCAGTGGAGTTGTTATGGAAGTTTGAGGGAAAAATGCTCATAGTTTAGTATATTACTCTATGGTTATGGATACAGAGAATACTCAATATTTACTCTTCCCTCAGTGAATAGCATCATTGAGATATTACCCTTACAACTGAGTATGTGAAACAAATGTAGAGCTTGATAGGATGAACATAGTAAGAACAGATGAAATTTCCAAAATGTGTATATAAGAGATCATCTAGACAGATTACTGTCTGTAGATAAAATGGCGTTTAAAAACAAGCCTTGCAAGGTGCCATTATCATAGCATATATGCTCCATTTTTTGAGTGGGAAACTGAAAATTTAGACAATTGACATTTTATATGGTCTGTCACTTAATATACAAAATAGTTTTTTTTTTATAAGCAATCTTGTTTGTTGAACAAAGGACTGAGGTATTTATGTGTGTGGTTTTGGTGGGCTCTAACATAGTTCTTGGTTTTAAATGTCAATACGTAGATATTCACAGTACAATATATATTTCTGTCCATGTATTATTTTTACTTAACAAAAAGGCCATTAGAAATACAAGCCACTGGTAACCCAAGTACAATTAGTTAAATACATTGTGTAGAAAGAAGATTTACAAAATAGTTTCTTAGTAATTGTTTTAGTTAGCTAGGTCTGTGTATTTTAGTTAGCTAGGACAAAGTAGGAATGCCCAGCAACATATAAGAGAAATTTAGGTCAAATACATTTGGAATAGATGATTTAAATGAGGATTTTCTGCTGTAGATTTTCTCTGGAATAAATGGTATTCTTCTTGCATCAGGACTAGTGTTTATGCCACCTATTTCTTGGATAATGATATATGCAAGGGTTGGAAATGATGTTCAATTACTTCATTCTCTAACTATTGGCTACTGAAGTCATATGACAAAAGCCAAAGCTGGGGATTCACGGAACTATGTTCTGCTCATTAGTGAGGCAATTTAAAATTCCATCTGGGAAAGACTACAAATGCTTTGATTTTTGTAATCAGTCAATCCAAGAATTGTGTTAGGTCAAGTGGAGGAGAAACCAAGCATTTTGTATGTTCCAAAGACTTACAGTCTAATATAAGGGGATGCTTCATTGAATTGCTTATGGAAAAGAAAGTGATGCCATCATCAGTAGCAAAATAACCAGTGATTCTTCTTTATTCCATCTCACTGTCTTTAGTTTTGTTCAGTCGAACACTGTCTCCCATTTTTGTTACCACCTGAAAGGCTGAATTTTTATCTGTTTGAAGAAAAGAATTCAAATGAGTGAAGGTTTCAGTAAAAGTTTATTTAGCAAAGCAAATTTATGATACACCCCAGAGACTATATTAGGTTGACACAACATAAGCAGATCATTGAATTCTGTCTGTATTGAGCAATTTTACAGAGTTTTAATGAATAGTTATACCCTCAATAGAATATTCATGAAGATTAAGTTTGTTTCTTTAATATCCCTCTCTTTTGGGTGTTTCTTTCTTTTTTAACCAAAACCCAGAGTGCAGGAGTGTGTGTGTGTGTGTGTGTGTGTGTGTGTGTGTGTGTGTGTGTGTGTGTGTGTGTGTCTAAAGCACAATAGTATTAATATTGTAATGACATCAGGGTCCTCTGAGGATGTTGAAGTTTGTTGGTAAGCACATGTGGCAAATTGGCAAATTCAACCCTTGTGATCTAGTTTTTGATCTAACTAAGAAAATAAAACTATTGTAACTGCATTTCCAAGGATGTTTAAAGTCAAAAGGCATTCTGAATGTCAGGAGATATAGCTTACAAGGTATAGATTCTATACATTCTATTGATTCTTTCATGTACAGCTCTATGACTAAGAAGTTTTATATTAATTATATTATGGAAATCTTATAGCTAGGAAAATATTGGTTACTTTTCCATCAGTGTGATCATATTACCTGACAGAAACTACTGTATCAGCTCAATTTCTGTCTTTGTTACAAGCACAATGTGCCAAGAGTAACTTAAGGGGGGAAAGCTTTATTTCAGCTTATACTTCATGGTCACAGTCCATAATTCAGGATAGTCAGGCCAGGAACTGATGAAGAGACTATAGAACAATGTTGTTTACTGCCTCTCTACTTCTCTGTGGCTCATGCTGTGTTAGCTTTCTTATGAAGCCCAGGCCCACAAGCCTAGGGAATGGTGCTGCTCACGGGGAGTTACATCTGCCACCATCAATATCAATGAAGACAATATCTCACAGACATGCCCATAGGCCAATCTGACCTGGAAAATTCTTCAGTTGAGGTTCCCTCTCTTCAGATTACTCAAGGTTGTATCACATTGTTAATGAAGACTAAGGAAGACAAAAATTTATGGTAGGGAAGAATTTTTTCTTTCCTTTTTTTTTCCGTTTCTTCTCTTTTTTTGAATTTTTTGAATATTTATTTTAGATGATTTGGGTCCATTGTGATGAATAAAGAACATCAGTCTGTATGACATTATGAGCATGTCCCAAAATCAGTTAAAATTAAGGTGGACCATGAAGCAGAGAATGACACACACAAAAAAAGAGAATCTGAACTACAAACTCGAAAGGCCACTATCCCCACCCAAGTTACCTACTTACCCAGCCAAGTATTTCTCCTAACAATTCCAAGCCAACAAAAGTAGCTTATACAGCTGGAGAAAAAGCAATAAAAATATAATCCTGTGGAAGACATTTCACATTCAAACCCCTACAGCTAGTATTATAACTTCAAATGAGTCTGTCTACATAACTTCTGTAATAGCTACAATGCCCTTTCAGAAGTGTATAAATAAAATTTTACATCTATAAAGTTACATCACAGGTACCCAAGATGAAATATTTGCCTCTTATTGCAACATATAAAATCTGTTTCTAACCAGTAGGAGCCATGCATTAATGCTCCAAATGGAATTAAAACACCTTATACATCTGTCTTAGCTTGTCTTCTATTACTGTGATAAATATCACCCAAAACTACTTGTCGTGGTAAGAGTTTGTTTAATTTACAGATTATCATACAGCATCAGAGGAAATATGGGACATTTTAAGTTCATGAATTCTTCTTATACATTTCTTTAGTCTGAGAATAACATGCATTAATATTAGGGAAGGACAAATTCTATCAATATAATCAACTTACTTCAAGATCTTTAGAATTCTATAAATAAAACTCTGTAATGATATAAACTTTATATCAGTGGTTCTCAATGGAATGTTCCTAATGCCATTACCTTTTGATACAGTTCCTCATGTTTGGTTACCCCAACCATAAAATTATTTCATTTTTACTTTATAACTGTAATTTTGCTACTGTTATGAATCATAATATAAATATCTTATATGCAGAGTATCTGTATGAGACCCCTGTGGGGATGCAACCCACGGCTTGAGAACTGCTGATTTAAAATGATTTAACCTAGCACTATACACATAACTGTTCTAACATTAAAAAGCTTTATTTATTATTCATTATTTCAATATTTAAGCATGTAAGCCACCTGATATCAAATGAATGTATATATAATTTTTTTCATCGATTCTTCTATTCTAAAGAAAAGTGACTGGCTCACTGCCCATCACTTTGAGGGGAGAACTCCTGAAACCATGGCTAGGAACCCACCAGCTGTGCCAGGCAGGGAAGCAGTTAGGCAATATTCAGTCTTCCTCTTCTACTCAAAATCCAACCTGTTTATCTATTTACTTAGATTTATTCATTTATATTTGAATTGGGAACAAAAACATTGATGTAAGGATAGAGAGAGAATTGAAGAATACTGTACAATTGTGTAGTAGAATGAAAAAAAGATACTGCTTAAATTTGGTTTTATCATGTAAAGTTTTTGTTGATCCATCTATTTGCATTGAAAGTTTTGTTGAGTATAGTAGTCTGCACTGGCATCTGTGGTCTCTTTCAGTCTGTAGAATATCTGTTCAGACTCTTCTGGCTTTTGGAGTCTCCCTCGAAAACTAATGTGTGATTCTAATAGGTCTGCCTTATAAGTTACTCGTTTTTTTTTTTCCCTTGCAGCTTTTATTTTCTTTCTTTGTTCTGTTCAATAAGTGTTCCAATAATTATATGATGTGTGTGGAGGCCCACAAAGGTTTCCTAGTGAGATATGAGCTTGCTTTACTCAGCAGGGCTGCATTAGAGGATTGCTTGACCAAGTGTGTAGTTACCAGGTGATTGGAAAGGGTTTGTAATTGACTGTGCTGGGAGGAGGTCTTTTGCTCCAACCCTTGATATTTATATAAATGGCCCTTTAGAAGAGACAGAAGGAGATGGTAGATAAGGATCCAGGCCCTCACAAGGCTATCTTGTGTTTCTATCTGTTTCTCTCCCTTCTACCCTTCTATTCTAATATCTCTTATCCCTCACTCCTCAAGAGTACCCTGTTGTAAAATGTAGGAGCTGGGCTCCCACAGATGTGTGAAGTATTTTTTTTTCTAGCTCAGTCTATTTGATTTTCTTTATGCTTCTTGTACCTTGATAGTCAACTCCTCCTTTAAGTAAGGGCAATTTACATGCTATCAGGTATGCCCACTCAGTTGCCTATGGCACAAACCACAGGGTAGCTATGAAGGCTGCTCCAATCAAAATTGTAAACTTACTTAAAACATGATGAAGTATTTAATAACTATTTTCTGTAATTCAGTTGCACAGACATCAAGTATGAACTTTGTAGATAAAAATGCTTTGTCACAAAGTCAAAAGGTTGATTATGTCTGACAGCTATTTAAGGACTCATATTGGCATCAGTAAATCTGGTTAATGATGTATAACCTGAAGGGTGGATATTAGAAAAATCTCAGTTATGCAAATTTACAAGCAGGGATCGATGATACTATCATAGTAATTTATTCTTTGAATACATTTCTAAACTTGTGATACACTTAGATAAACATGAATTAAAATCAAATTTTTGGATAACCAATTGGTGTACTTTTCCCTGGGGATGACTATTCCTTCAGCCTGTAATTCTTTGTCTAGAGTTGAAGACTCCTAAGCTTTCCCTTTTCTATGTTAGTGTCTCATGTCTGTTTGTATCATTGTTATATGTATCTACCATCTATCTATCTATCTATCTATCTATCTATCTATCTATCTATCTATCTATCAATCTATCTATCTATAATAAAAAAAAGTTTCTTAAACCACAGAGGATTAACTTGAATATGAGAAATAAATTATTTTTTTCCTTTTTTTTTATTTTACAATATCATTCAGTTCTACACATCAGCCTTGTTCTCCCCCTTCTGCCCCCTCCCTTCCCCCCAGCCTACCCCCCATTCCCACCCCCTCCAGGGCAAAGCCTCCCCCGAGGACTGAGATCAACCTGGTAGACTCAGTCCAGGCAGGTCCAGTCCCCTCCTCCCAGATTGAGCTAAGCATCCCTGCATAAGCCCCAGGTTTCAAACAGACAACTCATGCAATGAGCACAGGACCCTGGTACCACTGCCTAGATGCCTCCCAAACAGATCAAGCCAATCAACTGTCTCACCTATTCAGAGGACCTGATCCAGTTGGGGGCCCCTCAGCCTTTGGTTCATAGTTCATGTGTTTCCATTCATTTGGCTAGTTGTCCCTGTGCTTTATCCAACATTAGTTTCAACAATTCTCGCTCATATAAACCCTCCTTCTGGCTAATTGGACTCCTGGAGCTCCACCCAGGGCCTAGCTGTGGATGTCTGCATCCAGATCCCTCAGTCGTTGGATGGGGTTTCTGGCACGACTATTAGGTTGTTTGGCCATCCCATCACCAGAGTAGGTCAGTCCCGGCTGTCTCTCGACCATTGCCAGCAGTCTATTGTAGGGGTATCTTTGTGGATTTCTGTGAGCCTCTCTAGCACTTTGTTTCTTCCTTTTCTCATGTGGTCTTCATTGACCATGGTCTCCTATTCCTTGTTCTCCCTCTCTGTTCTTGATCCAGCTGGGATCTCCCATTCCCACAGGCTCTCTTTCCCTTGACCCTCACCCTTCATTACTCCCACTCATGTTCAGGTTTTTCATGTAGATCTCAGCCATTTCTCCATCATTGGGTGATCCTCATGTCTTTCTTGGTGTCCTGTTTTCCAGGTAGCCTCCCTGGTGATGTGAGTAGCAGTCCATTCATCCTTGTTCCACATCTAGTTTCCTCCTATGAGTGAGTACATACCATGTTTGTCTTTCTGAGTCTGGGTTACCTCATTCAGGATGATTTTTTCTAGATCCATCCATTTGCCTGCAAACCACATGATGTCATTGTTTTTCTCTGCTGAGCAATATTCCATTGGGTATATGTGCTACAATTTATTTATCCATTCTTCAGTTGAAGGGCATCTAGGTTGTGTCCAGGTCAGAGGAAGAGCAGTGAAGCTCCATACCCAGGGAAGAAAAACTTTACGTTAGTAAAGCCAAAGTGTGATCTCATAAATATGAGTTAGAAAAATATTTAAATACAAAATAATTATGGGTGTATCTCATGGCTCTGCTATTGCACACACTGAATGATAAATGAGTGATGAAAGAGACAGACACAATATAAATGAATGCTTGCTATGTAATTACACGTGGAGAGTCTAGGTCTGGCCGGAGAATGAGATATCAAGATGAAGTTGGTGACTCAAAGCTAATTAGATATCTGCTAGGGTTATATGCTTATTTATCAGTAATCTGTGGAAATACATCAAGGAGTGAAATATCCACATTTTTAGAAAATCAAGAAGGGAAACGATACAGAAAATATATATTCAATATTAATCGCATAACAACTTTGCAAATGTGGACTATGTTTGTTTACAGGTATGTCTGTGCACACATACATGTAGTGGTATTTACTCTACTCATGACCTTGGGCTACCAGGCCTGAAGGAAGTGGTCCTTCTTGATATTGTACGTGACCTCTTAAAAGGAAAGGGAGTAGGGTCATGAACCCCTTCTCCATGTGGCAAGTTTCCTGGTGTGCTAGAACTGCAAGGTGGATTCACTCCTTGTAAGATCAAAGGATAACTTCAGCTGTCTACCCAGTTCTGTATTCGTGAATGTATTTCCTCAATTTACCCTAATAAATTTCTCTAATACGGCTTACCCAGACTCCTGTGGATTTATTGCATTACACATGTGTCATTAACTAGCTTCATATAGTTCCTCTGCTGTGTTCCGTGTCTAGGGTCAAAAAGTGCTTTTGAATCATAGTAGTATCTTATCACTTTTGCCTTCATTAGCCACTATGAGGCTGTGATATAGTCTTCTTCAAAAGCTTCACAGACCCATTTTTTCAATAGTTCTCACAGCTGCTGTCTATTGAAAACCACACAGAGTAGAACTTGCGCAAATAAATGCTTATCATCAAATGAGGTCTCTTGAAACTTTCTGTGCACAGCACCAGTGGGAAAACAGAAGGTAGCTCCTAGGATTTCCATTTTCACTTTTCGTCCCTTTTTATCTTTCCCGCTCTCTATTCGGTTGTTGAGCTCCACCTTCATGACGTTGCGTTGGCCACTGGCTCCCACTTGACACCTTAAAGTACTCTGGGACCTCTGAGTTGAAAGTTCTTTCTGTTTTATACAATCTGGCTTTATCTCAATTTACTCCGGCATTAGGTTTCACCAGGAACATGCTCAAACTTACCATTCTCCTGTCAGGGCTCCTTAGAGAGCAGCTATCTTTGCTTATGGCCACTGTCCTGAACAAGTTAAACAGAAACTGTAACAATGTAAACACCACACTGGAGGTGGGGTTAATTGAGGGCAGAATTATGTGAAGGGAGGGTGGAAAAGAGACAAAGGAGGAAAGATAATTCATTCCCACTAGAGTGGTATTTTAGAAGTACTAAAGTAATTTGTTCAGGCTAATGAGAAATTGTGATGGATGGAAACTTAAATCCTTGAGAAGGACGCATTCTGCACAAGGTTTTCCCTGAGGACACGAGAAGTTGACAGAGCCCTTAAATGACAAAGTTCTTCTCTCATGTCACTCACCTCAAGTGTCAGATTCATCCTTGCTGCCCTGGTTCAACCCCATGGAGAGGCAGGCTGCATACTCAACTAAATGTGTTTAGAACAAAGTATGGAGAAGTGAAAGATGCCATCTCTAGGTGCTCACTACACACCATGAATCAAGAAGGTGCCATCAAAATTAACTGAACTGGAATGCTAAGATAAACTTATCAACATGGGATTGTGGGAATGTTCCTAAGAAATTTTGGTCAGCTGTACCAGTGCATCTAAAAGGCTAGCAAATTTTGTTGGTAGTTATTAGAGTATTGGCTTATAAGTCGTATTTCTAACCTTTTTATGAAGGCTGCCCCAGCCCCAAATCCAGGCCTTTATAACTTTGGAGCCATATTTTACACAGGTGGTTCAGATGCCCTGCATAGAGGTTTGATAAGGATTAACACCAAGCACTCATAGGGACTCTATACCATCTTTAATAGGGCATTCTGTACAGTACCAGATGTCTTGTTGTGCCTAACACATTTATTTCTCTGATTGTCAGGTGTCATCACTCTTCTGTATGATGATTATTTACTAAAACTCAGTAGTCCTTGTAATCCATATATTTGTTCATTGAAATTTGTACATAGGCTGCTGACAGCTTCAAAATGGCAGAAAAACACAGGCACAAATATGCAAATGCTAACATGTTCTCAAAACAAAAGTGGCAATTGAGGTATGTTAGGAGCAAGAGACATAGTCTCCTCCACAAAGAGCATCACCAAATCATCAGCCCCGAAAAGCATATCTATCTATCTATCTATCTATCTATCTATCTATCTATCTATCTATCATCTATCTATCTATCTATGCACACACTTACATATATGTATATATATATATATATATATATACACATATATATGTATTAAAGTAACATTATATAGACTGAGAATGTTGTATTTATGTATTTAGGAATGCAGAGACACGGGAGTGTTTGGTGGAAGTAGGAAATTATGTAATCATATTATAATCTCAAAAAAATTATTTTAACTGGAAACTGGTCTCAGTAGAAATCTTTTATTCTGTATTTTTACTGGCAGAAGATTCATTCTGAGTGTGCTATCATAGACTTTGGATTTACCTCACACAGGTCAAATTCCACTTTCATTTTTAAACTTAGTTTCTACGTATCTATACCTTTCCTTTCTCTCTCATTAGAATACAAATAAGCATCTAAACAAATTATAATACTATTTAAGTCAAGGCATTTGACTGAAACATTTACTGATTGTCTATAGGAAAATGGGAAACTGTCCTTTCTTTTTCCTAGTGTTTGAAGCAATAGAGTATCACAAGTAAGGGCTGCTTTGTTAGTCCTCCTTTCTGAAGTGATGTTTTCATTCAATATGTGGTTAAAAGACCAGAGATTTAAAGAGCTTTTATAAGAATGCAATTACTAAAATCAGACCTAATAGAATTAGACAACCTAGAAAAATTATACTCTATTATCATTTAGAGCATTCCATGACAATGCCCTGTTTTTCAAATTACGATTCTTTTCACTTCTAGTGTCAAGTAAATTTATAATTCTCCATTTGAAAATTGCATTGTATTTGATTCCATTTTAATTACATAGCTATGAGAAACACAAAATTTATCCCAGAGAAATTACTTTTGGTATTTACTACCTTGAATTCCAAGTTCATTTCCCTTATGACTGTATTGGATCCTGAGGCCTTTTGTAAATGTGGGGCATTATCCCTCGAAGACAAAATCCTCTCTCTCTATTCTTTGTTTAACTAGTTTCCTTGTACACACATCTTTACTGTAAATTCAGTACTCATTTTCTTCATATATATATATATACATAATTTTACCATACTATTCAGTTCTACATAAAAGCCACAGATTCCCTTGTTCTCTCCCTTCCTGCCCCCCTCCCCTTCCCCCCAGCACACTCCCCATTCCCACCTCCTCCAGATCAAGGTCTCCCCCAAGGACTGGGATCGACCTGATAGATTCAGTCTAGGCAGGTCCAGTCCCCTCCTCCCAGATTGAGCCAAGCATCCCTGCATAAGTCCCAGGTTTCAAACAGCTAACTCATGCAAGGAGCCCAGGATCTGGTACCACTGCCTAGATGCCTCCCAAACAGATCAAGCCAATCGACTGTCTCACCTATTCAGAGGGCCTGATCCAGTTGGGGGCCCCTCAGCCTTTGGTTCATAGTTCATGTGTTTCCATTCATTTGGTTATTTGTCCCTGTGCTTTATCCAACCTTGGTTTCAACAATTCTCGCTCATATAAACCCTCCTCTTTCTCACTAATTAGACGCCAAGCGCTCCACCCGGGGCCTAGCCGTAGATGTCTGCATCCAGATTCCTCGGTCCTTGGATGGGGTTTATGGCACAACTATTAGGGTGTTTGAGACACGGAGAAATGGATGAGATCTACATGAACAGCCTGGACATGAGTGGGAGCAATGAAGGGCGAGGGTCGAGGGAAAGAGAGCGGGTGATCCTAGCTGGATCAAGAAAAGAGAGGGAGAACAAGAAATAGGAGACCATGGTAAATGAAGACCACATGAGAAAAGGAAGAAACAAAGAGCTAAAGAGGCCCACAGAAATCCACAAAGATACCCCCACAAAAGACTGCTGGCAATGGTCGAGAGACAGCCGGGACTTATCTACTCTGGTGATGGGATGGCCAAACACCCTGATAGTTGTGCAGTACTCATTTTCAATGTAATTTTTGTGTTACAAATGATGACTATGATCTTGTTGATACTGAAAGAAATCATCCATAGGCAACACTGATAAAATTATACTATACTGGAGTATCATACTCAGTTCTTTTCATTGCTTTTTTACCCAATCCTATGGAAACATTGTAAACCCCAAGCTACCATCTTCTTTACTTTAAAGAGGACTGTGGGGACTACAAAGCATGTAATTACTTTGCCATGTTTTAGATGAGACAATAAATCTAGGTTTCAAGAAACCTACATAGTGAGGTATTTATCACTTGCATGGAGAAACATTTTACAATATGATTTTATTGCTTGATAAAACAGTAAGTACCCCAGATTTCCCAGAATTTTCCTGTTAACATTTCTTCAGAGATAACACATGATGTTTATTTAACCTTTGAAATGACTTATAAAACTATTCATTAAAAGATGGGGAAACATACTGGAATGGATCTGTGTTGTAATAGCTTTCCCACACACTTTCAATGGCTGTATTTGTACAAAAAAATGTTACAGAGGATTGAGACAGATAAATAAACCAATAAATAGTCTTCTATGATCAAGATTTATGGAAAGGCACATTGGATATGAATATTTTATGGTGGGCTTCTAATTTATGGGTGGAGAAAAACATGAGGCAGCAATTTTATGCACAGTTGATCATAGAGGACTATGGCATCGAAGAGTATTGTGGAGGTGGTCACATAGCAAGATCTCTTTATCTATATGAGCTCTTATTTCTAGTTATATTTGCTGATAAAAATTTATAACATTTCTTCCTCACACTGTTTTTCATATTAGCCTGTGAAGAATGGGTCTCAGAGTGGTGACTCTTTGCTCTTTATTGTTTTATATCTTTGCCTACTATGGTAAGTGGAGGATATCTTCTGAGAAACAACTACTCTTTGTGTGAAATCATTGTTTTTGACTGAGTCAACCACTGGATTTGTTCACCTTTATCTGTATATGGTAGTAAACCCCAATTGCTAGAATGTGCTTCTAAAACACTCCCTTTCTATTCCCTTTTCTTCTTATGAAATGTCTCAAAAGTCTCAAGTAAGTTCTCACAGGAGGCACACACAGTCATAGGAGGCCCCAAGGCATAGGAAAGCTTGGGACTAGAAATTATGGACCATTTCTACAGCTGAGATAGTGAGGAGGAAGGCCATTATTTATGTTTTGTTTTCCTTAAAAATGGTGCAGTCCAGCTGGGCGTTGGTGGTGCACGCCTTTAATCCCAGCACTCGGGAGGCAGAGCCAGGCGGATCTCTGTGAGTTCGAGGCCAGCCTGGGCTACCAATTGAGCTCCAGGAAAGGCGCAAAGCTACAAAGAGAAACCCTGTCTCGAAAAACCAAAAAACCAAAAAAAAAAAGAAATGGTGCAGTCCATGCTATATCAGCCTATCTGATGGGGGAATGTCTTTCTGTGTGCTGTGAAAATATGTTGCTCTGATTGGTTGATAAATAAAGCTGTTTGGCCAATGGTGAGGCAGAATAGGGTTAGGCAGGACATTCTAACTAGAGAGGAAGAAGGAGAAAGGCAGAACAGGGGAGAGGCTGCCAGCTACTGCCATGAGAACCAAGATGTAAAGATACCAGTGAGCCATATGGCAAAGCATGGATTTTTAGAAATGGGTTAATTTAAGATGTAAGATCTAGCTAGCGAGAAGCCTGAGCCCAAAGACATACAGTTCATAATTAATATAAGCCTCTGTGTGTTCATTTGTGTCTAAGTGGCTATGGGATCGTGAGGTGACAGATATCGGATGGGCACAGAAAAAGTTTCAGCTAAATCTATCTAGTCTTTGTTTGTGTACATGATTGGAATATACAAGATATCCCATGCTTACAAAATTGAGAAGTACGTTAATGAAAGATATCAGTGAGAAATACGTTCTGCAATACCTGCTTAGTGCTTCCATCCTCTTTAATATCCTCAGGCCATCATGCTCACAATCTAAGGCTTCTCTTATAAGTTAATACACACCTTTGGTATTGCCCATGATATTCATTTCCTTCTGCATTTTACAAGAATCTCTGATTATGATTCCCCTTTCAACTACTCACTTTCTTTTCCTTTACCTTAATTATTGATGAAGCTGAAATATTTTCCTTGCCATCTCTTGGGTCATTCCTCTCATCCAAGACTAGACTAAAATGTTTTTGCTTTTTAATACAGAGGTGATTACAAGTTCAAGATGGTCTAGATAGCTTTGTCCATTCTTACATGTAAAATACCTAAGAAACGCGCGCGCGCATACACACACGTTCATACATACATACAACATTTTTAATTGCATCATTTTGTAATACAAGAAAAACATAACTTAAATATAAGTTTCATAATGAAAGTGTAAAGAAAGCAAGATCTAGCCCACTTTCAAGAAGGATGCTAAGAGAACAGTTTGAAAGCAACCTGGGGTAAAGAATAATATAGATAGAATAAAATAAAAAGAGAGGGTGTCGATGTAACCAACCATCTTATTAAATAAGAAACACAGAAACAATGTAAAAGAGAAAGCCGAGAGGTCAGAGCTCCGAGCTAAAATCTCACCCTTCCTCCTGCTGTCCCAGCTTCTCGAAAGAGACCTACTTCCTGTCTGTTCTTTTTCTTATAGTATGTTGTTCTGCCTTCTCATTGGTTGTAAACCCAAACACATGACTGCCTCGTCACTGTCTGAATGTACAGCCCCCTAGGTCTTAAAGGCATATGTCTCCAATGCTGGCTATATCCCTGAACACACAGATATCTATGGGATTAAAGGCGTGTGTCACCACCAACACACTCTGTCTATGGCTCTAATAGCTCTGACCCCCGGACAACTTTATTTATTAACATACAATCAAAATAATATTTCAGTACAATTAGATTACCACCACATTTCCCCTTTTCTATTTTAATAAAAAGAAAAAAAGCAAAAGGTTATAACTAACAAAAGAAAAACTATATACAAAAGTACAATAACTATATACAATATATACAAGTAATAAATACCTAAACAGGTATTTAACAAATCAGAGAAAATAATTCCATTATCTATCCTATTTTGGTAATTCCAAGAGGTATCTAATGTACTTTCTATCCTAATTAATTTTCAACTATAGCTAACTAATCTTCAACCATAACTAACTAATCTTCAACTCCCTCAGAGACCCAAGAAGGGAATAATTAGCTAACAAAAATAAAAAACAGGAAGTGCATGTAAGCAACTTCCAAAAAATTTGTGAGTTGACAGAAACAGCCAGCTGCCTGGGCAGTCACCTGAGGTTTCTCCGTAGTGTTGGGGCATCATCTTCAGCCTATAGGCTTAGTGTATCTGACAGACTCATTTGTGAAGTAGGATGTACACAAGGTCAACAGTTCAAAGAACATTGGGTGAGAGCAGTCCACGTACCAGAAACACCTGAATTCCACTAGTGTCCTGTCATGATTCAGGATTTTAAATTCTGGAAATTGTTGACAGTTTTTAAATTCAGCTGTCCATTCTTCTTGGCTGTGTATATATGGCTTCATCTCAGCATCCCCTTCTTCTCCACATCCCTCTATTAAATGCCAGTCTACTTTTGAGAGGCATGAGCTTTCAGCTGCTGTTCCATTGTACAACAGAATCCATCGGCCCTCTGCCTGTTAAGCTGCCTTCAAAGAAAAGGGCACCGTACCTTTTCCGGATGCGAAGGCCACTTCAGGGATGGGGCCATATTGTCCTGGCCTCAGAAGATGCCTTTTGATAAAGCCATAACCACACTTGTTTTGGCAAGAATCAGTAGTCCCTTGTTTCGTGATCTGTCTGTCCATTTTGTCCTGTTGATTCGAGGATACTTTGTTGTCCAGTGGCTAACTTTTGCCAAAATGAAAGTTGACTCCATATGCAGTTTCTTCAATGCCCATATTTTCTCTGAAGTAGATTAGTACTGCCAGGAGCCGACATGTCTCAAAAAAGAAAAATTTTCTAAGTTATTAAAACATTTTTAAATGCAATATTCTATAGATCTCTGAAGGGTTTGAAGATGACCTGTCTAAAACATCTCTGCTCAATTTTTAAAACATATCTAATATGACTAAAAGTTCTATTGTAATGTCTAACTACTAACTTTCATTTCTTTATATCCTAATAGTTGGTAATAATAACATTCAAGGATCAGAAATTTGCATTACATTGTTAAATGAATGGTATGAATACAATTAGAAATATACATATAGCATTTTCTAACAATATCAATTTCAAATTTGTATACAATATAAAACAATCCAATCCAATGTAAAGTATTTTAAACTAGTAATTGTCTTTTTCTTTTCTTTCTTTCTTTTCCTTCCTTTTTTTTAAACAAGAAACTTAAATCTAATCTCCTTTGCTTAGCCTTTTTCCTAACCCTTGACAACAACTTGTAACCAACCCCCCTAAATATTGAAAATTATCCCAGAACCAAAACCCATTAAAAGGACCAAAAAACCACCCACCCCACACCACCTCTTTGGGAATGTGGGCGTTGTATTCTTAAAATTGCTTCCTGCTGGGTATGGGTGAAGTTTTCTTTATCCTGAAAGAAAAAATTTAGGTTAATTGTCAAATTCTAGGAGAGGTAACTATATCCTTCATTATCCAGTCTGTGTATAATGCCAAAGTTCAGGGTTTATCTCAAGTCCTTATTCAAGTAGTCTTTGAGACTGGATCATCTCAGCTAGTCATCTCAAAATTGCTCTGAGCACCTTGTAGTTCAAAGCTGATCTGTGGATGATGTTTGTCAGCTGAATAATATTATTATTGTCCACGTGGAATTGTTGTTGTTGTGGGGCCCCATCTTCTTCCTGGAGACATCGGTTGATGTTAGGCCTGGCCGTGATTTCCTGCAGAAAACTGATAAGAGACTCGAACACAAAAACATATATATGTAGCTAGCCTTTTTTCTAGAATTAGTTAGTACTCTATATGACCATTCATATCTTAATAAAGTTTAATATATATATATATATATGTTAATCTTGTAAATTTTGATATAAAATTCATACTTTATGAAAAGTTTAAAGAATCAGAATAGAATCAAGGGGTTGAGATTAGTAATAGAATAGTCCCTTAATTAATTTTGCTTTTGTCCTGTCCCATAGCAGAAGATGGCTCTTTTATTCTGGCATGATACAGGGAGTTTGCATTTTCCTTTTAACAGCATGCTTGATTTTAAAGAAGGAGAGAGCCATTCTCCAACTCCAAAGTCAGCTTTAAATTTTACATTGTTTCTGTGTTTCTTATTTAATAAGACGGTTGGTTACATCGACAAATGGTGCCCAACGTGGGGCAAGAGTGTCCACCTAAAACCTGAGAAAAGATTCTAAAACGGAGCTAAAAACAGCTTCCTAATTGTCTCTCTCAAATGAGCAGCAGCTGCCAGTTTGAGTTACTGGCGGGTTCCTCGAGTGTGCGCTTGACCTGCAGTATGGCGGGAATGAGGCCTCTGCAAGTGGCACATTAAGCTGCCGTGGTGGATTTAGCCTTTGCTAGTACAAAACAAAAAGAGGTTTCTGGGCTACACGCTGCTTTGATAGAAGCATAGACCCACTATTTACGAGAGTTGATGGCTCCCAGAGCTGGCGGAAAACTACCACCGCCATGTTGGAAAACTGAAGTGGGCGGAGCCAGCAGCCACAGTGCTAAGAAGGCTGCAGTTTAAGCAACAGGCTCAAGGTAATATAAAACATAAGCCACATAAAGATGGCTACCACACAGAGAATCTGTATTATGTTCTCTTTGATATTTGTAACTGAAGAAAAACATTTGATTGCAAAAGCTGTTGAGTTATGCCAAAATGTATATTTTAAAGGTACCTTGACTTCAAAATTTGGCTATAAGGATATGTTACTTTGGAAAAGAGGCTCTGCTTTTGTTTCTACAGAAAGCCAGAGGCTATGGATTTGTTCCAGATTAAGATACATCAGGTTTGACCAGCCAAGACCCCCTGAAAGGTCTCTGATGACACCATGGCCCAGATGATCCAACATCCAGAATCGTTTCAAGGCAACTGGCTCAGACGATACAGCCTCATGGACTACTCCATGATCCTAAAATTTTCTTTGTGTCCCCATAAGATACAGCACCCCCCTCCAGCAGGAAGTAGTAAGAGAAGCTACGCCCAAATTCCCAAATATACCAAGCTGGCTTTGCGATGTGTTAAAGTTAAAACCTTCCTTTTTAAAAGAAAAAAAGGAGAAATGCTGTGGATATCATTCTATATAAATAAAACACTGATGGCCAGTGACCAGGCAGGAAGTAGGTGGCCAAGCAGGAAGTAGGTGGGACAAGGAGAGAGGAGAATTCTGGGAAGCAGAAGGCTGAGGCGGAGAGACACTGCCAGCCGCAGCCATGACCAGCAGCAACATGTGAAGACGCCGGTAAGCCACCAGTCACGTGGCAAGGTATAGATTTATGGAAATGGATTAATTTAAGCTATAAGAACAGTTAGCAAGAAGCCTGCCACGGCCATACAGTTTGTATGCAATATAAGTCTCTGTGTTTACTTGGTTGGGTCTGAGCGGCTGTGGGACTGGCGGGTGACAAAGATTTGTCCTGACTCTGGGCAAGGCAGGAAAACTCTAGCTACAAGAGGGAAATCCTTTTGTGTGTACAATGTAATGTACTGTCCTATAACTACCTTAGAAAGCTAGTCAGGAGCCAGAAACCATCAGTTATCTGGCTGTCTCTAACTCCCAAATTCAATGATTGCATGTAGGCACCACAAGGCCTGTTTTTTTTTTTTTCTTTTTATTTTACAATACTATTCAGTTTTACATAACAGCCACAGATTCCCTTGTTCTCCCCCTTCCTGCCCCCCTCCCCTTCCCCCCAGCCCACCCCCCATTCCTATCACCTCCAGATCAATGAAACACATGAACTATGAACCAAAGGCTGAGGGGCCCCCAACTGGATCAGGCCCTCTTAAGAGGTGAGACAGTTGATTGGCTTGATCTGTTTGGGAGGCACTTAGGCAGTGGTACCAGGTCCTGGGCTCATTGCATGAGTTAGCTGTTTGAAACCTGGGACTTATGCAGGGATGCTTGGCTCAATCTGGGAGGAGAGGTCTGGACCTACCTGGACTGAGTCTACAAGGTCTGTTTTTTAATGTGGGGTCTGGGAATAATCTCAGATCAGATCAACTCTTTTTTCTAAAACAAGCACTTTGACTTGATCACACATATTTTATCTTGAGTATATTTTCTAGTATTTTTATTTTATTCTTCATTGTCAAAAACATTAGATAACAAAAGGTAAATATTTATTCTTATTGGGTGAAATAATTAGTGGCTAACTGAAAGAAAAAAAATACATATGTGACCTCATATTAAAATTCTGCTTATCAGATCCATTCCAAAGAATAAACATATACTCTTCCCGAAGTCACTGTGACATTTTCAAACACAGGACTTTGTTATGTGCCCTTGGTTTTTAACTTTTGTTCTTTGGGTTGGAATTCTTACACTTAAAAATGTTAGCAATAATCTCCTTTTTATAGTTTTATTATTTGATAAATCCATACATGTATGATGTGGGATGGTCTGTATGGCAAATGTGTTGATCTGATTGGTTAGTAAATAAAACACTGATTGGCCAGTAGTCAGGCAGGAGGAAGTGTAGGCGAGACAAGGAGGAAAATAATTCTGGGAAGTAGAAGGCTGAGTCAGAGACACTGCCAGATGACACCATGTCAAGCCGCATGTGAAGATGCTGGTAAGCCATGAGCCATGTAGCAAGGTATAGATTTATAGAAATGGGTTAATTTAAGATATAAGAACAGTTAGCAAGAAGCCTGCCACGGCCATACAGTTTGTAAGCAATATAAGTCTCTGTGTTTACTTGGTTGGGTCTGAGCAGCTGTGGGACTGTCAGGTGAGAGAGATTTGTCCTGACTGTGGGCCAGGCAGGAAAAATCTAGCTACACATGTATATAATATGTTCTGATTGTGCTCCTTGCTTTCTATTTCCCTACCTTCCCTAAAATCCCCTATCATTTTATGAGATTCTCCTCAGAATAGTTTGTATTTTTAAGCCCATATTGAAGTAATGCCAAATTAATAGTATAGGATACATATGGCAGAATTTAAAAACCTAAATAAACTCAAGTTTATTTATTTAAATGAATAAAATGTAGAAATGGAAAACATGAATTACTGAAGGTGCTGAGAAATTCATTTTTCAAACACTATTGTGTAAAGAATACTTGCAATTCTTTAATTACTACAAAAAATTAAGAAAGGCAATTGTATTGATCATAATCAATGGGGAAGTAAATGTCTTATAACTTAAACTTAGCTAGGTACTTTTGTAGTTATGCCATAGCTTGTTAAAAGGCAAATAAAAATTTATTCACTTCTTAAAGGTGTTAATTATACTTTTAATTAATTTCAGTTTCCTAAACTAGCATAATTTGGAATATAATCCTAAAACTTACTCTCATTTATTTTTAAATATTACTCTTTTTATCACAGATCCCTCTTTTCTCTCCTCTCACCCCTCCAGCTTTCCTTACCCACCCACACCCCTTTCCCTCCTACAAGAAGGTAAGTTCTCCCATGGGGAGTCAAAGGAGCCTGGTACATTCAGCAGAGGCAGGTCCAAGCACATCCCCCTGCCTCAAGGCTGTGCAGGGTGTCCCACCATAGGTAGTGGGCACCAAAAAGCCAGCTCACACACCAAGGAGGGATCCTAACCTTACTGCCATGGGGCCCCTTAAGCAGATCTTTTTTGCAGCAGATGTAGACACCTTCAGAAATGCACAACTTGTCAAGGGGCTGAGAACAATTAAGAGATGTCCGGTCTTATTTTATGCATACACAACACAATCCTTACACACAGGATCTCACAGATGACAGAGAAAAGATTATAAGAGGCATAGGACCAGGAAGTCTGTTCCAAAATTCTATATTCTAGATATGATAGGGATTCCACACCTATGAAATTTCAATAATATGGTTGCCTAAACAAAACCTGAAAATTGTCCTGCCAGTGTGAATTGGAGAAATATCTAAGATATTTCTTATATGCAGAGTTACAGAAAATGAATGACTCCTGAGAGGAGAATTCCTCTTCTGCAGGAATGAACAGCCTGACTTCTTATGTGACACCAACTAGAATTATATGTGCACATTCAAAATTGAACAGACATCTCAGGTTGCATTTCTATCCTCTCACATGAGAGTGTTTTCTGTGTGTGTGTGTGTGTATAAAATATAGAAGAAGAGGAGGCTACATATTTTTAAGGCAAAAACTATTTTGATTAAACAAAAAATAACTTTGAGGAGAAGTTTAATGTTTTTCTTGGAAAAACTAGTTAATTTTACCATTTATGATGCAAATAATGTTTCTAAACTTTTAACTTTACAATTTTAGTGTCAAAAGTAAGTGATTGTGTTTGCGAAATACTTTATATCAAATATTCCTTTTAATTTTTATCAGAAATTTCAGTTAGAAACAAATGCCTTGACATTCATTTGTATCAATAAAATAGCAAATTAGCTACTTCAATATGTACATGGCAATTTAATATTTTGCTGTACTTTGTGAATTTTCTTGATCTGATATTAACATAAGCCAACATAATTATTATTTGATTAAAAATAACAAAGTATTATGATATTCAATTTTAAAAGCTACATAGGATTTTACCTTGAATTTAAAAATATCAGATAACTAAGTTCTAGCACAAAAAAAGATCATTCATAATCACTATGAATTCTGTAATTCTTATGCTGTCTGATCATTGTGTTCACTTACCATTTCTTCCAAGTAGTACTTATGAAGAGTATGTAACAGCTACTTAGAATGCTTGTATACTGTCATTCATTAGCATGGTTCAAATACAAATATTACCTGTAGTTAACATATTGAAAAACAAAATTAATAATAGTTTATGGTCATGCATTGAAAGAGTTTTATCAAGACAACAATTTTTGTTTCTAGAGGGCCTCCTAAACTTCAGTTATGGCATATAATAATACAAGTGGTAAATAGTTATAGACATGAACTTTAAATTCTTACGTAAAAATAAAGCAACAAATATTCATGATAAAAATAAGGAGAAAGTGTATTATTCAGAATACATACAATCAATTGACCAAGAAGTGGCAGCTGTTTGTAGATCTGTCATCTAAACAATAGTCCTTTATATTGTTTAGCAGTGACTAAACAGCTTCACAATTTTATAGATGATTTAGCTGTTTATGTTTCCTTCTTCATTATACTGTCTTATGAGGCAATTTATAAACTTGCTGAGAATCTGTGCACCATAGTGTGAAATTACTTTAGATACTTTTGCTAAAACCCTATCAAATTTGATAGATTCTTTTGGGCAATGCATGAATTCAGATATACTTTTCATACAATTTTATTATTATTAGTTGCAAACCATTGCCACTATAATATTTTAACCAATTTTGGATGAGGGATTTTTGACAATTTAGATGATACGATATTTCCTATAATAAAAGAACATTTATTTTTAAATAAGATACATTTGAATGGTTTTTTATTTGATGTATATTACTTTTACTGTGTATATTGCTATATACATCATTTACACAGAATGCACTAAGCTGAATCTTGACAAAATAAGTTCTCCTGAAAAAAGAATGTGAAAGTAATTTTAAATATTTGAGAAATAATGATGAATAAGAGTGTCAATAGATTTACAATATTTATACATAAGATTCTTCCTAGTAAGTGTAATTAACAGATAAGTGACCCCAAATATCTTTGGTGGGAGAACTTGAGGAACTATCATTTTTCCCCCTAGATTTTGTAGGATCTTTCTTCTGAAAGGCTCAGCAGTCACTTTGGCAAGGCATAGCTGTATCAGACAGTTGGGTACAGTTTGTATATTGAGGAAGAGGAAATTCCTTTTTATTCAGGAAAAAAATACTAAATTTCTGACTTTGGGAATCTTGATTCCCATTTCTTCTCTGAGTTTGTCTGTGCTGGTATTTCCATTTTGTTCATATTTTTTTGACCGTTCATCTGTTAGTATATCTAACATGACTGTGGTTGTTTAAGAGCTGGAGGTACAGCTTTGTTGCAAAGGATTTGCCTATCATGAGCACTGATTCTAATTTGAGTCTCAGCCCTGATAAAGTTATTCATAATTTATTTTATTTTGGAAGTTTTAATTGTAACATTTCTCCCTTTCTTTCCTCCTCCAAAACCTCCAGTACATCTCTCCCTGCTCTCAGTAAAACTAATGGCCTCTTATTTCATCAATTGTAATTGCATGCATATATGTATTTATGCATAAATATATATTACTAAATATAACAGGTTGAGTCTATATAATTTTACTTGTATGTATGATTTCAGTGCTACTCATTTGTCACTGGACAACCAATCGCTGTGCTCTTCCCTGAAGAGGACTATTTCTCCTGTTTTCAGCTCTACTGTGTTGCATATTTTTCTTTATTCAGTAATTGATCCCATAAGTCCCTCAGAAGACAGAATTATTTAAATTCCCTCATAGCAAAAAAAGGAGGTTCATAACACCACACACGAGATTTCAGTCACCAATCCCCCCAGGATCAAGACAATGTATTTCTGTCCATGATCTTAAGGGAACAGTCAGGTCTACAGGAAGCAGCAAGTTGGATGTGGTGATACAGTGAGAAGCATCTACAGCTTGTTACCTATGCTGCATAGGAAAATTTAATGATTCAGTTGCTTCTGAATAATATAGCTCCCCTGAGAAAGAAGTCTATTGTTTTACCAATCCAGTCTTGAATAAAAACACATTGTTGATCTACCCATGCTGTACATGGAGTAGACAAATTATTCTTAATTTTTTTTTCCTGGAAAAGCAATGAAATAGTTATATAAGCTCACATGTGCAAAATGTAGGGCTTTATATCAAGGATACATTTCATTTCTCTGTCCTATAATTAAATGACCTCCAATTTACCATGTCTCCAATTAAGAGTGATTTTTGAGTTAATATTTGATCCTACATTATTTTTTTGAATCAATGACCTACAGTGTATCAAAATTTACTTTTTTTTTTAAATTTTGTTTACAGTAACAAAAAAGTACCCCTTTGTTATGATTATTTATTATATGGATGACTTGCTTTTAGCAGCTCCGACAGGAGATTTGTTTTTTAATTTAATTATTTATTTTACATCCTGCCTGAAGTTTCCCCCTCCTACCTTCAAAGCACCTCCCTCTCCTCCATCCATTCCTCCTCTGTTTATATTCAGAAGTGGGCCAGACTCCCATGAATATTGAAGGAGCATGGCTATCGAGTTGTAGTAGGACTAAGTATCTTGCCTTGTATTAAGGCTAGACAAGGCAACCCAGTAAGAGAAATAGGGTTCTAAAAGCCAGTAAGAGTCAGAGACAGCTCCTGTTCCTACTTAAGGATTACCAGAAGAAAACCAAGATGCACAACTGTAACATGTGTAGAGGGCCTAGGTCAGTCCTATGCAGGTTCCCTGGTTGTTGGTTTGATCTCTGTGAGCTCCTATGAGCCCAGGGTAGTTGATTCTGCAGTGGGTTTTTTTTGTTTGTTTGTTTGTTTGTTTGTTTGTTATCTTGACCCCTCTGGCTCCTACAATGCTTCCTTCCTCTCTTCAGCAGAATTCAGCTTGGACTAATGCTTGTAGATATCTGCATCTGTTTCCACCAATTGTTGGATGAAGCCTGTCTGATGATTATTGGGTTAGGCACCAATCTATGAGTATAACATAGGCATCTTTAGGCATCACTACATTGACATTTTTTTTTGGGCTCTAATCATGTTTGGTTCTATTTATCCCAAGTCTCTGGGCCCCCAGCCCCATGGGCTCTCATGCTCCAGGCAGTGTCAGGGACAGGCTCACACTTGTGGCATGGGTCTCAGTCTGGACCAGTCATTGGTTGGCCATTCCCACAATCTCTGAGCCAACCTTACACCAGTATATCCCATAAACAGGACAGATTTTAGAGCGAGGGTTATGTGGTGTCCCAGTCTCTCTAATGGAAGACTTGCCTGGTCACAGGAATTGACGACTTCAGGCTATATATTCAAAATTACTAGGAGTCTTAGTTGGGGTCATCCTTGTAGATTCCTGGGAGTTTCCTTATAGGAGGTTTCTACCTGACCTGTAAATTCCCCCATTTTTCAGTTGGCTCATTCAATACTCTCCTCCCTACCTTACCTCAACCTGATCCTTTATGTTCCCATCCAGACATGTCCCCAAACTACCCACAGAATCTCTTCTATTTCTCCTTCCCAGGGAGGTTCCAGTATTTCCCCTGGACATTCCCTGTTACCTGACCTCTCTGGGCATGTGGATTGTAGCATGGTTATCCTCTACTTTAGAGCTAATATCCACTTGTAATTCAGAAATGCCATGTTTGTTTTTCTGGTTCTGGGTTGCCTTACTCAGGATAATTTTTTTCTTGTTTCATCCATTTGCCTTCAAATTTCCTGATGTAATTGTTTTTAAACTGAGAAATGTTCCATTGTGTAAATGTGCCACATTTTCTTTATCCATTATTCAGTTGAGGGACATCTAGGTTGTTCCCAGGTTCTGGCTAATATGAATAAAGCTGCTACAAATGTATTTTAGCAAGTGAACTTGTGGCATGATTGAGCATGCTTTATGTATATGCCCAAGGGTGATATAGGTGGGTCTTGAGGCAGATCTATTCCCAATTTTCTGTAAAATCACCATATTGGTTTCCAAAGTGGCTGTACAAGTTTGCCCTTCCACCAAAAGCTGTCACTTATGTTTCTGATCTTAGCCATTCTGAAAAGTGTAAGATGGAATCTGAGTCATTTTGATTTGTTGATCTCTGATGGCAAGTATGTTGAACATATTTTTGTTTGTTTGATTTTTTTTTTTTTGAGCCAGGGTTTCTTTATGTAGCTTTAGAACCTGTCATGGAATTTGCCCTATAGTCCAAGCTGACCTCTAACTCACAGATATCATTCTGCTTCTGCCTCCTGAGTACCAGGATTAAAGGTGTGAGCCACCACTGCCCAGTGTTGAACATTTCTTTAAGTGATTTTTTTTCTTGTACGTGATATAATTCTGTTCAGAATTCTTTGTTTGGATCTGTACCCAATTTTTCATTGGATTATTTGGAGTTTTGATGTCTACTTTTGTGAGTTCTTTATGTATTTTGGAAATCAGCCCTCTGTCTGATACAGATGGTGACGATCTTTTCCTATTCTTCGGGCTGCTCTTTTGTCCTAGCAACAGTGTTCTTTCCCTTATAGAAGCTTTTCAGTTTCATGGATTTCCATTTATTAATTGTTGAACTTAGTGTCTGCTCTATTAGTCTTCTGTTCAAGAATTTGTCTCTTGTTGCAATGCACTCAAGGCTATTTCCCATTTTCTCTTCTATCAAGTTCAATATAACTGGATTTTGTTGTTAATATTTTACTCTCTTGAGGGGAGCATCACCCAGCTCCCGAATAAATCATCCAAGGAGGCTTATTCTTACTTATAAATGCCAGCTTTAGCTTGGCTTAGTTTCTAGTCAGCTTTCCTTAACTTATCAAGTCTATCTTTTTGCCTCTGGGTTTTTCCTACTATCTTATTTCTGTAAATCTTACCCTTACTCTGTGGCTTGCTGTTTTGCTGGGTGGCTGCCCCTGGAGTCCTCCTCCTACACTGGCTCCTAGATCTTTTCACTCCTCCATCTCTTTTCCTCCCTTCCTCCCAGATTTCTCCTCCTATATATTCTCCCTGACTGCCAGCCATGCCTATCCTTTCTTCTGCCTCACTATTGGCTGTTCTGCTCTTTATTAGACCACCAGGTATTCAAGACAGGCACTGTAACACAGCTTCACAGTGTTAAACAAATGCAACATAAACAAAAGTAACACACCTTAAAATAATATTCTACAACAGGATTTATATTGAGGTATTTTATCCACTTAGAAGTGAGTTTTGTTCAGAGTGATAGATAGGGCTCTATTTGCATTCTTCTACAAGTGAACACCCAGTTATAACAGCATCATTTATGAAGATATTTTTCTTCCTTGTATAATTTTTGCTTCTTTGAGGAAAATCAGGTGTGTGGATTTATGTCTAGATCTTTGATTTGATTCCATTGATCCACTTCTCTAATTTGATGCTAAAACCATGCATTTTCTGTCACTATAGCTCTGTAGTAGAACTTGAAATCTAGGATGGTGATACCTCCAGAAGTTCTTTTACTGTATAAAATTGTTTCAGTTATCCTGGGCTTTTTGTTTTTCCATATGAATTTGAGTATTGTTCTTTCAAGGTCTGAAAAGAATTGTGTTGGGATTTTAATGGGAATTGCATTGAATATGTAGATTGCTTTTAGTTTTGGTAGGATGGACACTTTTACTATGTTAATCCTACTGACCCATGAACATGGCAGATCTTTCCATCTTCTGATATCTTCTCCAAGTTTATTCTTAAATTATTTGAAGTTCTTGTCATACAGGTCTTTCATTTGCTTGGTTAGTGTTGCACCAAGATATTTTATAATTATTTGTGGCTATTGTGAAGGGTGTTGTTTCCCTGTTTTCTTTCTCAGCCTGTTTATCATTTGTATATAGGAGAGTTATTGATTTTTTTCTTGTAACTAATCGTGTATCCAGCCACTTCTCTAAAGGTGTTTATTAGCTGTAGGAGTACTCTGGTAGAATTTTTGGGATTATTTATATATAATATTATATTATCTGCAAATAATCATACTTTGAATTCTTCCTTCCCAATTTATATTCCCTTGACCTCTTTTAGCTATTTTATTGCTCTAGGCAGAACTTTGAGTACTCTAGATATGGAGAGTGGACAGCCTTGTCTTGTTCCTGATTTTAGTGGAATTGCTCTGAGTTTCTCTCCATTTAATTTAATGTTGGCTATCTGGGTTGCTGTACATTGCTTTTATTATATTTGGGCATGCTCCTTGTATCCCTGATCTCTCCCAGACTTTTATTATTAAAGGGAGTTAAGTTTTGTGGTAGGCTTTGATAGCATCTAATGAAATAATAATTATTATTTTTCTTTCAGTTTGTTTATATGGTGGATTACATTGACAGATTTTTGTATGGTGAACCATCCCTGCGTCTCTGGGATGAAAATCACTTGATCATGGTGAATATTCTTTTTGGTGTGTTCTTGCATTTGTTTTGCTGGTATCTTATTGAGTATTTTTGCACCAATGTTAATGAGGGAAATTGGTCTGTAATTCTGTTTCTTTTATGAGTCTTTGTGTGGCTTGGGAATCAGGATTACTGTTGTCTTATAAAATGAATTTGGCAATGCTTCTTCTGCTTCTATTTTGTGGATTAATTTGAGGAGTATTGATGCTATCTCTTCTTTGAAGGTCTGGTAAAATTCTGTGCTGAAAACATCTGGCCATGGAATTTTTTTGATTGGAAGGCTTTTAATGACTGCTTCTATTTCCTAAATGGATATAGTTTTATTCAAATTGTTTATCTAATCTTGATTTAAGTTTGGTAAGTGCTATCTATCAATAAAATCATCCATTTCCTTTATGTTTTCTGATTTTGTGGAGTACAAGTTTTGGAAGTAAGACCTAATGAATTTTTGGATTTCCTAGGTGTCTGTTGTTATGTCCCTGTTTTCACTTCTGATTTTGTCAGTTTGGATATTCTCTTTCTATCTTTTAGTTAGTGTAGATAAGGGTTTATCTATCTTGTTGATTTTCTCAAAGAACCAAGTCTTTGTTTCATTGATTCTTTGCATTGTTCTCTTTGTTGTTATTTTATTGATTTTAGCAATGTGTTTTATTACTTTCTGCAATCTACTCCTATTGAGTGAGTCTACTTCTTTTTGATCTAGATATTTCAGGTGTGTTATTTAATAAATGGTATGAAAATTCTCTATTTTCTTTAGGCAAACACTTAATGCTAAGAACTTGCCTCTTAGTACTGTTTTCATTATGTCCCATAAGTTTGGGTGTATTGTGCATTCATTTCATTGAAACCTAGAATGTTTTAAATCTCTTCCTTGACCCCCCCCAGGGTAATTCAGTAGAGAGTTGTTCAGTTTCTGTGAGTTTCTAAGCTTGCCATTATTTGTGTTGTTGTTGAAATTCAGTTTTAATCCACAGTGGTCTAATGAAATACAAGGGTTTATTTCAGTTTTCTTATATCCATAAAACTTGCTTTGTGACAGTATGTGGTCAATTTTGGAGAAGGTTCCATACGATTATCAGAAGAAGGTATATTGTTTTGTGTTAAGGTGAAACGTTTTGTGGGTATCTGTTAGGTTCATTTGAGTCATAATATCTGTTAGTTGCCTTATTTATCTGTTTAGTTTCTGTCCGGACAACCTGTACATTGATGAGAGTGGGGTGTTGAATTCTCCTACTACTAATGTATGGGAGAATGAGGCAGGAAATAGTCTTCAGTTTGAAGCCTATCTGTGCTACATAAATATTTCCACTCCAACCAGGAGTACACATTATTCTCAGAACACCATGTCTGAAAACAAACAACCCACTACCCCACTTTATTTCACCATTTCTCTTGAGTAGATATTCTTTATTCCTGGCTCATTAGATGTTTTTCAGGTCCACCCTACTTCCACTGTAGTGGGAGACACGAATGCTCAACTTTGCCCTACAGGAGCTCCATCTCCCAGTTTTCTGAGGTTCTATTATAATGTTTTTCCTTTATTAAACAACTTAATATCTCTCTTGGGCTAGAGGACTGATTTTAAGATTTAGTGAGCTATTTACATTCTTGGAGGAATTTTCTAGAATGGACTTCTGTGTTAGTTTGAATGTAATTAGTCCCCATAAACTCATAGGGAGTGGCACTGTTGGAGGTGTGGCTTCATTGGAGTAGGTACGGCCTTATAGCAGAAGTATCTCACTGTGGAGACAGGCTTTAAGGTCTCATATATACTCAAGTCACACCAAGTGTCTCAGAACACCTCCTATTGACTACAGGACCAAGAATTTAGCTCCTTCTCCACTCTCAGCTCCTTCTCCAGCACCATGTCTGCCTGCATGCTGCCTTGATTCTTGCCATGATGATAATGGATGAAACCTCTGAATGGTAAGTGAGCTAGTTTTCTTGTAAGAATTTCTGTGGTCATGGTATCTCTTCACAGCAACAGAAACCCAAAGTAGGACAATCTCAAAACTCTTCATAGTCTCTAATCAGTTAAAAAGTTAATTAGTTTTAAAGCTACCTAGATATTTCAGAATATTTCTAACATATTGTTCTTACGTGTGGATGTCAACTTCCTCAGAAGAGAGTATTTTGACAATAATATGCATATGTAGACTTATTAAAAATTAGGCTTTAAAGTCTGAAATAATGGCATGAGCAAAATTTTCAAAGACTTTCCTAAGATATTGCTTCAATAGACTATAATGTCCATAACAGTCAAATCCCACCTTCGTCAATGTCACCTATGGTTGTGGGACACATGTTGGGCATTTCTAGGCTCCCAATTGTTCATGAATTCTATTAGTTGTTCATCTTTTTTCCACTATGAATATCACACTGTATTAATTATCTATGCTACTTTTTGTGATTCAGTGGTTCTCGGGCATTCACTTTGTGATGAAAATTATGTATTTTGGCTTCTGATGACTAAGCATTACTACTCAGTTCTTGTTAACTGTGGCTACTGACTACATCATCTATTGCAGTAAGTGTAAATCTTTCATCATTATAGCTACTACTCACTATTTTCTGCAAAGAAGTTGTTATTTTCTTGAGCAGATTACTTCCTTTTTCATCAACACAGTCTGGTAAATATTGTGATTGATGTGTTTTCTTGGGCCTCCCACCACAGAACATAAACTTCATTGCACTACATCTCACTATTGAGTCTGATTGGCATCAACTGCTTGAGGAAGAGGATATAAAGTAATAAAGACAAAGCAAAACAAGTAATTGATTATTGTAATTATTTTAATGCTCCTATCTCATATTACATATTGTCTGTGAAGAAAAAAGGAGGAGTAAAACAGCAAACTGAAATTCTTATATCTGTTCCAATATTTTTGGATCAAATCTCAATGGTGTCATACCATAAACCATATATCATACAACATAAAACAAAAATGAAAAGCAGAATGACATAAGCAATTGTTATAACAAAAATGAGTATATTCTATCATACAGAAGGGTATAATTATAAATGGACAATGATAAATATGTGACTCAAAAGCAGCAGGTAGTAGTTAGGCTCAAACACACCATTCCCTATATTTATCACCATAGTCATCCTTCTACTGATATAAGATGGGCCATAATCTTTGGCCCTTGGAGTCTTTTAGTGTTCAAAATTCATACATCCTTTAAACATATGGAGAAAATAATGATTTTAACTGAGCAGTCCTCCATTCCCAAATATCAAGCTTATATTTGAAATGATGGGCTGGGGACACAGTTTGACCATTGGAAAGAAGGCTGAATTCAAAGTAAATTTTTCTAATGCTTTGTATTTATGCTCTTATATGATTTTAAAAACATTGTTTCATTTGATTACTGAGTATTTAAAGATACATATCTTTGCATGTTTCTGAGATACCTGCAAATATGTTTAAAATGTTTGTGTTATAATTGGCCATTTGACTATGTTAGAGTAGACATTGTAAAGTAGAACTGCTGATGAAAGAATTAAATGAAAGGAAGAGAAAATGGAAAAATTAAAGTTAAAGACAGAAGGAAGAGGTGAGGAGCAGTAAACTAGAAAAAGAAGTCTGGTCTTGTTTTGAAAGCTTTTCATGGTTGTCAAGGGAACCACAGCTGAGGATCCTGAAGCCTACACTGAAGAAAAAAATAAAAAGAGGTATGAGACCAAGTCCAGCATGTAGCGATTTCCTCAAGGATTGTACTTAAAACCCAAAAACTTGGATTACATTTAAATAACAGAAAACTCAAAGGATTTAGGGAAGTTCACAGGGTTATAGTAAAAAAAAAAACCAACGGATTTTAGAGATGTCCAGGTGAAAATTTGAAGGTACATTTTCCAGAGAAAAATGAGCACCACTCTTCAGTAGATTTTCTTTAAAAAACATTAGCTGCTTTCTAATTCTCAGCCCCAGAGGGTAAGAAACTTAACAGGCTGTCAGTAAAATCATGTGTGAATTTTCTGTAGTCTTACTTTGCTGAGTCTGTAAATATTGAATTTCATAGACCTGACAAAGTAGAAGGACACTATTAACAAAGTCAAATGCCCAATTGGGTACAATGAAGAATCAGTCTTTGGAAGGTCAAGTCATCACACTGGTCTTCATTGTATCTGAGAAGTTAGCCTCCTACAGCTTCTTTACTGCTGACAGAATCCAAGAGACTCCCAAGTCACAGCAAAAGTATTTTGTTCTCACAGCACAGAAGACAGCACATTTTTCATCCTGACACCAAGTCCATAAGAACATTGCTAAGTCGTGTGGGGGAGATGTGTCAGTCTGAAGATTGAAAAGTTAGTAGAGGGGACTACCATTGTAACCATCCCACATATTTCTAAATATATATTTGTGTTGCTATAAATATTCACCTATACATCTGTAAACATGTTTACTCCAGGAAGGAATACAAACATCTTTACAAGATTTTTATTGCACAAAAATGTGTTAATATGCACTTTGGGAAACAACATGACATAAGAAACAAAGAAATGCCATGAACTAAAACGAATTAAGTAACTCAATCTTATAAGACGAAAAGGCACCCAAGCTCAAGGTAGGCTCTGGTGTTGGGTATTCCTCAAACACACCTACTGACTCTAAAACAAGATTAGCTCCTGCTGGAGAAGACTATGTCACCAGGGAACACAACCTTATACCAACATTTCATTGTCAAGATCTCCACACACAAATAAAGTTGTGAAAAAAAAAAGAAAAGAGAAAAAATGGACTAATGTGCCCATGTTAAAATGACTTAAAGCTTCTGTTTTAAAAGAAAACTTGGCCCAGTACACAAAGACAAAGGCAAATCTCTTTCGCAATGAAACTGTACCACTTGATCTCTGTGTTTATTTGTAGTGAAAAAAGGAAAAAAAAACAAAATACAAGTCTATGGGAGTTTCCTCATATATGTTGAGAGCATGAAGGTATTTATGCCCACAGATCTCCAACAAAACCATGAATGTTAACATGCAGGATTGTCTTTTCAGTGGAAAAGATGTAAAATTTTCTTCATTCTGGAATCTGGAAATTGGAGGTGATTAATACCATGATGAGCTGTGCTATCTGGATCAGATCATATCAGGCTCCTACAATCAGATGGGAGGTTGTTAGTAATCTAAATTACCCTTATATTACCTGTATAGCCATTGGCTTCCCCATAATGTGGGGATTTAACAAGGCAACTACACATAGTTAAAAAAGGAGGTTTATTTTGAGGTAATGTACAGCCAGTAAATGGGTTGGTTACAGGATCCATGAGAGGTGAGGTGCAGTCCAGCGGGGTTCTCTGGAGAACTCTGACTCTGCCATTCAGCATCCAGGATCATAAGGAACTAAGAGACTGGGCATGTCCGTATCTTGGGTCTTAAGGGCTCCTGTCTCAGCCCCACCCCAGGGGAGGTCATAAGTAGGCATGGCAGTTACCAGAAGCCTCACTAGGGGTAGTACTGCCAGTTCAAAGCTGGAACAGCTACTCACTACACCCCCACAATTCCATAACTAGGACCAGAGATACCTAATAGTCTAAATGACCCTTACATTCTCTGTATAGATAGAGGCTTTCCAAGAACCCAAACCAGGACCAGAGCTGGCTAATAGCCCAAATGTTCTCTTTGCTATCAGTACAACTGAGTCCAAGCCAAATCCTCAAGGTCATAAGTACAGGCAGTTTATCTCCACAATCCATTTTCTTGGAAGAAATGGCAAGTACCCTAAATTGAGTTTAGATATAATTATGCTTCCTTTGTGCATTGGAATGTTTTTTTTGTTTTTTTTTTTTTTTTTTTTTTTTATCAAATTTATATTGATTTTAAATATACTGGCAATAAACCATCAGGTATGAGATGACCAGAAATTTGATCCAGGTTGAGTAACTCAATCTGAACTGAGTTTTCATTCTCATCTCTTTGTGGATTGCTTCCTGCCATGACACCTGCAGATATCCCTTCACATATACCTCTAATCTGTGGCACACATCTATAAATCATAATAATTTTGCAGCTCAAACTGTCTTCACCTTCATCTCTTCCTCAGTAAGATTTATAAAATAAAACTAGAAATAAAGCAAACATAAAAACTAATTTGTATGTGTATATATGTATAATTAAAATTGAACAGTACATATTTCCTTTAAATTATTTTCAAAATTGTTTCACCCAAACCTGACAAATAATCATTCATTAAGTAGAAGTAGATGGTTTGGGTGGTATGCATACTGATTTATATATATAAATGTATAAATGTGTGTTATATAATATAAAAATATGATGTATATAATATGTAAAATAATATATGTTAATATGATATATATAATCTCATAAATATAACAGTAAAATAAACTATTTCTTTTCACTGAACTTTCATAATAATGTCATCTTCATAGAGAACATATTAGAACTGTTAATATGTGAAAATGTGGCCACACACCAAAGCATATATTTTTACTGATATAAACATACGTGTATTAGAGTATTATGTACTTTCAAATTTCAGAAGATTCGATTTTATATTGTAGAAGATGAGACAATTCATCTTGTTAAGGACTCTGTTAAGCTGCAGAGGTTTTAGTGAAATCAGTGACCAGACTGAAGATGAAATATTGTATCTTAATGATCCTACATTAGATGCTCATGAAAGTTAAATCATTTCATTATCAATGGCATATAAAATAATTTTTAAGCACAAAAGAATTTTCCTAAATATTCTATTGAGATTTAGATAAAGAAACACTGGGCAAGTTTTCTATATGTCAAAAGAGCTCTTTTACTGTGAACAATTCAATGTTTTCTTGATTTTATTGTAATTAATTAAAAAACAAATTCATAATTCCTCAGAAAATAATCTACAAAGAAAGCTGTATTTGTAGTTAATAATAATAAATAAATATTAAATTAATAAGATATATTTATTTCTTAATATATAATGTATTTCTTGTTTACTCATTTGTATAAGTTTCATTTATTTTTAGTAAATATATCTGTTGTGATATGTACATTTTTGGACTTTTTAATGGTTACTTATACAACTTGCTCTTGCTAATTTGAGGGGGCAGCCTTTTTATCATGTCTACTCTGTATTTCTAGATAATGAATATTTTACATTATCTGGATTAGAAGAATATTGTTAACTCCCAGAACAGCAACTGTCTTAACAACATGAGTTTAACTGAAACTATAACTAAAATTGCAGAGAAATTATTGGTAGGGATATACTAAATGCTTGCCAGTATCAATCATGAGTAGATTCATTTTAATCACTGTGCTTATCTCATTCAATTGAAGAGATTTGGAGAAATAGAATTTCATCCTATGGAATTACATGGTATTTTGCATCAATTGTTCATTGCCACTATCTTGGCACAAATTATACACAATTTAAATTAAAACACACTTATTTCAGAAATACTCCTCTTGTCTGCTTTATCTTTTCCTTGGTTATGCAACAACAATAGCATAATGCTGTGTATTTCTCTCCTTTCAACATTTTCAGCCTTTGTTCTACACCTGACAGTTGATCTTTCCCTTGGTAGCTCCAATGGGTATAAGAAAGAGATACCTTGTACACACCTGGCAGTTGTCACTCTGATGACTAAGTCATAGACCAGATTAGTTTAAAAAAAAGCATTCCAAGGATAGTATTGCTAATGATTTTGTAAAAAAGTGACCCATATAATCTGATTAATTCACTTAAAATATACTTTCTAATATATGTGTATATGTATGTGTTTATTAACTTGATAGATTCTAAGTTCTATCTATCTATCTATCATCTATCTATCATCTATCTTTCGATCTACTTATTTATTTATTTATTTATTTATTTATTATTTTAGCCATTGAGTCCACTCAGTACTTCCAGGATGCCTCTGAGTGTATGACTTTCAACCATAGCACAGATACTTGCTCTGGGTCTTCATCCTTTAATAAAGCTGGCTATTTCTCTTTCTCAACAGCCAGTTACTAATAGTTTATGAGCTAGCAGATATGAAATATCATGTCAAACTCCCATGCTCCTGCTGCATTTTGCCTGAATTGAATTCTCACAGGCATTTTGCATGCTGCCACAAACAATGAAAGTTCATATGTGGAATTTCCCTCTTTGTTCAGAAAACAGTTTTTCTCCACTGTACATTCCTCATCTGCCTCTTAGATTCTTTCTTTCCTCTCTTCCCAAATGATCACCATTCATCTGAAGTGAGGGATGTGATATAGAGAGATTTATGTGTGGGCATTTCACATTCTCTTACTGTCTTCACCCCAATCAGTTGTTGGTCTCTTGATATTTGACCTCTACTATAAAAAGTAATAGTCAACCTTCTCTTATGAGATCTGGGAAGTGGGTTTATCTACTGATTTGTGGATAATCATTAGGACTATTTTAATACTATATCATTTAAGCATAACATTAGTCACATGTAGTAGTAGGGTCTGTGACCCATCTAGTAAAATGATCTTGGCCTCAGTAATAGTGTCAGCTGTGAATTCCATTTTGTGGAAAGAGCATTAAATTAAATCAGATTTGATTCAGTAATATATTGACACTATTAGACCACTAGCATACCTTACCAGACAGGACATTGTTAGAGCTTTCAGCATTTACAATTTAGTAAGATTCACGAATAATTTTCTCTTATGGTAGCATAAATAGAAGATTCTAGAACTAGGAAAGCTAGTCAGTAGGGATGAAGCTTCTAGTTCTGTAGTAGCTTACCATCTCAATGTTCACTGGCTATAGTATATCATGCCTTCAGCAATAATCATCTTAATATTGATTTCTTGAGGATAACTAAGAGTGATGAAAATAGCCTATAATATCTGTGAGTTCATGGGAACCCAAAACCAACAACTCCAAAAGAGATCACCCATTCCTTGCACCTGAATTTTGTTAGTTTACTTATGGTATAAAGGACAGGCATTTGGAATCTCTATTGGCTCTTCCATATTATTCTTCTTTGCTATTGAGCAAATGAATCTTACTCATTCAGTCTCCATTGTGAATATCTTTGTGTAAGTTACACTGATATTTCTTTTTTGAATAGTAAATAACAGCAGTCTCACTAATTCTTTTTTTTTTCCTTTTTGTTCTCTCATTAGGTCTGGATCATATGTGGAAGAGAAATATGCAAATACAGTTGAACTATGTGCTCTAATTTGTTTTGTGCTTCTACAATAGAGAACATGACCAAATAAATAAATATATAAATAAAATGAAATCAAGACAAAACAAATTTTGGAGATGAAGTTTTATCTTGTACTTTAAAGTCCATTAACGAAGAAAGCCAAGGTAAAAACCTGGAGAAAGAAACTGAAGCCAGTGCCTTAAAATAATGCTTACTGGCTAGCTTTCCATAGCTTACTCTCCATGGCTTATACAATACAAGACCACCTTCCAGGCATACCACTACACACAGTGACTTGGGAATTCCAACACCAATTATTAATCATGTAAATGTCCCACAGACATGCACTCATGCCAATCCTTTGAAGGTAAGTTGAAATTCCCACTCCCCAGGTGATTATAGTTTGTATCTTACTGAGAAAGTCTAATTATCCAATTATGGGAATACTCAAATCACCTTATTATCCATAAAATAAAATCCAGAAACATTCTTAAATTTATAAAGAATGATTTTACTTCCTAGTTCTAAAACGTATTTTGTGTCTTTAATCTTATTTGTAATACTGAATCTTAAGTATACTAATACTCTTTGTTTTCTTTAACATGTTAATCAAACTTTGTGTCTCTTCATAGCTACTACCCTAACTATATTTAGTATGTTACCAAATATACATTGTATTTAATTGATGAATCAAAATGTATTTTTTTCTGTAAACATCTTTAAAACAAATGAGAAAATATCCAGAATCTATCAAAATATATTGCAACAGCAGCTGTTTTACAAATGTTACATTATCCTCCAAGTTGCATGGATTTTATAATAGATATTTTAAGTATTACAGAGGAAATGAAAAGCTAGCTTTAAATGATGGAAGAAGCAAGGTATTGGAAGTACACTGTGCTTCCAGTGTTTGAGAGTTCATTAATATCCACTTAAATCCATGTTTCCAACAATATAGATGCTATTAACCATCATTTAGAAATAGAAAAAATAAGACTGAGTAGGTAATAAAATCACCACAATTTTTTTTTATTACTCATGAATGTAAAAATATGAGAATCTGACATAAGTATACATGCAGTTGTGGTTTATTAATTCCCTGATATGTTATGAGGACATAGAGGGGCTGGAGCGATGGCTCAGGGACAGTACTTGCCATTCCACCATAGGACCCTAAATCCATTCTGAATAACCCAGCACACACATTGACCAATGGAACAACCTGTAAGTCCAAATCCAGAGGATTTAATGTCCTCTTCTGGGCCCTGTTGGCATGTAGAAGAACATACAAAACCTTACACAAACACACACACACAAATAAATAAATACATACACACACACAAATAAATAAATACATACACACACACAAATAAATACATACACACACACACACACACACATATATATATATATATATATATATTAATTTTTTCATATATTTTACCACCTAAGCACAGTTTCCCTTCCTTCCTCTTCTCTTCCTGCTCCCCTGCCTCCCCTTTGTCCCCTCAATCCACTCCTCCTGTTTCTTTCCAGAAAGGGCCAGGCTGCCTATGGGTGAAAACAAAGCATGCCATATCAAGTTGAGGTAGGATTAAGCTTCTTCCTTTGTTTTAAGGTTGGCTGAGGCAATCCAGTATAAGGAATAGGTTTCCAAAAGCCAGCTCAAGCATTAGGGATAGGCCCTACTCCCACTGCTAGGAGTGCCACACATAGATCAAGGTACACAACTGTCATACACATGCAGAGGGCCTAAATTGGTCCTGTGCAGGCTCCGGAGCTGTCAGTCAGAGTCTGTGAGCTCCTATGAACTCCGATTAGTTTTCTCTGTGGATTCCCTTATGATTACCTTTAACGACCCTGCCCCACCCCCACTAGGTCAATCTTTTGTCCCATCTTCAACAGGATCCCCAGAGCTTGGCCCAGTGCTTGACTGTGGGTCTCTGCATTTTTTTACATCAGTTACTGGATGAAGGTTCTCTGACGATAATTAGGGTAGTCACCATTCTGATGATAGAAGAAGGCCAATTAAGGCACCCTCTCCACTATTGCTAGAAGTCTTAGCAGGGGCCATCCCTGTGGATTCCTGGGAGTTTTCCTGGCCCTGGGTTTCTTCCTTACCCTGAAATGCCTGCCTCCATCATGGCATCTCTTTTATTTCCAACCTCTCTGTTCAGCCCCCAGCCTCCAAACCACCTAATCCAATCTTTCATGTTGCCATCCCTACCCACCCACAATTTACCAAGGAGATGTCCTCTATTTTTCCTTCCCAGGGAAATCCATACATTCTTTGCACTCTCTTTGTACCTAGTCTCTTTGGGACTGTGGATTATAGCATGGTTATCCTTTACTCTACTGCTAATATCCACTTATGAGTGCATACATACCATGTTTGTCTTTCTGGGTCTGGGTTACTTCATGCATGATACTTTTTTTCTAGTTCCATCCATTTGTCTGCAAATATCATTTTTTTGGCTAAGTAATACTCCATTGTGTAAATATAAAAATATATACATAAATACAAATAAATCTTTAGAAAAGTAATAAGGGAACAGAAAAATGTAGCACCAGACCTTTAAGTACATTCTTTCCTTTGTTTCTATTACAATACAGTATTTTATATACAAAAGTCTATAATATAAATAAATAATAATTATGACTTATCCACAAATTTGCTTCATCTCATATTCTTCTTTTATTTTGACAATTTGCTGTAAATTATTAACAGCTTGGAAAATGTAGCATTCACAGAGAAATAGAGACTTGGGCATAAAAAGAAGCAAAAAGGAGGTCAAAATAATTTAAATAACTAAACAGCTAATATTAATTTTGTAAATATTGTGTGGTTAATGATATACTGCTAGAGATGTAAAAGAAGGATCTATTCTTTGCCAACTGTCTTATATAATGAATTTACTAGCATGCTTATGTTCTTTTCTTTATATAACTGTGAAGTATCCATCAAGATAATTTTATTTGTAAATCAGGGGGAACTAATCACTATGTTAATAGCAATGCAGGCATACAATATAAGAAAAATGCTTAAACCAATTTTAGATGTTAAACCCTTGTCATTACACTTCAGCCTATTAATACATATCTGAAACAATTAAACATTAAACATAAAAGCACACTGAAAATAAATGGAAGGATATAGCTAAAACTAACAGCTAATAGACTAGAACACTGGAAAAATACTATTTATGGAATCTATAGGAAAATTTTTATTCTAAGAATTCTCAAGTGTTCTAACAATCAAAATTATTTTTAAAATTCCTGCGCTTTTGACAACTGTAATTTTCTTTAAACATAAATCGGTTATTAAATACACAAAGTGGAAGATGGGAGAACAGAACAGAGAAAGGAATACTAGAAGTGATAAGTGGTACCAAAGAGCTTTCCAAAAAGCCATATTTAAGCCTAAAACTGTAGAAGCTTTTGTGTGTGTGTGTGTGTGTGTGTGTGTGTGTGTGCGTGTGCGTGTGAAAGAGTTAAATTAGAGTTACCGTATAACAAGGTTACAGTGTTCTATTAGACAACAATGACTAACCAATACAAGCCCAGTGCCAGTAATGGGTTTCTTCTTATTGAGTTTTCAGTCAGTGGGTTAACAATGACTCCAAAATATTATAGGGTATTGTCATTATTCTTTGTTACCCTACAGAACTTCCTAACAAAACCTGATTATTGAAGACACCACATATTTGAGCCACAAAACATGGAGAAATCAAGTTGTTACTTACTGGAAGCTTTATCCCTACTAACTAGCTTCCATTATTCAAGATGGTTCTATGCATCTTAGCAGAGGAAATATGAAAATCTCCATTTTATTCTGCTATGAACTCTGAGTCACAGTGAATACTAGCTTAGAAAGACATACTATCAGTAGAATAGTAGCTTGAGCATTGTGGAAGAAACCAATCCCTTTCTTATTGTACTTAAGCCCAGGTACACAAGATAAAATCCATCTAACACCATAATTTGGCTAAGATCCTATGGCTAGGTAGGGTGTGAGCCCCATTGGGAATTTTTTTCTACTAATTGGGAATAGTATTAAGTTGACCCCTAATGACTTAACATTATACCCTGTGATTAATGCATCTCTTAACCAAATCAGAAGAGCTTTAATATGCAGTAGATGGTGATCAGTATAGGACATATGACTGACTAAGGTGCTTAGAATAAGCAGTGTGGAGTAAAAGACCTAAAGGGGACGACTAGGCCAGACCCTTACCTCACAAGACTCACAGATCAGTCAAAAAGTTGGGCACGGGTAAGAGAAAGAGGTTGATGAACTTAAAGAATCAGTGTTTTCTGGACAAAAGTTGGAACTTCACATTTGAATTCATAGTGGCTAGGATGGCCACTGGCATATACTCAATCCAGACCAACTGAGAGTATGGAGAAGGAAGGTGGGCAAAAAGTTACAGGCCTAGCCAAGGAGTCATTGGTAATTTCATAGGTGATGAAAGAGGGAGAGTTAACTTCCTTTAAGAGTGTAGCCACCCGCACCATTTTTTTAAAAAGCTTTCCTTTTTTCATTGTAAAGTTTTGGCTTCTTTGTCAAAAATCAGGTGTTAATAGATGTGTGGATTAATGTTAGGGTCTTCAATTTGATTCCATTGGTCCACATGTCAGTTTTTATACCAGTACCAAGCTGTTTTCATTACTATAGCTCTATAGAAAAGCTTGAGGTCAGGGATGGTAATGCCCACAGAGGTGGCATTATTGTATAGGATTCTTTTAGCTATCTTAGGTTTTTTGTTTTTTTAAATGAAGTTGACTATTGTTCTTTCCTGGTCTGTGAAGAATTGTGTTGGGATTTTGATGGGGATTTCATTGAATCTGTAGATTGCTTTTGATAAGATTGCCATTTTTACTATGTTAATCCTATCTATCCATGAGCATGGGTGATCTTTACATTTTCTGATATTTTTTTCAATTTATCTCTTCATAGATTTCAAGTTCTTGTAAATCTCAAAAATAAATAAAGAACTCAAGAAAATAGACATCAAAATAATGAATAATCTAATTAAAAATAGGCTACAAACTAAACAGAGAATTTTCAAAAGAAAAATCTCAAATGGCCAAAAGACATTTAAGGAATTGCTCAACATCCTTAGTCACCAGGGAAATACAAATCAAAAGGAATCTGCTGTACTATGTTACACCTGTCAGAATGGCTAAGAACAAAAACACTGAAGACAGTTTATGTTGGAGAGGATGTGGAGCAAGGGGAACTCTCCTCTGCTCTTGGTGGGAGTGTGAAATTATACAGCCACTTTGGAAATCAGTATGGTGGTTTCTCAGAAAATTAGAAATCAATTTTCCTCAAGACCCAGCGATACCACTCTTGGGCATATCCCAAGGGATGCTCAATCATACCACAAGGACACATGCTCAACTATGTTCATAGCAGCAATATTGGTAATATCCAGAACCTGGAAACAACCTAGATGCCCTTCAACTAAGAAATGGATTAAGAAAATTTTGTGCATATACATAATGGAGTACTACTCAGCAGTGAAAAACAATACCATGAATTTTTCAGGCAAATGGATGGAACTAAAAAATAACATTCTGATTGAGAAAATCCATACCCAGAAGGACAAACATGGTATGTACTCACTCATAAATAGATTGTAGATGTAAAGCAAGGATAACCAGCCTGCAACCTACAATTCCAGAGAAACTATCTAACAAGGAAGACCCAAAGTGGGACACATGGTTGGATTGCCCTGGGAATGGGAAATAGTTGAGATCTCCATGAGTAAGCTCGGGATGAGTGGTGAGCAATGGAGGATAGGGGATGGAGGAAGAGAACATAAGGGAACAGGATGGTAGAGCTGGAACAGGGATGGAGTGGGAAAGTAATGAAATAGATACCATGATAGAGGGAGATATGGGAATAGTCTGAACTGAACTGGCTTGCCCCAGTGATCAGATCAGTGAGTACCCTAACTGTTATCACAGAGCTTTTCTCCAATGAATGATGGAATACAGAGATACAGAGATCCACAGTCAAGCACCAGGCAGAGCTCCACGTCCAGTAAGGGAGAGAGAAGAGAGATTCAATGAGCAAGTGCATCAAGATCATAATGGGGAAACCTGCAAAGAGGACCAAACCAAACTAATGGGAATTCATAAAAGTTGGATCAATGGCTGTGGAGCCCGCATTGGACTAGACTAGGCCCTCTGCATGGCGAGATAGTTCTGTAGCTTCCTCTGCTTGGGGCGGGGGGAGGTTGGTGGTAGGATCAGAATCTATCCCTGGTTCATGAGCTGGGTTTTTGGAGCCCACTACTGTGGTGGTATTCTAATTGTACTGAAATGTGATTTTGATTGTATGTTAATAAATAAAGTTGCCCGGGGGTCAGAGCTATTAGAGCCATAGACAGAGTGTGGCGGTGGTGGCACACGCCTTTAATCCCATAGATATCTGTGTGTTCAGGGATACAGCTAGCATTGGAGACATATGCCTTTAAGACCTAGGGGGCTGTACATTCAGACAGTGACGAGGCAGTCACGTGTTTGGGTTTACAACCAATGAGAAAGCAGAATGACTAGAAAAACAACTTACACACAGGAAATAGCTCTCTTTCGAGAAGCTGGGACACATCAGGAGGAAGGGTGAGATTTTAGCTCTGAGCTCTGACTTCTTGGCTTTCTCTTTTACATTGTTTCTGTGTTTCTTATTTAATAAGACAGTTGGTTACATCTACACACTACCTATGATGGGACACCTCTTCCAGCCTTGAGGCAGGCAGAGGGGCTTGGCCTTGCCTCTGCTACATGTGCTTCCTCATAGGAAACGTTGCCATCTTGTGGGGAGGAGTAGGGTGTGAGTTGGGAGGGGGATGCTGGGGTTTGGGAGGAGCGAAGAAGGGGATCTTTGATAGGTGTGTAAAATGAATGGAAAATTTTTCTTAATAATAAAAAAAGTGTAGCCGTTGGCATGTCACCTAGCTTCAGTGAAAGACCACACATCCCACTATAAACTGGGCTTAAAGATCACAAAAAAAGAGCACACAATTTTGGATAGGTGAGATATCAAGTAATAACGGGATAATTTGGGAACGGGGACTAATATTATCAAATGTATTTCATGAATTTCTCAAACAACTATTAAAAAAAGAAGAGAAGCTTTTGTAAGACTTTTTCTGCCAAATGTTACAAATTTTAAGGTAGTATTTTTATTTCTGTAAGAAATGTAGCTTCTGATAATTTATTACTTACCTGTTTTGGAGATTATGCATTATTTTTTTATCTACTCATAACAGTTTTATTTTGCATAAAAGTCAGAAAACTTATTTCCTACTTCCTTTGATTTCTGTACACAGCAACATACATAAATGTCTAATAAGTTATTGTGTTTTAAGGTTTCTTAAGGCAGCAAAGAATGAATGCTAGATTCAAAAAACTTACTTACGAATATACATAAAACAAAACATTCTATTGCATCCTAACTGCATATCCAAGGAGACCCTTGGAATAAAAAAAATACTGAATCTCTGGCATGATAATAAAATTATTCAAAAATACAAAAATAAATGTTTTATGTAATTATATCCCTCATTAACACAAATGAGGTTCAAAATACACTTTTCTATCACAAAATTCTTTCAAATATAAATTAATAATTGTTTATCTTAAGTTGCATCAATGCAGAATATTTAACAAATGTATGACTTTGTTATCAGATATTAGAACTTAAAGAATACTACCTTGAATTTGTCACCAATAGGACAACCTTATACAATGGTGATTGTCTTTCCAACTGGAGAACAAAAGCTGAATTTTCATAATGAAACAAATATTGAACATCATGTACTGTTAAGTATCATAGTAAAGACCTTCCATTAAGTAATATCTATCACAATATTTTAATGTAACAGATATAACTTTTTTATTAGGCTAAAACAATTTCTACCAATTTTTAGGTGTGTCTTTAAGGAACAATTACATCAAACCATTCAATTCAAACTTAGACTTTGATCTGTTTTTGATATAATTGTTTCATAAGAAATAAGCTGGTTTATTTTGTACACTTATTTACTCTGGTGGTAAAAGATTGGTCTTTTTAAGATAAAATAAATGATGTTATGAAGACAAACTTTAATTTGAAGATAATCTTTACATTTCTAAAAAGACCAAATACCCCCATTCCTTGGGGACAGTGAGATTTTATTGTTTGTGTTAGAAGGAATATTTTTCTCACACCATAAATTTTGACCATGTTTTTCTAGGTGGAATAGGGGGAAGAGGAGAAATATATTTTTCACTGTTAAAGAGTCATTGTTTTCTACATTGGTATTCCATGCTAAGTAACAGATGCAGAAATGATGAAAAAATATTTGCCTCTTCTTAGTTAACACTATGAACTTGCTTATTTCATGGTATTTATTTACTTATTGATATCAAAATACATAGTTTTCAATTACAGCAGTGCATGCTGAATGTGGATTTTCTGTTAAAGCTCTCCTGCTTCAACTTTGTGTATTTTATCATTGTTTGAAACTCACTTTTACATTTATTATTTCACTTCATCATATTGCAAAAATAGTCTGTATGGTCTTAGCCATCTCACTAGCTCCAACATTTTACCTTTGTGGATAAAGTGATTTATAGCTATGTAAGGTCAGTACTCATTTCCAATTACTTCATACCAAATGAGCATATGACATGCAAGAATAATGAAAATTTACTTTATTTATGCAAATAAGCTATATCATTAAATTCACAATTTCCCCATAAGTAAAGCTTTCATTTAAAAAGAAGGATAGGATAATTTAAAAGGCTTCTATCTAGAATGAAGTGCTTATGCTGACTACATTATAACTTAACACTTTGCCTGCCCATTTTCACAGAAACGAAAATTAGCAGTTATCTACTACAGTGAACTAATGTACTTAAAATCACAGAGATAGTTGCTTATTGAAACTGTAATTTTTAGTATAAGTGGGAAAGAAATTAAAAAATTTCCAAAAAAATGCCATGTGAGCTGTCATTTTTGAATTATTTCTCAGTGTAAAATCTTTGCCACATTTTCATTTACAAATTATTTTGTATAAAATTATGTGTATTTTGAGTTTTCATCTAATTATTTCTACAAATCCATATTTCTTAAAAAATCATAAACTAATGAAAGTTTTAATTTGGTTATTTTTCTAACCCTCTGTGGGAAAAAAGTCAATTTTAAATGTATTACATGGAATTTTGCAAAAATGTACTTACAATTATTTAGACAAATGTTTTTGCAAACAGTGATCATGACTTTCATTTATTTCTGAAAGTAACCTTCAAAACATTGTCTGCTATCAACATTATTTAATAATTTTAAATAATAGCTATATTAAAAACTAAGAGCTGTATAAATGACCTTCTGAGGTAACAGTTTTCCTTTAGCAGTGTTTTATTTAAAACATAAGAAAATTCCATAATGATCTATGTAACTCAAAATGCATAAAATATATTTTAACCATATAAAACTTAGTATATAAGACATCTACAATTTAAAAATAGTTATCATTTGATGTTGCCTTGTAATTTTTTTATAGTATTTTGATGCATAGTAAATATTTCAACACTGATAACTAGAAAGGTCACATGTGAGTTATTATTTGAATTATAAAATTATACTAAAATATTTGAGGTAGAAATTACAGTAGATTGTAAGGAACAATTCTTGTTATTTTTTCCCTTTCTTTTTGTGAAAAGATAGAATGCACAGCATGGAAATACAAAGCAGCTACTCTGCGCCATTCCTGTCTTTTAGGAAACTGGAATAACAACCATCAAAGTTACTTTTGAAGCCACAAAATGAAAACTACAACTGCGCTGGGCAGTGGTGGCCCACGCCTTTAATCCCAGCACTCAGGAGGCAGAGGCAGGCAGGCAGATCTTTGTGAGATCAAGGCCAGCCTGGTCTACAGAGCAAGATCCAGGAAAGGCACAAAGCTAAACAGAGAAACCCTGTCTCGACAAAACAAAAAAACAAAATCAAAAAACAAAAAACAAAAAACAAAAAAAAAAAAAAAGAAAAGAAAAGAAAACTACAACTGCCTGGACCTGGAGTTACTTCTCAAAGCAAGGTACACACTTTACAACCACCCTGCTTCCACCACAGCCACCCACATCCAAATACACAACCTATTTGGACCAGTATGTACAAGAAAATCATGCTGCAATGAACTGTTTTATTTGAAGACAAAACATTAAATATACTTTGAATGTTAGTTTCTATATAGTCACATCTTCAATATGATAGCATGACATGACATGATTCTGAAACCAGGAACTCAAAAGACAATTTTTAATTCTAACATACAATGTAATTAAGCATTTTTTAAAAAGTAAACACTATTGATACAAAAAATATTTGCAAAGACTCTTCTCTATAATCATAATTTATCTATAGCATGGAAGCATCTATCTAGCTTCCTTTTATAGAAAAGGAAACACAAACATATATCTTTATGTTAATGCATTAGCTATTTTCTCTCTAACCCAGAGATACTGATTTAAAAAAAAAGAAAAGAAAACTCCTCATTCATCCTCCTATAAGCAGGTTAATTGATTGAACAGCATTTGTCCTAGAAGCACTGCAGAAATCATCAAAACATTGCAATTCAACAGGCATATGGTAGACAGAGCATGCATAGTAGATTCTAATTGTTTCAATTTCAATAACTTTATTATTACAAATGGGACTTTGTAGAAAATATTGACATTACATTCATATGACAGAATATTTATTATGTAGAGCCACTGGCTCACAGTTCCAAACTAAAAGAAGTTTGGTAAAAGAAGGGATGGTTAAAGTCATTTAAATGAAGAGTGCTGACTGAAATCCCAAAGAGGGATACAATCCAAAACTATAATTTTAAAAATAAAAGATTGATATTTACTTGTTAGAGAAACCATACCTATGATTCCTTTCTATAGTAAGATGCTTGTGGGACTATTGCTAAATTAGAAATTACTTTTAACTTAATTTGGTTTACTTGTTTTAGCTAGTATCATATTAATGGATAAACTGCTATGATATGCAAACCACTAGTATTTATGCAAGCATTTATGTTTACATGGTGAGTATATTTAACTACATTTAAAAACACACAGTGGCCAGGCTGTGGTGGTGCATGTCTTTAATCCCAGCACTCAAGAGGCAGAGCCAGGTGTAGCTAGAGTTTTCCTGCCTTGCCCATAGTCAGGACAAATTTTTGTCACCTACCAGTCCCACAGCCAATCAGATACAACCAAGTAAACACAGAGACTTATATTGCATACAAACTGTATGGGCATGGCAGGCTTCTTGCTAATTGTTCTTATAGCTTAAATTAATCCATTTCCATAATTCTATACGTTGCCACATGGCTCGTGGCTTACTGGCATCTTTACATGCTGCTTGTCATGGTGGTAGCTGGCAGTGACTCCTTCTACCTTCCTGTTCTTTCTTTTCCCTCTCTGTTAGTCCCGCCTATACTTCCTGCCTAGCCACTGGCCAATCAGTGTTTTATTTATTGACCAATCAGAGTAATTTGACATACAGACCATTCCACAGCAGTCAGGCAGATATTTGTGAGTTTGAGGTCAGCCTGGTCTACAGAGCAAGATCAAGGACAGGCTCCAAAACAACACAGAAAAACCCTGTCTCAAAAATAAAAACAAAATTGACAAAAAAACAAAAAATTAACACCACCCCCCAAAAAACCCAAATAGTTTTTTTTTAAATTTATCATTTGTTTATGACTAGACAGTACAATATGTGTGGAATCCATCACCCTGGATCTGTAGACATTTCAAGAACCTACTGATAGTGCCTGATGGAATTACTTCTGAAACTGGATTTTTGGTGTTAGTATGATTATATAGAGCATGAACAAACACCGACAAACTCAGTATCTAGCTTAGATACGGCACTTCATAACTTTCATCAGTCAATTCTTGTGCTTACAGTAATATCATGAATTTATAATCCCAAAGACTTCTGTTTTAAAGTGGGTTGTGGAATTTTCCCCTATTTAAATCACTTGGATATTTTTAAAACAGAAAGTTGACTTAGAAAGAGAGAGAGAGAAACCTTCAGTAAGTTTATTAGTAGTTCCTTCCTGTTGATACCTATGAGAAAAATAAGCAAGTTTGGAGAGAAGGTTAAGTTGGATATCTTAATTGACCCCAAAGAGCCCTAAATAAAGTAGTCCTTGAGCAGTCCATGATTCTGAAGATGGAGTGAAGAGTCAGGTACCCTCAAGAGATTGTACAATGTAGGAGGCCTTTCAATCCCAATGCAATTTCCAGGAGTAATAAGGTAAGGCCACTATCAGCAGCTTATAATAAATAAATCCCATCTTTCTAAAGGGAATCAGGATGGAACTTAAGAAACCACAGCAAAGTGAAAGAGAAATCCTAGTGATTATGTCAGATGTACCTGTGATTAAGAAATTTAGCTTAAATGATGACTCTTATTGTAAATATATCTGTATAGATACAATTATTATGACTCCATATTATGTATTTCTATATTACTATATATGTATATTTATATTTTTACATATAACTGAATATATATATGACTGAAAATTATGAACTACTTCTTTACTAAGGACTCATAATCTGTATAATAATAATAATGTTTATATACTATTATTACTGTGAGAATTGAGTACAAAATGTTACCCACTTAGCACTATATGTGACAAAAACATTCCATAAATGTCAGTGATTATTAGTTATTATATTATAAATGCTTTTAAATCTTCTACTTTCTATAATAAGGTAGATACTTTACCAGAGACTATTAGAGGAAAGCTTTGAGAATCATGTGACTAGATTCTTATACTATTCTTAATTTCTCTTAGTGTAAAACTGATGGTTAATTTGCAGCTCTCTCATTAACCAAGAAGAGAATTAAAAGGCCATGTTGGTGACTGTTTTTTGTTTCTAGGGAAAAGATTTCAGGAAGGAAAGCAAGAAATCAGTTCTAGAATGCAATAAACAACAGAAGTTCTAATCAACAATAGCTGAGAAGTTGGATTAGAATGCCCCGGTGATTGATCAGGCACCCTGAGTAATTTAAACTAAGCAGACAAAGACAGGGAATAAATGTATTAGTCAACATCTAAGTAGGAAAGCAAAGTTTATACTATAGCCGAGAAGTGAAACAAGGCAGAAACTGAGCACTGAGTTAACATAGAGAAGGTGACTGCAGGGTAAATAAAATCTCCAAAGATTCAGAAATAAATGGTAAAATGAGGGAACTGCATGCTGAGAGCAAATTCTGTGGAACTAGATCCCAGACCAGAAAAGGGAGGATTAAGCAGAGAAGGCCAATTCCCTCAGAACTTGGAGGAAGAGTCTACAAAGTGGGTCTCAGAACTCAGATGGTACCTGGATCTCAAAGCTCAAAGAATTGCATAGCAGGGATGACCTAGTACATATGAGATGGTATGGTGGTGATGGCCCTCAGTGTAAATAAAGAAGTGTATTGTCCTGCTACTCTATGGGTACAGAATTCATGTAAAGCAAAGTCGTTCCCCCTGTCTGCTAACAGGCTGCTAGTCTAGGGCATGGCAAGCTATGGGAATCAAATCTGGCCTCCTTTTGTGTTGGTTGGATCTACACCTTTAAAATTTATTTTACATTTCTAAATTAGAAAATTGAAATACTGTCTTTGAGAAGATAAGCTACACACAATTCAAATTTTAGGAAACATAATTCCATTTCACTGGAGTGCACTCATGTACATTTATGTAGTTTGTGAGTACCTCAAGTGGACAGGATCCAGTTGAACTTACAAAAATGACCATATGGTTGACCTAAGATGATTTACTTCCTCTATTTAAAGAGAAGTTTTCTGATCCTAGTTTACCGCCTACTTCTGATGTTTGGAGACCTCTAGCTACAAATGACAGAAAGAATATGAATGTGTGGCTTTATTGCTGAGACATAAAACTTTAGGCTCTGGAATATTTGTCATCTATAGTTATTGGATCTTAACTGAGATATGGTAACAAGTGCAACAAGTGCTGGAGCATTAGACTAAGTGTTAATTGACTGTGCTCCAGCCTCCCATATGTTCTGCTGCCCTGATTTCAGCCCCTCACTGTCTCTGTCCAATTTTCCTGGTTGATATCTCCCAGAAATTAAGAATTAAAGAACTTGTGCCTGACTTCTTTTCTCATTAGCTCTTATTGTTCTTTGCCTCCCATTCAAACATTCCCATGAAAATAACACATATGCTGAACAAAATTCAAAACTCATTCAACATGACCTGTTGAGTACTTGAAAAATGGTCATTAATAATGCCAAGGGTTCTGTAAGAAATGATGTTAGGCACTAGTTTAGAAAGAAGTGAGCATTGAAATATACCATAACTGATGTCTGGTGAATGTTAAGGGTCTTGCTTATGATGCTCAGATGTTGTACATCATCTAGTTCTCTTTGTATAGTTTCTATGTGCAATATCTTTTATCAAGTGACCAAGAGTTTAAAATAAATCTTTATATAATGCTAGATAATTGTAGTTATTTACTTCTCCCCTTAAGCCATACTCTGTAAGAACTAGAAAAAGAATTCTAGGCATAAATTGTTAATCAATTTGTCACTTTCTCCAAAAACTGAAGCATATTCTATGGAACACTGATAGGAATATAAAAAACAGTGAAGGAACAGGACTAAAGAATTGCAAAGTACAAGTGTGGGATTCTTCTGGTGATCATATGGTGAGTTCCTGGACACAGGTGTCCAGGGCATGTCACTACTGTCCACAGGAAGAAATGGCTTTTGTTAATATAAATTGTGCATTGGCAAATATTCAGTGGTTTCTCTATAACATCAAAAACCTTGAATTGGGTTAAGAAAGTATGTGCATTTAACTAACAAAGCTAAGACTTTCAAATCAACACAGAGAGATTTTAATTTAAAAGTGTCCAAATTTTGAAAGCTTCCATGCAAAGACAAGAATACACTATTATAGCCTAGTTGAATTAATTAAAATATAAATCAATCAGTGACTTTTATCATTTAATAGCTTAAATTGTGACTCTTTTTATCTACTACCTTTTACACTTTGGGAAAATTGTGCATTGATAACAATATGCTATATTCATTTCCCTTTCCAATCTACTCTTTTGAGAATCCCTGAGAGGTTCAGTAAAGACTGAATCAACAGATCTAATCAAGTCGTGTTCACAGTAACATTCTCTCAATGTATCTATGCCAGGAGAGAATTCAAATGGGAGTTTTACTTTTGAAAGAGAAAAGCTTTTCTTGAACTCTTGGCAGGCAAACCTGAGAAAAGATTGATGTTCTGTGTTAGCCCAGTAGAGATTGTGTGAAAAAGGAGATATCAATCAGTCCTCCAGATATTCAGGGCTTATCATTCAGGACTTATGTCATTCAAAGGATTGATATCTAATGGAATCATGAATAAAGAGGGCACATTGAATTGCAAATGATTAGAATTCAAGAGAAATCTTTTGATGTTTGGCTATCTTTTCATTTTAAAGAAATTCACCAAATGTTCCATCTTTGTATTTCGTTTTTTTCACATTTTATTTATGTATAATTGTACATATTTCTTAATGATGGTGATAATGATTACTGTTTCTATGTCTGATGTAATACTAAAAGCACAAAACAACATTTTATTTATAGAATATATCTTTCTGTAGCTGTAGCATATAGTTTAAATATTGAACACTTACAACTTAAAATAATTTAACAGTTATTACATAAATTGTAATTATTGACATTCGTTTCTATTTAGTAGAGTACTTAGAGAAAAATATATGCTAGTGAATTTGAGTGTGTAAAATTAAGCTTATAAGTGACATAGGAGTTGATAGATGATAGATAGATAGATAGATAGACAGATAGATAGATAGATAGATGATAGATAGGTAGATAGATAGATAGATAGATAGATAGATAGATAGATAGATAGGATAGACAGACACACAGACAGATAGATAGATAGGTAGATAGATATATTCTCTAAATTAACTATTACAGCAAAAGAGCTTTTATAATTAAAGCTAATACAAGCACACTCACACACACATCCATGTGGACAATTCTATGGTACAATTTCTTGATTTTAATGATTGATATGTGAGGCCCCTGCTCATTATGGGTATTTCTACTACTGGTCACTTGGGGAGACTGAGCAATCCATGAGGAGCAAGCCTGTAAGCAGCACTCCTCCATAGCTTCCACTTCAGTTTGTTCTCCTTAGATTCTGCCCTGAGTTCTTGCCCTAATTCTCTCAATGACAGACTATTGCGTGGAGCTCTGAGCTGAAATGAATTATTTTCTCCCCAAGTTGCTTTTATCTTGTTATTTACCACAAAAGAAAGATAACCAACACAATAGTCGAATATAAATTGTTTTTCAAAGGTTCAAGGAAATCTATTACAAGATAGTCTGGGAGAGTAAACTTTATATATTGGAGGAATGGGATTATTCAACATGTGAAACCTTTTTTTATTGTTTTATACATCTTTATAAAATACTGTGAACATACTCACCCAACATTACCCTCACATATCACCCTCATACTTTCAATGACCAACTTTTCCCAACTAGTCCACATTGAATTTACTTGTCTTTTTATGTGTTCGTATCTATTTTGAGCAGTCTTAGGTCTATAGCCACAGTTTCTGTATGTTTATGATTGCACTATGTCTATCATATACAGCAAAGATCATTTAACACCATCCCTTCCCATACTCAGACTTTCACATTCCTCCCTCACCTCCTTTTCTACAATGTTTTCTTAGCTTTCTAAGAGTTATTGGTGTTCAGCTTAGGCAGAGAACTCAGCAGTAATTTATTCTTAACCTTTGTTTATTCATGTTTCTCTGCATTAGCTGTTACTCACGGGGAAAAAGAAAGGTTTTTCTGACTAAAGCTAAAAGCAATTGTTGAGTAAACAGATATGTATTTAGTAGACAGTTAGACCACATTTATATTTAGTGAATCATCATTAGAAAACTCTTTTTGGCCTGAGACACCCCTAACTATTGGCTTTTGATTAAATGTACAGTCCCAAATGTGTACTATCTTCCATGGAACAGGTCTCAATTTCAATCAGAAAATTGTTAGTTAATGCCATATCACTCATACCATTATTGCACCAGTGTGTCTATCCTTTCTGGAAGGACACTACTATAGAACATAATTTCTAGAACCACGTAAGACCGCTGATGGAAGCCTTTTGTCTCCTAGAGGCTTGTACAACTCCTCTGGCAGTATGAATAATTTCAAATTCTCAACATTTAGTACATGAACCTTTTTGGTTTTAAAGTTTTATATTTTTATACCATAATAACTTTCATCAAGAAGCAAGCTTATGAACTCACAAATTTTATATTTATTATAAACAAAGAAATAACCATATAAAAACTCAGTAGCATATAAATTCTTTTCTGAAGAACACAGATGCCACTCTATTCTGTGGTCTACTCTAATCATCCAAAGCACAATAAATTTGAAAACGTTTACATAAACATATATGTATATATGTATGTAAGACGAATCTTAAAAGGTCTTATTAAAAAAAAAAATACCCAGAGCCAGGTAGTGGGGTGACAACTGAGAGATCAGAGGAAGAGAACAAGCCAAGCCAAAAGTTCTTACTGCTAGGAATATCTCATCACAAGACAGGGCTACTTCCTGTATACTCACACCTATATACCTCTCTGTGCCCTGCCGTCTTACTTCCTTTCTCTGCCCAGCAGCAACACTTCCTCTTTCTGCCCAGCTCTATCACTTCCTGTCTGTCTGTACAGACCTCCAGACTTCTATGGTTAACTAGCACTAGGATTAAAAGCATGTGCCACCATGCCTGGCTCTGTTGCCAGTGTGGCCTTGAACTCATAGAGAGCCAGATGGATCTCTGTCTCCCAAATGCTAGAATTAAAGGCATGTGCTACCACTCCCTGATCTCTATACTTCATATTGTGGGTGTCTTTTTCGATTGATCCCCAGATCAAGCTTTATTGGGGTGCACAAATAAAATATTACCACATTTCCCCTTTTTGTCAATATAAAAAAACACATAACTGATATAAGAAAACAATATCACAATAAGTACAATACCTATATACAATATATAAGGCAATAAATACATCAACAATGTTGAGTTCATTTGCATTTACAAATGCAGAGAAAATATTCCATTATCTATCCTATCTTTGTGCATCCAAAATATTGTACCTTCTATCCTAATTTGCATTATCAAAACTATCTTTAGATGTCTTTCAAACTTAACACTTTACACTTCTTTAGTAAGTTTCTGTTCTGAATTTCTTTTATTTTAAATTTAATTTTACAATATAATTTAGTTCTACATATCATCCACGGATTCCCTTGTTCTCCCCCCTCCAGTTCCCTCCCCTTCCCCCCAACTCACCCACCATTTCCATCTCCTCCAGGGCAAAGACTCCCCCGAGGATTGAGATCAACCAGGTAGACTCAGTCCAGACAGGTCCTAGACTGAGCCAAAAGTCCCTATATAAGCCCCAGGTTTCAAACAGCCAACGCATGTACTGAGCACAGGACCTGGTCCCACTGCCGGGATGCCTCCCAAGCAGATCAAGCCAATCAACTGTCTCACCTATTCAGAGGGCCTGATCCAGTTGGGGGCCCCTCAGCCTTTGGTTCATAGTTCATGTGTTTCCATTTGTTTGGCTCTTTGTCCATGTGCTTTATCCAACCTTGGTCTCAACAATTTTCGCTCATATAAAGCCTCCTCTTTCTTGCCAATTAGACTCCTGGAGTTCCACCCGGGGCCTAGCCATGGATCTCTGCATCCAGTTCCCTCAGTAATTGGATGGGGTTTCTAGCACGACAATTAGGGTGTTTGGTCATCCCATCACCAGAGTAGGTCAGTTCAGGCTGTCTTTCAACCATTGCCAGCAGGGCATTTTGTGGATTTCTGTGGGCCTTTCTAGCACTTTGCTTCTTCCTTTTCTCATGTGGTCTTCATTGACCATGGTCTCCTATTCCTTGTTCTCCCTCACTGTTCTTGATCCAGCTGGGATCTCATGTTTCCCCAAGCTCTCTTTCCCTCGACCTTGCCCTTCATTATCCCTTTTATGTCCAGGCTGTTCATGTAGATCTCATCCATTTCTCTCTGTCATTGGGCGATACCTGTGTCTTTCTTGGGGTACTGTTTTCCAGGTAGCCTCCCTGGTGCTGTGAGTAGCAGTCCAGTCATCCTTGTTCCACATTTAGTATCCTCCTATGTGTGAGTACATACCATGTTTGTCTTTCTGAGTCTGGGTTACCTCACTCAGGATGATTTTTTCTAGATCCATCCATTTGCCTGCAAACCTCATGATGTCATTGTTTTTCTCTGCTGAGCAGTATTCCATTGTGTATATGTACCACATTTTATTTACCCATTCTTCAGTTGAAGGGCATCTAGGTTGTTTCCAGGTTCTGCCTATGACAAAAAATGCTGCTATGAACATAGCTGAGCAAGTGCCCTTGTGGTATGATTGAACATTCCTTGGGTATATGCCCAGGAGTGGTATAGCTGGATCTTGGGCAAGATTGATTCCCAATTTTCTAAGAAAGCGCCATATTGATTTCCAAATTGGTTGTACAAGCTTTCATTCCTACCAGCAGTGGAGGAGAGTTCCCCTAGATCCACATCCTCTCCAGCATAAGGTGTCTTCAGTGTTTTTGATCTTAGTCATTCTGACAGGCATAAGGTGGCACCTCAGAGATGTTTTGATTTGCATTTCCCTGGTAATTCGGGATGGTGAGCAATTCCTTAAATGTCCTTCAGCCATTTGAGTTTCCTCTGTTGAGAATTCTCTGTTTAGGGTCTATAACCCATTTCTTAATTGGACTGTTGGTCATTTTGATGTCTAATTTCTTTAGTTCCTTATATATTCTGGATTTCAGTCCTCTGTCAGATGTGGGGTTGATGAAGACCTTTTCCCATTCTGTAGGCTATCGCTTTGCCTTGTTAACCGTATCCTTTGCTCTACAAAAGCTTCTCAGTCTCAAGAGGTCCCATTGATTGATTGTTTCTCTCAGTGTCTGAGCTACTGGTGTTATATTTAGGAAGTGATCTCCTATGCCAATATGTTCAAGACTACTTCCTACTTTCTCTTCTAGCAGGTTCAGAATAGCTGGATTTATGTTGAGGTCCTTGATCCACTTGGATTTAAGTTTTGTGCATGGTGACAGATATGAATCTATTTGCAGCCTTCTACACATTGATATCCAGTTATGCCAGCACCATTTGTTGAAGATGTTTTCTTTTTTCCATTTGTACACTTTTGGCTTCTTTGTCAAAAATTATATGTTCATAGGTGTGCGGATTAATGTCAGGTTCTTCAATTCGATTCCATTCATTCACATGTTGGTTTTTATGCAGGTACCAAGCTGTTTTTATTACTGTAGCTCTATAGTAGAGCTTGAAGTCTGGGATCGTGATGCCTCCAGAGGTTGTTTTATTGTACAGGATTCTTTTGGCTATCCTGGGTTTTTTGTTTTTCCATATGAAGTTGAATATTATTCTTTCCAGGTCTGTGAAGAATTGTGTTTGTATTTTGATGAGGATTGCATTGAATCTATAGATTGCTTTTGGTAAAATTGCCATTTTTACTATGTAAGACCTGCCTATCCATGAGCATGGGAGATGTTTCCGTTTTCTGACATCTTCTTCAATTTCTTTTTTCAGGGATTTAAAGTTCTTCTCATATAGGTCCTTCAATTGCTTGGTTAGTGTTACCCCAAGGTATGGAAAACTATAACTGAAACCATCTAATCTTCAACTCAGAGACCTCAGAAGGAAATAATATTACCTAGTTAAACAGGAAGGGGAAACAAGTGACTTCCAAAAAATATGAGGAATGACAGAAACAGCTAGCTAACTGGACAGTCTCCTGAAGTTTCTCTGCAATGCTGGAGTATCTATCTTAGGACTACAGGCCTAACATATCTGACAGACTCATCTGTGAAGCAGGATTTTCTAAGGAGCTTTTCTACCTTGTCTTTTGTGTTCTGCTTGTTTGTGTCCATTTTGGACAACATACTGTCAGAAGTTGAAGCAAGAGCACTTTCTTGCACAGTGGCTAAATTTTGCCACAATGAAAGTAAACTTCATAAGGTGTTTCTTCAATGCCCATCTTCTCTGAAGTAGATTGGTGCTGCCAGGAGCAGACATGTCTCACCATAAGAAAGGAAAAAAATCTATATTATTAAAATATATTAAATGCCATATTTTGTAGGTTTCTGAAGTGTTTGAAGATCTGTATATCTAAAATATATTTCTGTTTGGCCTTGAAAATATACCTAATATGACTACAAGTTGATTATAATGACTATTAACTTGCATTTTTATGTCCTAATTAGTTTGTAATAATAACTTTGAAGAACTAGCAATATGTGTTCCATTGTTAAATGACCTGTATAGATAGGTACAGTACCTTAAACAAGATTAAAAATATATGTACAATATTTTCTAACAAAATGAATCTCAAATGCATATCGATATATAAAATATGTATACAATATAAAAATCCAATCCAATATAAAATATTTAAAAATAGTAATTGACTTCTAAAAGTACCTTTTTATCATACCATATCCATATTCTCTCTTCTTTCTTTTCAGGGTAGATTGAATAATTTACCCTTGATTTTATCATTTCTATATCTTTTTTAGAGTATATTCAATAATCTATCTCTTATCTCTACTCTCTTTTTTTAAAAACAAGGACTGTGAATCTAATTTCCTTTGTTTACCTTTTTTTCTGACCATTAACAATTAACAACTTGTAATAAACCATGCTAAACAATGACAATTATCCACAACCAATTGAATGACCAAAAAATCCACCCACCAAACCTCTACAGAATGTAGGTGTTGTGTTCTTAAAATTACATGCTGCTGTCTGGGGGCAAAGGCATCTTTAGGGAATCCTGAAAAGAAAACTTTTGAGTTTATTGTCAAGTTCTGGGAGAAGTAGCTATCATTTGTTGTCCAGTTTCTGCATATGCAACTTACCCAGATGAGTTTTATTGGGGTGCAAAAATAAAATATCAATATATATCAATATATATATATATATTTGTATATGTATGTATATTATTTTAGAAATTGGTATCTGTGTATTAATCAACAATAATCTGTGATTTCACTAAAGCCATGAAAGTGAAACAATACTAATTCTGAATAGTTTATGTTAATGATGCTGTAAGTAGATTTACTTTTATTTATATTATTTGTGGGTCAAATATAATAGCATTTATTACAAACCATAGATTTTTATGCTTTAAGACTTTTAGACTTTATTTTTATTTCTTTAAATTCTATGGAAATCTATTAATGATTTGGCTTAAAAACTAGTGAGCTCTACATTCAGATTGTGATATGTTTATATAAAATCAGGTTCTATTGATAATTAAAGAAATCCATATCATGAATTTTAGAACCTCATACATTATATTTTTGCTTCTGCATTCTGTGTATTATTCTGTTTTTAAAATATTGCTTTCAATATACTCATATATGCATATGAATATATTTTCCTATATATGTAAATATCTGTTTCATTTTGGTTATTTTCTCTTGGTAATGAAATAACTCTTTAAGGAAATACAGCTGTGCATATTCTCAAATAATTGTAATTAATATATAATATAAATGTCAAAATTCTCTTTCATGGGGAAAATGAGATGGCTCATGGATAAGGGCACTTGTCTTGGCACTAAACATGATAACCTGAGTTTGATCCTATTATTAATTAAACTATAAAGCAAACATGGAAATGCATGCTTGTAATCCAAGTCCTGAAGGGAAGGAAGTAGGCAGATCCAGGGGCTCCCTATGTAGTTATCCTTGCTTAATCAGTTAGCTGGAGTCTATGGAAGAATAACATCAAAGTTTAGGATCTGGGCTTCTGCATACACATAAACACGTGTATGTTCACTCATGCATACATAAACACACACCCATAGATATACACATACAATAAATTTATGTGAATGTCTTTATGTTTCTCCTAAGAACTAACATATTAAATGTTAATTTTCTTTGTTCTTTGAAAATGTCTTACCATATTTTCTTCTCCCATTATCCTACAACTGTGTATCAACTTCCACATCTGTACCTTTGCAGGCAACAGAGCACAAATAAATAAATAAATAATTGAAAAAATAAATCTAGAGGAATTATGCTTCCTTAGACTTTTGAATTACCATAATCAAGTTTATTTTTGGTGTTGTCTCTCTCAAGTTTTAAGTTTAATGCTGATTCAGCTGTAGCATATTATAGTGCATTAGACATTTCCTATGCAGGATTAAAATCTCTTGGGTATTCCTTTTTTGTTGTTTCTGTAAAATTTCAAATATATTCTAAGCAACATGGGGTGAGGAATAACATTTTAATCTAAGTATTGCTTGATGAAGAAAGTACAAGAGAGTGTTGAATTTCAATTTCCTTCAGGCATTTTTTTATTGTCTATTTATCACCTCAGCAACTAAATGGTGAGCACACTTTAAAATGCAGATAATAGAAGGAAGTAAATTTTGCTTGCCAATACCACTTCAAAATCTCCCCATGGATTGGACATCTTCCTTCAGCCAAATTATGTCAAGTTGGTATGAGACAGCCTTGGTGCATCACTAAATAATGCAAGTCAATTTCTCTACACAGATGCCAAGAATGTACTTGAGCTGGATAGTTATTGTCATCAGTCGTCTAGGACTGTATTTTTATCTCATGTTTTAGAGACATAGATGCTTTTTCACCACCAAGAAATCTCCCTTGTGGAATTTTCTTTTCTGATTCTAGGAATTAATATTTATTACAATGAAATATAGAAAAATAAATAAAATTAATTTATGTTCATAACCAATACCAAATCTTCAATATATTTTAAATGTTTTCGACATATATTGTTTTATAGACATTTTGTACAAGTAATTTTCTTTATGCAACTGACTACTGACTACTTGCAACTGACTACTTGCTGCTAAGGAACAGGAAAGGTAGAATTACATCCTCACAATAGCAGAACTGTTTAGAAACTTGACAGTATGAATCATCACAAGAATTGACAGCAGAAATAATATGCTCTAGGAAATGTTCTTCCTCTAGTGGTCCTGTAACTAACTATAATTTAATTCAGTATGCCACATATAAAAAAAGCAATAAAAAAAGAAAATACACCAAATGATTGTAGGCCAAGTCAGATCAAGTTTTGTAATCAAATAAAATATGTGATTACTTAATTTTCACATACTGATGAATTGTTGCTTGCAGATAAATCATTTTAAATTAGTAGGAGTGGGATAGTGAATTAGCAAAGGAAATGCAATTTTATTCAGGAAAAGTAAGTAAATATTAACAAAATACTTATAAATTTAAAATGAAAAATACATTGTAAGCACCAAAAATATATAAATAAACACATAAAAGAAGAAAAAAGTGGAGGGGAGATTTTGATTTGGAGTTTTTTAAAAAAAATGTGTTTATAAGACCTATATTGAAAGGTAGGTGAGTATTCACAAGCCAGACATGGATGACCATTCACAACATACTTCCTGAGCTGTCAGTACAATACTTTTTCCTACAACTTAGTGTCCCCAGAAGTTCCATAATTTTCTTTATGTTCCATAGAGTTTGAAGGAATCTTGACTATCACAGTAATAAAAACTTTTCTCTGTGCAGGTCATCAGTGGAAGAGACATGGATTTCGATTACATGACAATTTTGAAAAGCTTGTTTAAGAGAGATTGTGGTGCAAGAAGTCGTCTACAATCCTAGCAATATATGTATGACCTAGGGACATTTTTTTCTGAAATAAAATATTAATTAATTTTAAAAAATGCATATTTTTCTAGTCACATCCATTAATACTTTAATATCTCAAAGAAATTACAAACACTGGATTGAAGAAGACTTTGCTGTTTACAGAAAAATTATAAAACTGTTGTGCAACCAATAAATTTCATTTTGTACTTAAGTTTTGATTTTTGTCAACATCACAATTCTAATTCAGGAAATAATTATTTTGTGCTATTATTGATAAATTATAAACTTGGTTTTAACTGAAAATAAATTCATTTTTTATAGAAAATGCATCCACTAATATTATTTATGTTACTCTGTTGGGTGAATATGGTAAAATATCTGAAACTCTATAATTCACAAAAGTGATTAGTTTATTTCATAGGGTTAATGTCTAAATTAAAATGGGCACATGTATTCAGGCTTAGTGATGTTGGTTCTAGGTGCGTGAACCTGGTGAGGAGGAATGTGAAGAAGGCAAAGAGCAACAATCACATGCAAAGATACAAAACAGGAAGCATTAAAACCCTAGACTCACCGCTTTTGTGGTAACCTCCTCTCACAGAACTAAAGCAGTATTTCACAAAAAATCATCAACTCTTTTCAAGGGCAGTACAAACAACAGCATACTCTAACATCAGGCTGAATGCATAAATGTTCTGCCTTTTCTTAACTTGGTCACAGTAGGGAAACAACATATTAGTGCACAAATCATTGGATAGCACACTCAAAGTATAGATCATAATATATACTCAAATGATTTTTACGGGGAAAAACTGATAGATTAGATAGGTAGATAGATAGATAGATAGATAGATAGATAGATAGATAGATAGATTGATACATACATACATACATACATACATACATAGGTACATAGATACATAGATACATAGGATAAAATAGAAAATAATATAAGAAAAGAAAAGAAAAAGAAAGCCCAGGCCTGGCATGACATTATAAGAAAAGGAACCTCCAAAGATGTCATGGAGCTCATTTTCTTTTGTCCATCCAATGATAGGCATGTGGACTACCCTAAAGGTTAGTTTGTTTCCCCAGTGAGACTTCTTTAAAAAAAAAATTCATTCACGAGTGGTTATAAATTTGAGATAGCTTCTGGCTTAGGGATGGGGACATGTCTCTACTTCTATCTGCTCTAAGACCCAATCAGTTATATACTAGGGCTGGCCCTGTGCATACTGCTACACTCTCTGTGAGTTCATATTGATCCTGTTGTATTTAGAAGGTGTTATCTCATAGGTGTTTACCATCTCCTCTGGCTGTTACACTCTTTTCATCTTCTCTTTTGCAGGGTTTCCTGAGACCTGAAGAGAATGATTTGATGACGAGGCCCTAATTAGGGCTGAGTGTTCCAAGGTTGCTCTTTCTCTGTCTCTGTCTCTGTCTCTCTCTGCATATCTCTGTATTTATTCTATTCTGATGCAGGAAGAAACTTCTATGAGAATTGCTAAATAAGGCACTGATCTATGAGTATAGCAGAATGGCATTGTAAGTTTATTATTATGATACTTTAGCAACCCTTTTTGGGTACTGGAAACTTCATTTGGTGACAAGAGATGTCTAGTTGGACCTTCTCACACTCATTATTTGGTGAGTTTATTTGTGTTACTTTCATATATGTGTCATTTTAGAACGTTTTCACTAAATTAGGTTTCCATACACTCCTCAAATGGCCTTAGTTTTAGTTTTCACTTCCCATATTCTTTTCCTCATTCCCATTTTACCTCTTTCTATCTGCTTAATCTTCTGATTCTAGTCCCTCAAATGCCTATACATTCTTAATTATCTACTTTATTTCTCTTTCCTAGGTCTATCTATCTGCCACCCCACTTCTAATCTTTACCTACCATCTCTGGTTCTATGCATTGTAATACTGATTATTGGCTTAACAGCTAATATCCACATACAAGCAAATCCATCCTAATTATATTAGTGGTATTTGGGTGTGGGTTACCTCACTCAGAATGTTTTCTATTTCTATTCATTTTATTGTGAATTTGGGGATTTGATTATTTTTTGATAACTGGGTAATATTCCATTGAATGGCTGCAGGTAGTATAATCCAAATATATATATATATATATTCTTACCTCCTTCACAAAAATACAGCTCTAGTAAAACCTCAACAAAAAGCAGATATATTGAACCTGATAAAAGAGACAGTGAAGAATAGCCTTGAACTGAGTAACCCAGGAAAAAAAAATTCTGAAAAGAATGCCATTAACACAGGCACTAAGATCAACAATGAATAAATGGGACTGCATGAAATCGAAAAGCTTCTGCACAGCAAAGAACATCATCATTTAGACTAAATGGTAGTTTATATTCTCATCAATTACAAATATGGTAGATGCTTAATTTCCAAAATACATAAAAAAATCTCAAAAACTGGATATCAAGGAAACAAATAACCTAATTAAAAATTGTATACATATCAAAAGAGATCAAATTTTGGAGAAAATTCAATTAGCTGAAAAACAAATAATGTTAAACATCCTTAGGCATCATGGAAATACAAATCAAAACTGCTTTAAGGTTTCATTTTCCACAGTCAGAATGGCTAAAATCAATAAAACAAATGATAGGTCATGCTGGCGATGATGTGATATAAGAAGATTCATCTATTGCTGGTGTTCTAATGTGTACAGCCACTATGGAGATCAGTGTGTCAGTTCTTTAGAAAAATGTAACTCTACCTACCTCAAGTTTTAGCATATATGGGTATATGTCTGGGGCATATACACAAAAGATGTTTCATGCTATCACAGAGACACTTGCTCAACTATGTTCATTGCTACTCAATTCATAACAGATAGAAACTGGGAAAAATAGATGAGCCTCAACAGATGAATGGACAAAGAAAATGTGATGCAAACTAAATTATTATTGACTAGGGTGAAATGTTTGAAACTACAAAAATTTATTGAGTAATGAGGTAAAATAGAAGCTAAGGTTATAGCTTGGTTGGTAATGTATCTGCTGCAGTGGCCTAAGTATCTAAGTTCCACTCTAGCAATCATATGAAAAACCAGCTGAACCTAACAGCCTCCTCCTTGAGAATTAGCTTCATGGCACCAGAAGGCACCATGCAAGCTTCTAAAGGAACAAAGTAACAAAGACTTCTACCATATTTTGAAACCTATGAACCACAACATTGACTACTATGGCACATTAACCCTCAGGGTCCAGTGGTGGCACACACACCTTGATAGTAACCAACAATTCTCTAATTGGACTTGAATTCCACTCAACAACAAAAGAAAAAGAAAGAAAGAAAAGAAATTATGCCTGCTACTAAAAACAGCCAGTTCTAATGATGTCAGTGATCTTGGAAGAGAACATTCATCTGCTTCTTTATATACTCAACATAATCCCAAATATATTCCAAGTACTTTTATACACACAGATAATTACAATTTTTACCCCAATACACAAACTTTTTTGCAACAGATGGAAACCACTACAAAACCAAAAACCAAAAAGCCAAAACAAAAACAAAACAAAGAAATATACAACTGAAAAAATGAAGAGTTATTGACTCCAGTTTCAACTGATATATGTATGACACAATTCCTCTACCTAAGGCTTAGGTATTATTGCAGAAGAGAGGGTGGGAAATTGTAAGAGGCAGAGAAACAGGATTGTTGTGAGATGTGTATCTTCTAGAAATGTTGGAGAATCTACATACATGAAATCTCACTAACATGGCTGCCTAAACATGACCTGAACAAGGAGGGCACCAATAAACCTGCTTTGAGAGAAGAGCATGTGGCTTCAACACTAGACAAAGAACTACCGGCAATTCTGGAAGACTGAGTGCAGAATAATCTTACCCTAGAAAGAGCATACCAGTTGATTATGCAATACCAAAAGGCCAACCCTGAGAACATATACATGAAAGAAACATTATGCAGACTTAGGAGATCATAGTTATATATTTAGGAATACATATATAAATATATGTGTGTGATTGATTTTTTTAAATGCCATGAATTTGAAAGATAACATGGTAGGGCTGGAGTACATGGTAGAGTTTGGAGAAAGTAAAGTAAGGGGGGTGGATAATGTAATTATTACTATTCATAATAACCAAATATCATGTCCCAGTTGCTCTATGATAGTTCGATCCTATCTGGAAAAAGTAAGATCGACTGTTCAGAGGAGTGGCACCCATGGTTGACCTGTGCCCTCTACATGCATGAGCACCTGAATATATCAATGTAGCTTTTCACTTACAAACTTGTACACACATCTGCATATGCACACATGAGAAAATTCAACCTTAATCAAATCTATATTCCTAGACTAATTGGAATATAATTTTTCAACGTTGTAGGTGATACACATTACATATTGTGCATAAGTTAACAGTTCAATATTTTTCAAACTTTCAAAAACATGTAAACATGGTCATGGGAGATGATGAACATTTTATCATGAATATATAATGTATATGACAGTGTGAATATTTTCCTCACAGTATCCACCTCATATGGTGTTAGGATTAAAATACTATGTGAGATGGCAGGACTGAATGAGACTATGAATTGGAAACCTGGTTAATAGTACTGAATGAATTTCCACAGGTACCAAGAAAGGATGGTTTCTCTGCACCATCTGAGAAAAGTTTGCCTTCTCTTATCCAAGAAGTCAGTGCTCGCTAGACACCGAATCTGAAGAAATGGCCTCTGATTTCACTCAGTGTCTAAGAAACTAACATAGGTTGTTTGTTCTGTGTTGCATATGTTGTTGAAGCAAGCATATCTGCCTGAGCCATTTTTTAAAAAGAAATGTTTACTGTTTATTTTTGAATGGTGTTGATGATAAAAAGAAGTGATATCCAATAATTGAGAGTAAATCTTCCTATAGTCAAACAGTACATAAAATTATTGATTTTTTTCTTATAATAAATTCTTCTCCTGACATATTCTAAGAACTGTATTGATTTAAAAATAATATAGCTAAGATGCTGCATTTTCTGTCACAATGCAAATCTCCTAAAATGGATGTTTGCATAAATGAAAGAGCCCAAGCATTTTATGCCTCTTTAAAAATGCATTATTAAATTTGGTTTTAAGTTAAAGGCAGCACTTTTATTGACCTTGATACATTATCCACACTCTCACCAAACACTCAGCAGTTCTTTGTGTCTCCTCAGTTCTGAATAATTCAGGAAGTCATCGAAGTTATGTTTATTTCCTATCATGCTTGCTTATGTAGACTTTAAAGACAGGGACATGGAATAGTCAGCAACAACAGCAGGATTGATATTAATGCTCAAAATTTATCAACATAAGTCTTAGAGCAGAACTGATTATTCATGTGTGTATGTATGCATAGTTACTTGTAGAATTTAGTTCTTCCTTAGGAACCTCTGGTTGATAGTATTTATACTATGACAACTCCCTTCCTCTTCTCTCTCCTGGGCATCATCTCTTTTGATATCTGAAAGCTTCAGTGCTCTGGCTTTCTCCTTACAAGTGCTGTCCAGGACTACTGTTATGTGCTAGAACATCCCTGGTTATGCTATGCTTTGTATTGTTTGACTTATTCTAGGTTATATACACTCAAGCTTAAGATATTTCATTTAAGTAAAAAGTAAATATATAATTTCAATATTTTAAGGTTTAATATTTAAAAGTAAATATATTCAAATTATTATCATAAACTCATTTTCTTTCTTTTAAGCTTTTATTTCATATTTCCAGATGCTTGTTAAAGTTTATTTTTCTCTGCCGTTAAACATAATTAAAATAAACCATTTTCTGTGGGTTTCCAAATTAGCCTAACAATTTATTGGCCAAAGATCTTTATATATGTTAATCTTGGTGTAGTTCTAAAACAGAGGGTCCTCTAGTTCTGAAACAGACACATGCAGGCCTGTGCTTGCTGGTTCTGTCTCTGTGAGCTCCTTTGTGCCTTGCTTAGTTGACTTAGAGAGCCTGGTTCTTCTGGTGTTCTCCATCCCCTCTTGCTCCCACACTCCTTCCACCTCCTGTTCTGCTGGGTTCCCTGAGCTCTGAGGGGAGGAGGGATTTAATGAAGACACCTCATTTAGAGCTATGCAATACAAGCTCTCTCTGTCTCTGTGTGTCTATCTCTGCATAATGTCTGGCTGTTGGTTTCTGTATTTGTTCCCATATGCTGTTGTATTGGTTGCTCATTTCTACAGTCCTTATGTCACCTGGAAATATTTTTCAGGCAGGTCAGATTGTAGAGAAAAAGTTTTGTGGTTAGGGTGGTGTTTACTTTTCTCTTTTGGTTACCTGTAGAGTACCTCCAGGTAACAAAGATGGTAGAACATGTTGGGTGGAGGAGGGAGGTTCTATGTAGGAACCAGCTCTACCTCTCTATCTCCATGTTCAATGGGTTGTGTGGGTATTTTCTTCAGCTATGGAGTAACCTGCTGTCTTGACAAAAGCCTGGGTTCTCTGAGGATTTCTATAGAACCCTTTTGAGAAACAACTAAACTGGATGTAACCCAGGCCTAGTACAGGTGGTCACTTGGGAGTCTATCTCTCTCCTTATTTGGTGACTTCATTAAGATATACACTAGGTTTCCCTACTACTCTTCTGTCATTTCTACTCACAACCTATTCATAAGACTTAGAGATGATTTGTTTCTAACTTTAATTAGAAACTGCCATATGATTAACAATGTTCATAATATATCATCAAGTATATGTCTATAATACTAGCACTTGAAGAATTAATCAGAAATCCAGAATAGATTATAAAGGATGAGTTTATTTCAAAGAGTGAGAGAGGGACAGGAGAGAGAGAAAAGGAAGGAAAATAAAAGAAAGGAGGAATGAAGAAAGAAAGGACAGACTGAAGGGGGAAATGAAGAACAAAAAAAACTAAATTAAGAAAACAGAAAGTAAACTGCATTTCTTTCTAACAACAACTTAGAAATACTGAAGCTTTTATAATTCACCATGAAAATAAAAAAGCTGTAAGGTAAAGTCATTTATCATCAAAAAGTTAATAAATTATTGAATAAAGCAGTCAATGTTGGATGTCTGATGCAGTTCACTCACAACTCTATATATTCAAAACAGGCTATGTTTCAGTTGGAGTTACTCTATATTGTCATATTGACTTGACATGTATAGAAAGTATAGAATTATTTAACTTCTAACAAGTTTATATTTGTCTAGATGTTATAAGTAGAACACACTGAAGAACCAGCCTATCCAGATCTAAGATAAAACATGATACATAAAGAAAAGGAAGTCTCCCATGACACGACAGAGCCACAGCCTTTAAGAGTCTTCTGAGAGTAAAAATCATTTAAAAATCAATGCAATATCTTTTAGAGTCAAGACTCAGTAAAACATAAATAAATATACTAGGAAAAATGAGAAATTCTGAAGTTTGAATGACATAAACTAAAATTTTCCTAAAAGCATATATGACTTAAATTGACCCAAAGTGCCATAAATTGTTCAATGTGTTCAGATTATTACAGTTGTTTAACATGTTCAAATTACTGTCACTGGATATTATAAACACTAAAATATTGACTATAATCACATTTATATTTTTACAATAATTGTAAAGGATAAAACTGAGAATAAATTTTCATTTACAAATGTAAAACATAATGTATTAATTTTGAAATAATATTTATTGATTAAAACACTAACAATTGAATTATATATATCTAAAATACATATGAACCACTTAATGCTGAAATTGAATTTACATATGTACTTATAAACTATTGGATAAAACAACACGTAATATATTTTTCCTGGTTATAATGGTATCATTTACCAACTGCAACCTATTTGGTATTTACATATAGTCAGTCAGTACTCAGTACATCTCAAAATGTCTTAATTATAAAACATTCTCAAGGCACAATGCACCGTACAAATTTTTCCACATTCCAGTAAATACTTGCAGGTCATTTTAATTATGAAAAAGCAGTTGTTTTGTCAAATTCCATCAGAGATGTAAATGTCTAAAAAGAAACAATGGATTAGGAGTGGATGGGGTGGAAGGATACAAAGGAGATTGCAGAGAAGGAATTTTGAGGGGAGGAGAGAAGGGATGCTTCAGTAGAGATGTATAAAAAAAAAAATTAAAAAAAAAAGAAAAAGATAATTCAAACTGCTAATATGGAAAAGTCATTGAAGAAAAAGTATAATTTGAAATGGACATTATAGAATATTATACCAGGTTTGTATCTTATTAGGCAAGGATTGCTTTCATTTTTTTAAAAAAATATGTAGGCCTCAAGTATCTGTCATATATTTATGTACTATTGTTAATTTGCATAACTTTCATCAAATTTGTTGACTTCAAAGGAAACTTCTTGTCAAAAACTAGAATGAAAACAGATTAGTAGTTCATAGAACAGGAAAGACACTATAAAATATAAGTATATTTTCTCACAAACATAAGGAAGAGAATATGTTTGAGTATACTTTCTCATTCAAATTGCTTATATATACATATTCCATGTACTACATGTTACAATGTGTGAGATAAATAAAAAGTGTGAAATTAATGGGCTTAAAATTGATAAGCAGTAATATAGTACTACATAATGATAAATTGGGGGGTAGGCAGAAATCTTAAATGCCATGAAGAAAGTCAGCAAAATCAAGGTGGAAAACTGGGTGTTCTATGAATGCAAAGTCATAAGTGACATATCTATTTTGAAAAGAAACATTAATTGAGTGTAAAATGAAGTAAGTTAATATAACTGTATTTCAACTAGCGACAATGCATACTTTCAGCATGCATATGGTAGATCATGTGGTCATCAGAAAGGACACATTGGCGAGAACAGTAATAGTGTCATGACTTCCTAGGACATGCAAGAGGAAGAGAAGGAGATACGCACTTGATATGAGTGAACTCACAGACTGTCAATAGACCGGATGAGCTGTAGCCCTGTGGGACAATTTTTAGATTTTAGTGTATTTATCATATTAATGTTGCTAAATCATCAGTTTGATAGTGATGTCATCATTAATAAAAAGGACTGTGATCAAAGTCACTATTCAAATACCCTTGATCATTCCAGTTCTGAGCAATCCCAATTCTGTTCCAGCAATTGTCTTCCTTCATCTTTTAAAATTATTTTTGTTGCCTCATATTACAGAAGCATTTAATATTGAATTCTGTGTCTGGCCTAATTCTCTGGCATTACAATTTCCAGACTGATATATTTTCCTGTAAATAACACAATTCCATCCTTCATTCTAGCTGAACTATTGTGAAGAGGACAAGGTGGCATGTCTTTAATCCCAGCGATTGGAATGCAGAGACAAGCCAAACTGCGTGGTTGACAATGTCTCAGAAAATGAATGAAATAAAAATAAAACCAACTCTGTGTGGCTCTCTTTCACTGTTCTTTCTTTCTGTCTGTTTGTCTGTCTGCCTCTCTCTCTCTCTCTCTCTCTCTCTCTCTCTCTCTCTCTCTCTCTCTCTCTCATGTGTGCCTGTGTGTGCATGTGTGTGTGTGTGTGTGTGTGTGTGTGTGTTCTTTATTTAATTATCTAACGATGATATTTAGGCACATCAAATGCCTAGACTGCTGTAAATAGTGCTGTGATACATATTGAGATGCAGCTATCTCCTGTTTTTCATTTTTAGAGTATGGTCTTTTTAAATGTAGTCAAATTGTAGTTACATCCTGTCTCTTCTCCTTCTCCTCCTTCCTACTCTATGCCCTCCACAAATGTCCTCCAAATCCACTGCCTCTCCTTCATTAACCACTCTTGTTGTATACACATATAAATGGATGAATATGTAAGTACAACCCAATGAGTCCATTCAGTTTAACTATATGTTTATGTTTCTATGTACATGTATATGTTTCTAGGACTAACCATTTGACATTATTTGAATTGCTAATTAGGGGCTCATTCCTGGGGCAGATCAATACTCCATATTATTATGGGTTGTAATGGCAATTTCTCACAAGTGAGAATCACCTGAGTAAGAGACTCACATTAAGGACTGTCCTGATTGATATAGGAATGTTCACCCAGTTATGGATGGCCCTTCTTGTAAGAGTCCAGAATAAAAAAAAAGTGTATTTCAGAAGGAAGTTCATTCTCTCCGTGTTGCACAGTTCACCTTCCTCCTTGCCTCTGAGTTGATTTTTCCATTGTTAGTGTTGCTGATTCCTTCAATTGAAGAGGATCCATCATTTCCAAACTTTCTTCAGGGACTAGGGACCATTAGTTCTTAAGAAAATTTCTGGGCTGCCAATAATCAGAGACATGCACATTTTTCTCATATAGCATACTCAGTACTTTGTCTATCATTGAGCATAATAATAAAAAACATAAGTAGTTGAGGAAGTAATAAAAGTTAAATTGCATACAGTATGAATTATCCTCATATTTAAAACAAATTAATTGTGCTTGTATCTCAAATTAGATAACAATATACATGTATTCAATTTACTATTATACTAGTATCTGCTCTTCTGTCTCTCTCTTCTGGTTTTGCCTTCTGGCTATTGCCTATCCCCATTCCATCTCCAAACACAACTCCATTCAGTCTTGAAGTCATGTTCCGTCTGGACTATTCCATATGCCTTTATCTCTCCCCTTTATATCTATAATAAAACTTCAACCCCTTAGTAGCAGTCATGTTCTCCTTTTATTTTTGCTTTTATTTTTATTCAATCCTCAATATTTATTCTTATGAAAATTAAATATTAAAGTAGACATAAATTCAAAGTAATAGGTGCTGGGAAGATGGGTCAGAGGTTAAGAGCATTTAATGCTCTTCCAAAGGACCCGTATTCAATTCCTATCTCTCACATGTCAGCTCACAACCATCTGTTACTCCAGGTACAGGGTATTAGAAGCTTGTCTGGCCTCTGAGGGAACAAGAGATGCACACAGTTTTTGTGGGAATATTTGTTTAAATAGGCAAAGACGTGTTACATTCGTTTATGCTGCATTTGTTTAACTATGTAAAGTTGTGTTGCATTTGTGTTAATTAAATAAAATTAACCAGGCTCAGTTAGACAGGGTTAGTAGCTGGTTGATAGGAAGTAGCAGGGAGGACCATAGCATGGGTTTTTTCATTGAGATGATGTGGAAGAAGGGAGGCTTCCAGGATACCAGCAAAAAGATAAAGTTATCTAGTGGCTACTCTAAATCTCTGAGCTCTCGGGTTTTCATCCTAGCCTTTGAATCTCAAGTTTTATGGGGATTGTAGAGATTTAGTGAAAGTCACATTTAGTGGCTGCAACAGAGCCTTGTCTGGGTAACAGAATTCCAACCAGGCTATGGCCTGAGCAAGGCCACCTGCAATTTAAAGCAATAGATAGGACTATTGACCAGAAAGTATAGTTTAGTAATTTTACAGAACTAGCTACCAAGGAACACTCTACAGGTAGCTATAGCATCTGTGAACATCATACAATTGAGGATATAGCAAGACTCCAGCTAATACTCCTAGCAACTGTGGAGAGGGTGCCTGAACTGGCTTTCTGCTGTAATCAGATTGGTGGCTACCTTAATTGTCATCAGAGATTTACCCAGTAACTGATGGGAGGAGATGCAGAGATACAGTCAAGCTGGGCCGAGCTCCTGGAGTTCAGCTGAAAAGAGGGATTGTGCAAATAGCAGGGGTCAAGATCCAGTCTGGGGAACCCACAGAGACAGCTAGCCTGAGCTAACGGGAGCTCATGGACTCTGTACCAACATCTAGGTAGCCTGAATGGGACCCACCTAGGCCCCCTGCATGTGGATGACAGTTGTGTAGCTTGGTCTGTTTGTGGGGCCTCTAGCAGTAGGATCAGGACCCATCTCTGGCACATGAGCTAGTGTTTTGGAATCTATTCCCCATGCTGGGATGCCTTGCTCAGCCTTCATGCAGAGGGAGGAGTTTGGTCCTGCCTCAACTTGATATGATAGATGGGAGGTGGGGGAAGGGAACGAGAAGAGAAGAGGGAGGGGAAACTGGTTGCTATGTAAAATAATTGAAAAAAGGCATACATAAACCGGTATCAAATATAATATATTTTCTTAAATTTAGGTTTTACCCATATTTCCCATGCATTTATTTGCATGTTAAACCTTTAACATTACTCTTCTAGCATCTAAATAGTTATCTTTATTTACAAGTAGCAATCAGAAAAGATAGAAATAATTTGATGGCAGAATGATTATTTATAGAAATAACAAAATTTATGCAACAACTTTAAAATACAAGACATTCTAATAATAACAAGAAATGCCTCACCTGATTTGATTTGATTAATGTATAAGTTGAGCAAATTCTTGATATCTTCAAAAAATTGTTGAGTTTATGTTTTAATTAAAGTGGTTTGGAAAACAGAATTACAAAAAAAGTTGGGGCCATTGAGGTGGCTTAAGCGGTAATGGTGTTAAGCACCAAGCCTGACAAACCAGGTTTCATTCCCAGAACCCACAAGGTGGAAAAAGAGAACAACTTCCACAAGCTACCTTCTGACTTCCACAGGTCTGCCATCATGACAACAAACCTCCCTCCCTAATATGTGCACATATATGACAAAATAAAATTGATGAAAAAAGTCCCCAAATCAAACATTGGAACTGTAAAGCACAGGAAGTAACAACTGTGGTTGTCAGGAGATTTTACATTGAATTGTACAGATCTGAGTGCACAAATACAATGCCATGGTTTGTATTCAGAAGAGATATGTTTTGATAATGAATCCCATATTGGGAATTCTCTCCATCCAGACCAAGACTTCAATCAAACCTGTAAGATCTATATTTATAAAGACTAGATCAACGTCTATTAGAAGACAGGATGAGCAATTTGTATTGGTGAAATTATTAAGGTCACTCCACGTAGTTAATAGGAAGGTTTATTTTGTGGGGTAACTTACAAGTGAAGGGATAGTTTACAGGTTCTGGGAAAGGTGTAACACAGTCCAGCAGTGTTTTCTGGAGAACTTTGCTCAGTCTACCTCTAAATTCCAGGGTCCAACAACCAAGAGAGCCCCCGGAATCCGAATCTTGGGTCTTCAGCGTCCTCTCTCAGCCCTGCCTACAGGCGTGACCATTACCAAAGCTTCAATGGGGGGGTTAAACATCCAGGTCAAAGGTGAAATGGCTACTCACTACAAATTTGTAATATCAAAGTGGTGGAGTAGGCTGAAGACATAGCTCAGCATTTAAGAGTATGGAATACCCTGGTTCAATTCCCAGGAGGCTTGTGGCAGCTTACTACTCTCCTTAACACAGGTTACAGGCGATTCAGTGGCTTCTTCTAGACTCCATAGGTACCAGGGATGCACATGGTGAGTAAACATGCATACAGGAACCCCCTCCCCCCCACACACACACAAAACTAAGATGTCATTCAACTTCCAGCTGTATACTGCATAAAACCAAAAGAAAATTCTACCACATGGAATTATTGATCTAGAAAACAAGTAACAATAACTAAATACATAAGAGTATGTGTGAATAAATACTTAAAACTAAAAACAGAACAACATATAATTCAAATTACAGAATTCTGAAGAGGAGAACATTGTTGTCTAACGGTCAAAAAAACTTTATATGGCGCTTTCTTAGAAAATTGGGAATCAATCTCCCCCAAGATCCAGCTATACCACTCTTGGGCATATACCCAAGAAATGCTCAATCATACTACAAGAGAATTTGCTCACCTATGTTTATATCAGCATTGTTTGTAATAGCTAAAACCTGGAAACAACCTAGATGGCCTTCAACTGAAGAATGGATAAATAAATTGTGGCACATATACACAATGGAATACTACTCAGCAGAGAAAAACGACATCATGAGGTTTGCAGGCAAATGGATGGATCTAGAAAAAAATCATCCTGAGTGAGGTAACCCAGACTCAGAAAGACAAATATGGTATGTACTCACTCATAGGAGGATACTAGATGTGGAACAAGGATGACTGGACTGCTACTCACAACACCAGGGAGGCTACCTGGAAAACAGGACCCCAAGAAAGACATAGGGATCACCCAATGACGGAGAAATGGATGAGATCTACATGAACAGCCTGGACATGAGTGGGAGCAATGAATGGAAAAGGTCGAGGGAAAGAGAGCGGGAGACCCCAGCTGGATCAAAAACAGAGAGGGAGAACAAGGAATAGGAGACCATGGTAAATGAAGACCACGTGAGAAAGGAAGAAACAAAGTGCTAAAGAGGCCCACAGAAATCCACAAAGATACCCCCACAAAAGACTGCTGGCAATGGCCGAGAGACAGCCGGGACTGACCTACTCTGGTGATGGGATGGCCAAACACCCTAATAGTTGTGCCAGAAACCCCACCCAAGGACTGAGGAATCTGGATGCAGACATCTACGGCTAGGCCCCTGGTGGAGTGCTGGGAGTCTAATTAGCGAGAAAGAGAAGGGTTTATATGAGCGAGAACTGTTGAAGCCAAGGTTGGATAAAGCACAGGGACAAATAACCAAATGAATGGGAACACATGAACTATGAACCAAAGGCTGAGGGGCCCCCAACTGGATCAGGCCCTCTGAATAGGTGAGACAGTTGATTGGCTTGATCTGTTTGGGAGGCATCTAGGCAGTGGTACAAGGTCCTGGGCTCGCTGCATGAGATAGCTATTTGAAACCTGGGACTTATACAGGGACGCTTGGCTCAATCTGGGAGGAGGGGACTGACCTGCCTGGACTGAGTCTATCAGGTCCATCTCAGTCCTCAGGAGTGGCCTTGATCTGGAGGTGGTGTAAAAGGGGGTGGGCTGGGGGGAAAGGGAGGGGGACAGGAAAGGGGAGAACAAGGAAATCTGTGGCTGTTATGTAGAACTGAATAGTTTTGTAAAATAAAAAAAAAAAAAAAAAAAAAAAAAAAAACTTTATTTTCCCCACAAAATATTTTGCATGTATTCACTCATATTTATGAGAAGTGTATCGAATATATAGCTAAATTAGATAACAATTCCTTATGAGATTTCCTTAGGATTTAATAAAATATTTACTTTCCATTTCATCTGTTCTAGGAAACTCAAAATGTACAGGCAAAACATAATAATGGAATTCTGTTTTCCATGAAGGTACAATAAGTAGAACTTTCTAGTACGAGGTTACTCTAACCAAACCAGTAAACGGAGGCATCTTAGCCTTCTGTGTTGTTCCACAACAAAATTTTTAGTGCTGTGCAACGAATAATGGTAAGATTATTCAGCTTATGGGCCATCATCAGTTCTACCTCACTAGGGACCACCTACATTGATTATTTGTCAGGAGCTTTCACTGTTGGAGCGGGTGCGAAGCAGAGGTCAAAAGAGTGTGACAGGAAGCACAGGGAAGCGGGGAGGTAGCAGTCATGATCTTATCTAATAATCGCTTCTCAAGAAATAAATGGGACTCCCGAAGAACTATTTCTTTTTGTTAATAGTGCTTCTAATGAGCCCGAAATTGCCTTCAATTAGGCTTCTTCTCTGAACTTTTCCATTATCTCCTAAAATCATCATAAGAATAACCACGAATTTTCCACACATGACCTTTGAGGGCACACTCAAACAATATCCAAACCATTCTGCATTTATGCTGTACTAATTTTAAATGTAAATTTAATTAGAAATACCTGTGGCTTGAATTTTCAAGAAGATATTGCATTTTAAGTTAAAGTTTTGTGATACTATCAAATAGAATGTGTACCTGTAAAGCTAAATTTAAAACTTGGTTAACACTAGATCATTTGCAGTAAAAAAAGAAGGAAAGAAAAAAAAAAAGAAAGAAAGCATGAACCAATAAAGTTTAGCAGTAGAAAAGCAATTTCTTTACTATGATGTCCTCAAGTTTTAAGTCTATTACTCTTAGGTAGCATTCCATGTAAAGTGAGCTACAATTATTGCCATTTCCCTAATACAAATTTCTCTGGTGACTTTAATTTATTGTGTGGGCTCATGTCCTAGACTCTTCATCACGACAGGGTGGCAGCAGAAGAGCACTGCTGTGATGAATGCTAATTCTTAGGAAGCATCTGGGATGTGTGCTCTATATCCTCTCAACACTCCAGTAGTCATGTTGAGCGTCCTTTAAATAGAACATGGGTAATATTGAAAAGTTACTATTTTCTCACCAAGGATTTCTTTTCTGAGACATACTTCTATTTACAAAATTTTGCTATTTTGTTTATCAGTGATGTATTCTATAAACAAAGCCAACAAATAAAAACATCACACAGAAATAGGGAGAAGAATAAAGAGACGGATTTGGACAGCGGGAGATTCATTATCTTACCTTATATATGTACTGCTGAGCTCACAAGGCAGTGAGTTCCAGTGCACAGCTCTGAACCTTCACTACAGAGATGGCCCTGGTTGAACTCTGAGTCACAAAACAAAAGGAATAGATGTGAATGTCAGAGAGGGAAGTGTGTAATCAGTTGTAGGAGAAAAATAGAAGATAATGGGTAATTTGGGTGGTCAGTAAACAGAATGTATAGCCTTAAGTTTCTCCATTCTGGCCTGGCCCTGTGTTCCTGTAGCCACTTATAAAATAATCACTCAGGCTTGCTATTAATTGCAAATTATATGACCCATGGGTCAAGTTTCTTGCTAGCTAGCTCTTATAACTTAAATCAATCCATTTCCATTCATCTATAATGTTACCACATGGCTATGGCACTAACAGTCTTCTGGCATCTTGTTCCTTGGGCAATGGGCTGGTGTCTCCTCTGGACCATGCCTTTCCTCTCTCTGTATCTCTGCTTGAATTTCCCACATGGGTGTAAGCCTTCTTACCTTAGGCCAAAACAAAACAGCTTTATTTATTATCCAATGGGAGCCAAATGTATTCACAGCATACATAAATACACCCCAAAGCACATAATGTACTGTGTGAAATTATCAATCAACAATTTTAAATGTTCATAAAGTGTCTTATTTTACTAAGATAAAATATTAATGAATATCACAAAGTAATTCTGATATAAACCAGGAAAACATTAACCTATCTAAAGGAACTTTATGTGTGATATTTACAGAATAACTAATTAATATTAGAAAAAAATTACATATCAGAAGAAAACAAAGAATATATTTCACTTTTTTAACCATTTAAAAGGGAGATTAATTGTGAATCTTTACTATTAAGTGTATCCAATATAATTAAGTTTTTAAAATATATTCTAGAACCTTGAATCCAGACAAATATATACAGGTACTTATCCAATTAAGAAACTTATTTAGCTGCATGGGATTATTTTTATCTTTATTGCAATCACTGTGCAATTGAAATAATCTGTGGAGAGTGAATGCACCTTGAGTGCTCTCAGTCTTGAAAGTTCTCATTTAGAATTTCTTTAGGCTAATGAAGAACCAGGCCACAGCATCTTTTCTAATGACAAAAATATACAATTTTGAAATGTTTATTGTTCTAATATTGAGTTCCTTTAATATTTTAAATAACAAATCCATCATTTCTTAGGTTATGCTTAATACAAATCTATATATGCATTGAATTTACTCTACCCTGCTAATGCATATAAAAGAAAATGCTTTTAAGTAACAGGCCCATTACTTTAAAACTGCCAATGAAGAGGCTTGGCATGCTTTTTCTCTTTCACATACAAGTGATGAACTGGACTAAAACTATTTTACCTGAGTAATAAACTTTAAGTATGAGAAATGCTAATTATAGCCAATGTCACAGAAGTGCAATGGGTGATTCTGAACTTAAATATCATATTTATCTAGTTCTGAAGCTATAGTAAGAAAGTAAACATTTATATTAGATACACTTTATTTCACTAGGCTGTAATCCTGAAGAGCTTGTTAAGAGGTTTCTGTATATTTTGTTTGTTGTTTGTTTTATTTTGTTGTGGTTCTGGTTTTGTTTGTTTTTATTGTTGTTTTTTTAGGCATGACCTCCCTTTGTAGCTCCAAATGACCTGAAGTAGAATTTAAATCATCCAATAAGACAATAACATCCCAAGCAAGACATCTCTTTGTGTGTATGTGTTTGTGCACTAAGTGAAGTTAAAGAGAAGTTTGTATAAATTTCCACTTTTGAAAACAGTTTTGCCCCTTTCTATTAATGGTATTTGGATCTTTGTTTGGGTAATTACAAACAGGCCTCCAATTGATTAGACCCCTCTATATGCATTTACATACAAATCAATGAATGAGAAATACTATGGCTTCTTTAGGAATCAATTATGAATTTTTATATAATATAACATTGCTATATATTTTAGATATTTTACATAGTCATGACAGAACCTGTCATTTTGTCATTCATTTTGATATTTTTCAGATTTGTTCATAAAATATATTATATTTACATTATTTCCTCTCTTCTCACTCCTTCAAGATAGCCCCCCTACTCTTTCCTATCTGTCTAATTTCAGGGTTTTTTGAATCTCTAATGAAAGAAAAGAGAGAGAGAGAGAGAGAGAGAGAGAGAGAGAGAGAGAGAGAGAGGAGGAAGGGAGGGAGGGAGGGAGGGAAGGAAGAAGAAAGAAAGGAAGGAAGAAGAAAGGAAGGGAGGAAGGAAGGAAGGAAGGAAGGAAGGGAGGAAGAGAGGAAGGAAGGAAGGAAGGAAGGAAGGAAGGAAGGAAGGAAGGAAGGAAGGAAGGAAGGAAGGAAGGAAGGAAGGAAAGAAGGAAGGAAGGAAGGAAACACCAAGCAAAAACAAAAAATCAAAACCTATAAAAACTTGAGAACATTTTGTGCTGGCCAACTTCACCTGAGCATGAGACCTGCTCTAATTGTTGTTGATATACCTATCACGCTCCACTGATGTGCCAACTCACCTCCCCTGCACCAAGCTGGTAACAATTGCAAATAGCTGCTTGGCTAGTGCTTAGGATGTTATACTCATCCCCTTGTTTGTGCAATTATTTTATCAAACTTAAACTTGTGCAGGTCTTGCATGTGCTGTCACAGTATCTCTGAATTCATATGTACATCATTTCATGGTACCTGGAAAATGCTCTTTCCTTGGAGTCGCTCACCATCTCTGATTCCTACAAACTCTCTTCATCTTCTACTTCATAAATCCCTGAGCATTGAAGAGGAGGGTTGGGATGTAGACATCCCATTTTGCTGCAAAGTCTCTCTGAATATTTTCCTTTTGTGGGTTCTGTGCTTGTTTCTATCTACTGCAAGAAGAAATTTCTCTTGAGGGTTAAGTGATACATTGAACTATGGCTATTGCATTATTTCATTAGGAGACATTTGCTTTTATGTTTATTTAGCAGAATAATAATAGTAGGCTTCCCCTCGAGTCTATGACCTATCTAGACTCAGGATCTTGGAGTGATTACCATTATGGGTTCCATCTCATGTCAACTGAATCCCAGACCACATTAAAAAATATGTTATCCACTATGAGTTGACTTCATCCCAGAGATGCAAGGGGGATAGTTCTGTGTATGAAAATCAGTGAGTGCATCCAAGCACATAAAGAGAATACAAGAGAGAAAGCACATGCTCATCTTAGATGCTGAATAGGCCTTTAACAAAATTTAACACCATTTTATGACCAGATTTCTAGAGGGACTATGACTTTAAGGGACAAATCTCTATATAATAAAGGCAATTTACATAAAACCAATAACCAACATCATTTTAAATGGAGAGAATATTATTTTTATAATTTTAACAATATAATATTATCTTTTTAAGAAATGAAAAATATATTTAGTGTATACTAGATATTCAAATTTAAATTCATTTCATGTTTAAAAATTTTAAATATGAGTACTTGTTCATTACATGTTAAATATTAAATACCTTGATGATGTTGATATTATGAATGGACATTCAATAACCATAAAGAAATATCCATAAGCAATTATTCTATGAGAAAATATTATTTTTGTAAAATAGTGGTTTGATTATAATATATATTATATAATATAATATTTATATATTATATAATAACTCATGTATGTTATAAAACTTGGTCATTTTCTCTTCATTTACCTCTTATCACATCTCATTATTTTCCTGTTGCCTTTCTACCCCTAGTCATTCCCATTTAATTTCTCTGCTCTTTGCTTAATGTTTTAGATACCTCTTATAAAAAAAAAAAAAACAGGTTATATGAGTTTTTATGGAACTAGTTATTTCACTTAAAACAATTCCTCTAAATTCCACCCAAATTCCTGAAAAAGACAAAATTTCTTTCTTTGTGATCCATTAGTTTCCATTGTCGTGCATTGAATATTTTCAGTACCTACTCATCATCTGATAGGCACTTAGGCAACTTTCTATAATATAAGTTTACAGCTATCTCTAATATAAATGGTCTTTGATTTTTCTGAGGGGTATAATTTGATCACATGAGAGTCTTATTTTCAATTTTTTGAGATAAATTATTACTGTCTTCAAGGGTACAAAGACTAATTTACTGGACCAACGAAGATTTATAAAACTTTGTTTCTCTCTAAACCTGTATTCTCTTCAAAGGCTGTTGTAGTGTTTTCTTGATGACAACCATCCCAAAAGGTATAAAATGGAATCCCAATGTAAATTTGATTGCTGAAAATGTGAACATTATATCCTTATGCATCATGGAAAAGCAGAAGAAAATTACTCTAAAATTCCATCTCATTCAATCAGAATGACTATGGTCAAAACCACATTCGACTACAAATGATGGCAAAAGTATAAGAGAAAATTAATCCTTATGTACTGTGGGTGTGAATGTAAATTAGTCTAGCCACAGTTGAAATTAGTTTTGAAGATACTTAGGAAAAAAGATAAAGCAAATCACCAACAACAAAATCCTATATAAACCAGCTCTATGTCTCCTAGCTTGGTGCTTCTCAAAAGAGAAATAGAAAATGTGGTGTATATGCATGATAGAGTTTTAATCATAAAACAGAACACAATTATGCCATTTCATTTAAAATGGATGGGACAGGAGAACTTCCAGTTAAGTGAAATAAGACAGACAACATAGAATGCCAAATATCGAGTTTGGTATCATGTAGGTTAAAAAACAACAACAAAATAGAAGAAGCCTATTTGAAAAGAACAGAGGCACAGTGGGTAGAGAAAGAAGAACATGCAGAACATTGTGCATCTGCATTATAGTTTAAACCAGGAACAACGCACACTCCAGCATTGTAATTTTACCTCAGGATTGCTCTGCTCCTATCATCTGTTGTATTTTCATGTGGATTTCAGCCACATTTTCTGTTTTTGAAGAATGTCATAATTTTGGTGAATATTACATTGAGAATGTAAATATCTTTTGGCAATATGTCCATTTAAACAATTTCATTTCTGTCCTTTAATGGACATATTTAGTATTTTCAACTTGAGGAACTTTTATATTCTATATTTTCTTTCTTCAGTGTGTCCCAATTTTCATTACACACATCTTTAACAACCTTGGTTATGTATGTGACTGCTTTTATTATTTGTGTATTTTTGCTTTAGTTTTTGTCATTTTGAAATACCCTCTTATGTTACCCAGGGTGGCCTCAAGGTCACTATTTCGAGGCAATTGATCTACAATTTATGCCACATCTTGAGTACTGGTGCCATGTGCCACTATACGCTGCTTATTTGATATGTTAGAAGTGGTAGCAATTTGACTGCGTCATTTTTTAGGGTTGTCTGTCTTTTCAGTTTTTGACACCACTGTTGATTGTAATATTTTCCTGACACACTTTTTCAGTGAGGTGAGCGTCAATGTGCCAGAAAGTTTCTGGACATTGTAAGTTGATTTTTGTAGTATGCTGTTTTGATGAAAGTGTTTATGAGAAGTTAGAGTTTGCCAGAGAAGTTTTATGGTATTACAAGTACAATATCTAGGTTTCTTTTAGTTTGTTTTGTTTTGTTTATGTTTTTCCCAAATACAGGTTTCACTCTTTTTTTTAATTACTTATATACCTATGACTAAGATTTTAATTGTTTTCCTGAATATAAATGACTTGACATACTCATTCCTGAAATTGGAGAAAATGCTTTTAGATTTTTTTTCATTCAGAATAATGTTTGATGTTTGTTTTTCTCATATGGAGATATGATCCCTCTAATCCTAGTTTATTTGGGGCTTTTTATCATGGAAGAGGTTAGATTTTTCCATTTGAAATAACCATGTTGATTTGTGCTAGAATCTAAATGTTATGTTGTCCTTATTGATTTTCATAAGATAAAAAATAATATATTTACCTTACTCTTGGCAAATATTGATCAATAAATATCACTGTGATTTTAAGTGACCTATCTAGAATTTATGTTAGTCTATCTATCAATCATAAATCTATCCTTTAATTTTTTCTACCTACTTGATTACCAATATATAATCTATTTATATAATGCAAATCATATCCTATATTAATGATGTACTTGATCTTGTAAATAAAGCAAAGTTTATTGTTAGAAGGAAAGCAAATGTGTTTTTATGTATATAAAGAGCTTTATTGGCTAACAAGTAACAATAAAATTCATGGCTAATAAATACTGGAAAATGTATTTTTTCTGATCTTAATTCTTTTAAAATGTTTTGGATATCATATTTAGTTTGTCTTTTTCATAATATATCATCATTATATTATTTCCCATCCTTCTAGATCCTCACCATCTGCCTACCAACTCACCTTCATATTCTCTCTCTTTCTTTCTCTCTCTCTCTCTCTCTCTCTCTCTCTCTCTCTCTCTCATATATTCCCAACTCACCTTCATATTCTCTTTCTTTTCTCTCTCTCTCTCTCTCTCTCTCTCTCTCTCTCTCTCTCTCTCTCTCTCTCTCTCTCATATATTCACTCTCATGAAACCAAGAACTCACAAAAAAACCTAGCAAATATGGAGTTGTGTTGAAATGGATCTACCTTGGAGTGTGGTTGATAAATCTCTGGTGGATAAAACTGATTTTTTTCTTTCACAGTATATATAAATTGAAATAGCTTCCTTGTTAGGAGTGGGACATTGTGTCTGCTTCCTCTTCCATGGGCTATTATGTTGTGTGATTTGAACTTGTACATAGACACTTTTGTTTCACTTACATATGTATTTTTTCAAGAGCATAAAAAAAATTTAGTCTCTTCTGTGTTCTATAAGACACATACTGTCATTACCAACAGTACTGAGTAAGAAAACTGAATCTCAGAATGTTTTGTGTAAGAGAAATGGATACCTGTATACTTTTATTGTAGATATGTAAAGTAAATCTTGAGAGATAGGAACATGGTTTAGCAGGTGAAGGAATCTGCTACACAAGCCTGCTGACCTGAATTCAATTCTCAATACCCACGTAGAAGTGAAAGGAGAGAACAGATTTTACAGTATTGTCCTCTGATATCAGCATATACATATTGTGTGCCCTTTTACACATAATATAAATACCAGACACTAAATAAATAAGTAAATAGTTTAATACATTTTAAGATGCCTTAAATACAAAGGCACTTTTCAGATTTATTTTAAATACTGAAAATGTTTAATGCATCACAAACCATAATGATGAAAATGTATTCTGGGGTGAAAAAACAAACAAGAAAAAATGAACAAAAATGGCTCCTTAGTCATTTAGTTTCCTTTCAGTATTAACGATTATTGTATTCCAACTGTGCAGGTAAAATAACACATATTCAAATTAGACACAACAGTATCAATGACTAGCAATATGTACAAGAAATGTCTCATTTGCTCAAAAACTTATGGTTCCTGACATAATGATGGGACCAGTTAATCCAAGATGGTCAAATAAATTAGAATGTAGAAAGTATAATTGATATAAGAAAGCAAAAAGGAGTGATAAGGAGATTTTTGATGGAATATTTTGAAGATTTCTAATTTCCTGACAGACTCAAATTGTGTAAAAATTTAATTCTTAATTGTAATTCATTAATATTATAATGGGACAGAGTAATATTTATAGAATTACAATATATAAAGAGTATTCATTAAATGTATTACCATACAAAAACCACAGAAAACATATATAATACACCTTTCATTGGAACAAACATTTTTAACAAAACAGAATCTGTGATGGTATTGTAATCTAAGTGATGTGAATGTCATATAAATTAATTATTTTTTTCATAACAGACAATAAAGGACATTTCCAATTTTGTAAATAGGAGTAAGGAAGCCTGACTTTATTATGTTAACCCTGCACCTACTAAAGTGAAATGTGGTAAGAAGAAAAGAAAATAATATAAAATAAAGTGTGAAATAGGTTGAGTGCACTACATCTCTTCATTTTGACACTTAATATCCTTTAATCATAATTAAATATATTTTTGTATACAGATGGGTCTCCTTCCCTAAAAGACTTCATGAAGATAATGATACCCTAAGGAAATAAAAGGTCCAGAAATTACATGAAGTAGAAGAAAAACAAACAAAAACTAAATCAAAAAAGAAGAAAAACAACCAAACAATAAGCAATTACAGCTAAGAATCCAGAAGCAAAACTCAAATAATATCATTCCATCAGCCATTATGCGTTAGAGCCATCCTTGCTTTAAAGGGACAGATACTCTCTTGGATATTCCAGCTTTTACAGAAACCATGTCACAAATTTTTGAGAGATAAGAGGTGAGTTCATGGTAGCAGTTGGATGGTGAAGAAAAAGGGTTGCAAATCATGTAAATACAGCACACCTGTAGGAAATTCACACACACACACACACACACACACACACACACACACACAAAAAAAAAAAAAAAAAACCCACATTCAATTTAAAAAATGTACCTACTTTTTAAACTCCTGAAGCTGGAGTGTTTTGTTAAAAACAATTATCCTTGGTAGAATTTTAAGGAAAATTATTCATATTATAAACTAAAAGTGTAATGATTTTAATACTGATTAATGTAATGACTTAATGGTTATGGAGCTAATCAATGAAACATGATAGAGCATTAAGGTAATGTATCAACAATAAAAATTTGTGGCAGACAAAGTTGAATTTGACAGGACAAAAGTAAGAAACTGCTAAGAAGGGTTGGAATACAGAAGATAATGCTTTTGTCCTTTAATCATAAATTAGAGAACACAGTTCCAAGACTGCTTTCAAGTTTGAGAAAGACAAGAACATATGACTGAAAATTTTGTAGGAGTATGAGTGGTTCTCAAAATAAATATAATTATTTGTTCAAGAATTACAATATAATGCAGATAACATGGCAACAAGAGAAAGTCATACATCAATATGGTGAACAAAAGGCCAAATTGATTCATAGATTTTGAAGATGTGCCTCATAGAGATGCTTGAAAGACTTCTAAGGTAGAGAACAACAACTCTACATTATTTTTAGAGTTTGTTTCCAAATCTATAGACATACTTCACCATCTCATAATTTTGGCTAATTTTGTTAGTCCAAATTATAAAGAATTGGCAAGTGAAGGAGGGAAGAACTGGACAGAGAGACACACACAGAGTGAAAAAAAAGAGGAATGTATATTGTGTAATGTGTGCTTGTGAAAGAAAGAGAGACAATGGGAAAAAAGTGAAGGAGTGAGAGTCCTGTTAAATGTGTGAGGAATAATGAAGTGTTTTGCTTCATTATGAAGATGGGGATAAATCATGCATGAAGATTAATATAAGAATTTAAGAAACTTATAGCAGCCCAGACCAGAAAAAAAAATACCTGTGACCTATAAAACAGAAGGCTATTCTGAATAAAATTCACGTTGCACACAGTGCAGGAAAGGGTAACTCCAAGGACTCAGTAAAGTTACTCAGAATATTGCCTATGGTGCACAACAAAGCCTTCACCCAGAAGCTGGCAGCGTTGGCTACCTTTCAGGAGTGACTCAGTACATGACCGATGCATCCACTCCTCATCACCTGTTTCTTTGGACATATGCTTAATCTCTGACTATAAAGTATGTAGCATGAAACTACATTCCACAGCAGAGGCCTCTTAATTCACAAGTGTTTAATTCAAAATGAGTCGTATCTGAGTTATCCTCCTCTCTTTTTAGCCATAATTTGTATGTCAAGAGGTAAGATGTTTGATTTTATTTTCATTTTTTGGTTTTATTTTGTTATTATTATTATTATTGGAGAAAATGAGAAAGAATGTGATGTTGGGTTAAGAGTTTAATGAAAGGGTGTGATAGGAATTATGGAAGAGAATATACATGTTCAAAATATATGAAAATATGACTGGATTTTAAAAAGTAGAAGAGAACAATGATGTCTCAGTGCATAAAAGCACTTATCATTAAGGCAACAGATCAGAGTTGATTCCAGAATCTACCCATTTGGGAGGAGAGAAACAAACTTATTCCCATAAATTCTGATCACCATGCATGTGTTGCTGTACACAGACTCCAGCTCTTATACAAAAAGTAAATAAATAAAATGTAATTTAAACTGTGGTCTTTGTAGTAGCATAGACAATAGTAAATCCCTTATGTTATAACTAGAGCCAGATAAAAAATAAGAAAAAACGACTATAACCTTTTTATGATATTGGGACATATTTTATGGAAGCCTATCTGCTATAATTAAAACACTTTAAAGTTAAATATCAAGAACTGAAGTTTGTACGTACTTTACAAAGGGAGTATCTAATACATAGAGGCATTTGAAAGCTAATGTTGAATGAAATATACGATGTGCTGAAGTTTGAACATTATAGTGACAACATCAAACACTCACATTGACATAATAAAGGATTTAGTCATTTACTCTGCACTGATCATTCTTTTACGTAATCAGAGTTATTTGCAGAAAACTAACCTAACATTTTTTGTAAGAATGATAAGAAACAGAATATTATGTCATGGGATTAATTATAATACATTAGGTGGGAGATAAAGAGATTTAAGCCACAAATCGACCTATGGGCAGGGATTTCATCAAACACATTTATTAAATAAAATATCTTTGATCTGAAAATGACTTAAAATGTGTATGAGTGTCAAAGAAGAAAGCAAGATATTTTGGTTTACTCTAATTATGATTTCTATGTGAAATTATAACATTTCTGAAAATAATTTATTTCAATTTCTATGATGATATAAAAAGTATTTTAGAAATAAAATTAATGATAGAAGAAGTATGAGGTTAGTAATGCAGTTTTGAGATTAATACTGAAAAATGTGTCTTGATTCTAGCATCAGTTTTGATGAGGAGTTCTTTGTTTCCTCAGTGAACCAAGATTGCATTTACTCTTTGGGAGAATTATTGTTCAAGAAGAGTGACTATTCACTGTTTGTTTGTGTCTGTTTTGGTATTACTTGGGGTTAGACCTGGGGTCTTGTACATACTCTACCACTAATTTCATCTAGTTATTTTTAATGTTTTCATGTCCTTCAGCTAAATTGTGCTTCCTGTACAACTCACTAGTAATCCTGCTGCTTCAGGAATGGAAAGAAAACTAGACCTGAATGTGACATAAAAATTTCAATTCTCTTCCTTCACTCTTTCCAGATTTTCCCCACATCACTATCAACCAAACTTTGTATTTCTTCTCACTCACTGAAAAAAAAAAAAGTAATAACACCCAAAAATCAAAACGAACAATTTTTTTTTTAATGGGACACTACTTTGATGGGCTACTACTTTTATCTGGTCAATGGATAGATACCAGTTTGATTTGTGACTGAGGGTCAATTCCATAAAGACCTTTATACTGATAGGTGACATAGGTTCATTAAAGCTTCACTATTGTTCAAGCGTTGTGAGGCAAACATTGTATTCTCCTTTTAACTGTGGAAAATTCAGCTTGGTGTGGACTCTAGACAAAATTCTAAGACACCACCCTATAAGAAGTGACTTCGATGATTAATTTTTACTTATAACCTGATAGGCACAGTCACAGTAAAGACCTCTGCCCTAGGTCCATGGAGGCCTGCTTAGGTAGTCAGGTAGAGAGTGACTATGAATGGCAACAAGAAAAAAGGGTTTAGGTCATTTTGAGTTCACTGGCAAATGTAATTGTCAGTTTAAAGAAAGAGGTAGGAAAGGGAGCCCACACACAGGCAGGAACAATTCCTTTATGTCTGAGTTCTGACAGAGGCCTGAGCCATGTGGGTGTGGCAGGAACATCTAATGTCTAGGCAGCATCCTTTGTGGTATTCTTCCAATTGCTTAAGTCATTTACTGAGACACTAAGCATATTTTCAAGTGTCTTTGAGTGGACTCATCTACTTGTATTAAATTACTTATTTACATTTGACCTTGTTTCTCCTCCAGGAATATTTTAACTGAAATGGAAGATGAGGATGCTTCACACAACGTATCCCTTCTTTCATCCTATCAGCTTTACATTTATGAAATGGATCACTAATGCAATCCCATCTCACTTCACATTTTTTTCCTTAGGAATTCATTCACATTCAATTATTCTGTTATCTGTCTCTTTCCAATGACTTCTTAAGAAGTGTCCGATCCTTCAAATTCTTTGCTGGTTAAAAAGTAAGACATAATACTGTGTTACTGTGCATTTCAAATGGATCCCCAGTTCACTTGACATATGAATTCATATTCACAGCTTTATACTTTTAAATAGGACAGAGAAAGGTGTTTTAATAAAATAATATATTTCACATCATTGCCCAGCCTAATGGTATTATTTTTAAAATACAATCTAAAGTAAAATCTACTGGTTATTATATTTCCTTTATTATATCAAAAGTAAGATTAACATAATTTGCATGTATTTCTTCTAGTACTATGGAAGAATAAATGGGTAGTAGAATATATTTTCTACCTGAAAGAGTAAGAGAAAATAAACTGCATGGTGTTTTAAGGTTTAAACAATAGGTTTTTAAGAGTGGCTGCCCCTGTGTGAAGACGGTGAAAGAAAAAGGATTAAAGAACACCTTGTGGTTGTGTTTACTTCAAAAATATCTGGTGTCCCCATTCTGCCATTATCTTTTATAAAGTGTTTCATTTTATCAATTTAAAAGTCTGCAATTCAGCCCCCACACTAGCCTTTCCTGTTCCAATTGGCAACCACCAACAAAACAAGGTCTCCTTGAGACCTTGACAAGACTTTTCTATCAGAGACACCTCCCTGAAAGAATCAGAGATCATTGTGAATAGGTGTCTGAAAGACTAAGACCAAAGGCAGGGCATGATGACAAGGAAACTATTTTCTGGACATGTCAAGCTACTATACTTTTCAGCTTTTAGAATTTTTTCAGGAATAAACAAGACTTTTGAAACATCAAGAGAAATCCTAGTTTAAAGATGGGAGTTGAACAGGAAGTCTCACCCCAGTTTAGAAGATTTTTTTTAATATTTCCAGAATTTTGATCATATTTATCTTCTCCATGAAGTCCCCCAGCTCCTCCCTAAATCCTTATTTAACTTTATATTCTCTCTCTCTCTCTCTCTCTCTCTCTCTCTCTCTCTCTCTCTCTCTCTCTCTCCCTCCCTCCCTCCCTCTCAAATAAACACCATGGAGGCCAGTTTGTGTTGCCCACTACTGTTGGTCATGGGATCTATATCTGGTGTCACTCCACTGAACAAAAACTGTACTATCCCAGGAGCAAGCAAGCAAATGCAATAGCTCCCCAACACTTCATGTCCAACTCCCATCCTCCATAAGGAATTTTATGTGGTTTAAGGTCGTGTAGGGCCTATTGATGCTATCACAGCAGTTCTGAGTGAATGTGTGCATCTGCCCTGTGGTGTATGGAAAATACTATGTCCCTAACATCGCTTCACCACCTCTGGCTCTTAGAATCTTTCTGCCCCTCTGCTGTTACGATTGGTGAATTGTGTAATGAGGGGTCGATTATGTCCCATCATCAAGACTGACAATTACAGTGAAAGAGATCAGAGGTTATGGAAAATTAAATGCTAAGTCAAACTTAGGTTTTAAGTTGTACAAATATACTAATGAGTAATTATACTGGAGCATCTATTTTTATGAATGTAAGAATATAAATTTTCTATGATTTATAAAACAAAACAAAACATTGAAGTTATCTCACAAAGTGTTGTTCTATAAATACAAGATGTCCTGTCAATATCATCTTTAGGGTCCAGGAGATCTTCATAATAGTGATCTTTAGAACTGTATTCTCATTGTCTGAAACACTTTATACTCATACTGGAGGAGAGTACAGACACTTGGGTGTCTATCAATATCTTACTCATATTAGTATTCATCATCAGAATCATCATGTTTTGAATGTACATACAAATTTATTTAAAAAAAACATTTACATGTACAGCTGCAATAAGTCCCCCCAGTATCATTCACTTCTGAAGCTTGGTACCTACTCATATTAATAAAACATTATATTTTCAACATAAATTCTGTCAAAAGCATGTCCTTGACAGGCTTTGTTTTATAAAGAGAAAAGGCAAAACAGAAAAAGAAAACACATGAGCAAGAGAAGAAGAAATAAATGCAAAAAAGAATGTCCAAGTTTAGGGACTATTCTTTACACCCTTGCAGTTATAGGAAATGGTGAGTAAATTCATTCAAAAAAGAATAAAGGTCTTCTATTTGGAGGAAAAGCAAGGGGAGAATCCTGGTTTGGATTAAACAGCCACTACATTTTAATCATTGTTAAAATTTTGTAGGCAGAAGTAAACACATAAACACAAAGATAAAGAGAAATCACAAGTAAGCTCATTAACTACAGTAGGAACATCTGGATCATATAAAGTGTGACTTGTTCTATTTATTCTATAATCTTTAATCACCACAAGCAACCTGTGGACTACAGATGTCAATGTCCTTGTTATTAAAATAAAGCATTGGTTTTAGAAGGTTGCCTTACCAAAGAACCATAACTGATAAGTGTTACAACATTTTTAATAACAAGATTGAGCTTGTAATGCCTAACATGCATGTTCCATGAAGCTTAAGTCATAAGAATTGCTGTTACCAGAGGTACAAAATTATCAGGATATGCATCTAATCCAAAATAAACATTGTGAGGAACATGTTTAAAGCTTCTAGTTTGGAAATTTATTAGGGTTCTCTAGAGTCACAGATTTTATGGGATAAACTCTCTCTCTCTCTCTCTCTCTCTCTCTCTCTCTCTCTCTCTCTCTCTCTCTCTCTCTCTCTCTCATTGGAATTATGGTGACTTACAGGCTACAGTCCAGCTAATCCAACAATGGCTGATAAGTAGTTGCTCAGTCCACAAAGCTGAATGTCTTAGCTGGTCTAGTGTAGTCTAGAATATCAAAGAAGTAGGCTCCAATGCCAGTGATGGAATGGATAAGCTAGCAAAGCAAGGCCAAACAAGAAATGAGCAAAAGCTTTCTATCCTTGTATAGATTTCCAGCAGAAATTATAACCAATATTAAAAGTATGTCTTCCTGCATCAAGATTTGGATCAGAGGTGTGTGTCTTCCTAACTCAAAGGTCCAGACTATAAGTGTATTCACCAATTTCTGAATAGTAATTCATTCCAGACATAGTCAAGTTGATAACCAAGAGTAGTCTTTAAAAGTCCCTCTTTGCAAATTTGGCACACAATCATATCTCTTGCCATAATTTCCAAATGAAAACAAAAACAGGTCATAATAATACCTAAACATAATATAACTATGAAAACAAAACAGGTCATAATAACACCTAAATATAACTACCCCAATACAATAATAAATGCAGCACATATTTAACCAGATCATAGTTATGACTGACATGATATAACTATCATTATAAATTTAGAATAAGGGGCAATATCCCTTAAGGGACATTCTTAGTATCTTAAAATTAAATATGGTATCTAGTTGTTATTATATTAATTGATCTTACAATATATGATAAAGAAATTGAAATAAAACACAAATATATGTGTAAATGCCTTCATAACAAAATAAAAGAGAAGCACTCATGTCAATTATAGTCCTCATTTCTGTAAATAGCCACATGGCCTAAGCTGGCATTTATAACTACCTTCCTCTACTGTCCACCCTGTATTTCCTCCACTCCGGGGAAGCACCTCAGCTGGTTTTGGCTCTTTTTCTTTTTTTTTTAATTGTCATACTTTTATTTAATGAAAAAAAAATTATAAAGGTTAGTATCCAAACTTCTCATGTAAAAATCAAAGATATTATTAAGAAAATGAGCCATTGATCAAAAGACAATTGGTAGGAAATGACATTCATGCTACCAGAGAGCGGGAATGTATTTTCTTTCTTTTTTTTTTTTATTAAGGAAATTTTTATTCATTTTACATTCCAAATACAGATCCCCCTTCTCCTCCCTTCTCCTGCCCCTCCTGTCTTCCCTCTCAGCCCACACCCCATTCACTACTCCAACAAGACAAGGTCTCCAATGGGGAGTCCACAGAGCTTGGTGTATTCAGTAGAGGCAGGTTCAAGCCCCTCCACCTGCCTCAAGGCTGTTTGAGGTATCCTACCATAGGTAGTGGGCTCCAAAAAACCCTGTTCATGCACCAGGGATGAATCTTGATTCTATTGCCCAGGGGGCCCATCAAGCTACACAATTGTCTTGCTTATGCAGAGGGTCTAGTTTAGTACCATGGATGCTCCACAGCTGTTGGGCTAAAGTTCAGGAAATCCCACTAGTTTGGTTTGGTTGTCTCTTTAGGTTTCCTCATCATGATCTCAATGCCCTTGCTCATAGAACCTCTCGTCTCTTTCTTCCACTGGACTCCTGGAGCTAGGCCTGGTATTTGGCTGTGAATTTCTGCATCTGTTTCCATCAGTTACCGGATGAAGTCTCTGTGATGCCAGTGAGGGTTCTCACTGATCTGATTACTGGAGTAAGCCAGTTAAGGTACACTATTACTAGTAGTCTAAACTGGGGTCTCCTGGGAACCTCCCCAGCATATGGCCTCTCCCCATTCCCCATGACATCTGCCTCCATCATGGTATCACCTTCACTGCTCCCCCACTCCATCCCTGCTCCAGCTCGACCATACCTTATGTTCCCTCATGTTCTCTCCTCCCACCACACCCCACACTCCATTGCCCTACCTCATCCACAGTTTACTCATAGAGATCTCCTCTATTTCCCTTTTCCATGGCAATCTATGCATCCCTCTTAGTGTCCTCCCCGTTAGCTTGCTACTATGGAGCTATTACTTGTAGTCTGGTTATTCTGTGCTTTACATCTAGTACCTGCTTATGAGTGAGTATATACCATGTTTGTTCTTCTGAGTCTGGGTTATCTCACTCAGCATGGTATTTTTCTAGTTCATACATTTGCCTGCAAATTTCATGTTGTCATTGTTTTTTATTGCTGAGTAGTACTCCATTGTGTATATGTACCACATTTTCTTTATTCATTCTTTGGTTAAGGGCATCTAGGTTGTTTCCAGATTCTAGCTATTATAAATAATGCTACTATGAACATAGTTGAGTATGTGTTGTTGTGGTATGATTGAGTGTTCCTTGGGTATGTGCTCAAGAGTGTTATAGCTGGGCCTTGAGGAAAATTGATTCCCAATTTTCTGAGTAACTACCCTATTCATTTCCAAAGTGGCTGTGCAAGTTTGCAAACCCACCAAAAGTGGAGGAATGTTCTATTTACTCCAAATCCTCTCCAAGATAAGATGTTATCAGTGTTTTTGATCTTTGCCATTCTGACAGGTGTAATATGGTATCTCAGAGTCTTTTGATTTGCATTTCCCTGATGACTAAGGGTGTTGAGCAATTCCTTAAATGTCATTTGGCCATTTGATATTCTTCTGTTGAGAATTCTCTGTTTAGCTCTGTAGCCCATTTTTTTAATTGGGTTGTTCAATATTTTGATGTCTAGTTTCTTGAATTCTTTATGTATTTTGGAGATCAGCCCTCTGTCAGATGTGGTATTGGTGAAGACTTTTTCCTGTTCTGAAGACTGTCCTTTTTGTCTTATTTACCATGTTTTTTGCATTACAGAAGCTTCTTCATTTCAGGAGGTCCCATTTACTAACTGTTGCTCTCCATGTCTGTGCTACTGGTGTTATATTTATGAAGTGAACTCCTGTGCCAATATGTAGATGATTTTTGGAAATATAATCATTTTTAAGATGTTAATCCCACCTATCCATGAGTATGGGAGATTTCTCAATTTTCTGATATCTTCTTTAATTCCTTTGTTCAGAAACTTAGAGTTCTTGTCACACAGGTCTTTCACTTGCTTAGTTAGAGTTACCTAAAGATGTTTTATATTATTCGTGGCTATTGTAAAGGGTGATGTTTCTCTGAATTCTTTCTCAATTTATTTATCATTTGTGTATAGGAGAGCTACTTATTTATTTTTTTTTTTTTAGTATACCTTGTATCCCGCTATGTTACTGAATTTGTTTAGCAGCTGTAGGTGTTCCTTGGTAGAATTTTTGGGGTCAGTTATATATACTATCATATGGTCTGCAAATAGCAAAAGTTTGATTTTGTCCTTTCCAAGTTGTAGCCCTTGATCTCCTTTTGTTGTCTTATTGCTCTAGCTAGAACTTCAAGTACTGTATTGAATAGATATGGGGACAGTGAACAGCCTTGTCTTGTTTATGATTTCAGTGGAATCACCTTGAGTTTCTCTCCATTTAATTTGATGTTGGCTGTTGGCTTGCTGTAAATTGCCTTTATTATGTTTAGGTATGTTCCTTGTTTTCCTGATCTTTCCAAGACTTTTATCATGAAAGTGTGTTGGATTTTGTCAAAGGCTTTTCCAGCATCTAATGAGATAATCATATGTTTTTTTTTTCAGTTTATTTATATGGTGTATTACATTGACAGATTTTCATAAGTTGAACAATCCTTGCATCTCTGGAATCAAGCCTACTTCATCATGGTGAATACTTTTTTTTGAAATGTTCTTGGTTTCAGTTTGCCAGTATATTGAGTATTTTCGCATCAGTGTTCATGAGGAACATTGGTCTGTAATTCTTTCTTTGTTTCTTCTTTGTGTGGTTTGTTTACCAAGGTAACTGTAGCCTCATAAATACAATTTTGTAATGTTCCTTCTGTTTCTATTATGTGGAACAATTTGAAGAGTATTAATATTATTTCTTCTTTGAAATTCTGGTAGAATGCTGCACTGAAAACATCTGGTTCAGGGCATCATTTTTGGGAGACTTTTAATGACTGTTTCTATTTCCTTAGGGGTTATAGGTCTATTTAAATTTTTTATCTGATCTGGATTTAATTTTGGTTTATGGTACCTATCCAGAAAATTGTCCATTTCTTTTAGCCTTTCCAATTTTGTGGAGTAAAGATTTTTGAAGTATGACCAGATGATTCTCTGGATTTCCTTGTAGTCTGTTGTTACATTCCCTTTTTATTTTAGATTTTGTTATTTTGGATGTTCTCTCTCTGTTCTTTGGTTAGTTTGGATAAGGGCTTGTCTATCTTGTTTATTTTATACAAGAACCAACTCTATGTTTCATTGACTGTTTGTATTGTTCTCATTGTTTTTATTTTATTGATTTCAGCCTTCAATTTGATTATTTCCTGGCATCTATTCCTCCGAGGTGAGTTTGCTTCTTTTTGTTCTAGAGCTTTTAGGTGTACCATTAAGTCACTAGTATGTGATTTCTCCAACTTCTTCATGTGGGTATTTAGTGCTATGAATTTTCCTCTTAGCACTGCTTTCAAAGTGTCCCATAAGTTTGAATGTCTTATACATTTCTTTTCATTGTATTCTAGGAAGTCTTTATTTCTTCCTTAACCCATTGGTGATTCAGTTGAACATTATTCAGTTTCCATGAGATTGTAGGCTTCCTGTAAATTTGATGTTGAAATCTAACTTTAAGCCATGGTGGTCTGACAAAATACAGGAGGTTATTCCAATATTTTTGTATCTGTTGAGATTTGCTTTGTGACTGAGTATGTGGTCGATTTTAGATAAGGTTCTATGGCATGCTGAGAAGAAAGTATATTCTTTTTTTTTATCCTGTTTATTTTTTTCTTTTATTTTACAATACTATTCAGTTCTACATAACAGCCACATATTCCCTTGTTCTCCCACTTCCTGCCCCCCTCCCCTTCCCCCCAGCACACCCCCCATTCCCACCACCTCCAGATCAAGGCCACCCCCGAGGACTGAGATCGACCTGATAGATTCAGTCCAGGCATGTCCAGTTTCCTCCTCCCAGATTGAGCCAAGTGTCCTTGTATAAGTCCCAGGTTTCAAATAGCTATCTCATGCAGCGAGCCCAGGACCTGGTACCACTGCCTAGATGCCTCCCAAACAGATCAAGCCAATCAACTGTCTCACCTATTCAGAGGGCCTGATCCAGTTGGGGCCCCTCAGCCTTTGGTTCATAGTTCATGTGTTCCCATTCATTTGGCTATTTGTCCCTGTGCTTTATCCAACCTTGGCTTCAACAATTCTCGCTCATATAAACCCTCCTCTTTCTCACTAATTAGACTCCCAGCACTCCACCCAGGGCCTAGCCATAGATGTCTGCATCCAGATTCCTCAGTCCTTGGATGGGGTTTCTGGCACAACTATTAGGGTGTTTGGCCATCCCATCACCAGAGTAGGTCAGTCCCGGCTGTCTCTCGGCCATTGCCAGCAGTCTTTTGTGGGGGTATCTTTGTGGATTTCTGTGGGCCTCTTTAGCACTTTGTTTCTTCCTTTTCTCACGTGGTCTTCATTTACCATGGTCTCCTATTCCTTGTTCTCCCTCTCTGTTCTTGATCCAGCTGGGATCTCCTGCTCTCTTTCCCTTGACCATTGCTGTTCATTGTTCCCACTCATGTCCAGGCTGTTCATGTAGATCTCAGCCATTTCTCCATCATTGGCTGATCCCCATGTCTTTCTTGGGGTCCCATTTTCCAGGTAGCCTCCCTGGTGATGTGAGTAGCAGTCCAGTCATCCTTGTTCCACATCTAGTATCCTCCTATGAGTGAGTACATACCATATTTGTCTTTCTGAGTCTGGGTTACCTCACTCAGGATGCTTTTTCCTAGATCCATCCATTTGCCTGCAAACCTCATGATGTTATTGTTTTTCTCTGCTGAGTAGTAGTATTCCATTGTGTATATGTGCCACAATTTATTTATCCATTCTTCAGTTGAAGGCCATCTAGGTTGTTTCCAAGTTTTGGCTATTACAAACAATGCTGATATGAACATAGCTGAGCAAGTGCTCTTGTGGTATGATTGAGCATTTCTTGGGCATATGCCCAAGAGAGGTATAGCTGGATCTTGAGGGAGATTGATCCCCAGTTTTCTAAGAAAGCGCCATATTTACTTCCAAAGTGGTTGTACAAGCCTGCATTCCCACCAGCAGTGGTGGAGAGTTCCCCGAGTTCCACATCCTCTCCAGCATAAAGTGTCCTCAGTGTTTTTGATCTTCAACCTCCTGTGTTCTATCAAACCACCATGGTTTAAAGTTAGATTTCAAAAACTACAGAAAACCTACAATCTCATGGAAACTGAATAATGCTCAACTGAATCACCAATGGGTTAAGGAAGAAATAAAAAAAAGAAATTAAAGATTTCCTAGAGATCAATGAAAATGAAGACACCACATACCCAAACTTATGGGACACTATGAAAGCAGTGCTAAGAGGGAAATTCATAGCACTAAATGCCCACATAAAGAAGTTGGAGAAATCTCACACTAGTGATTTAACAGCACACCTGAAAGCTCTAGAATAAGAAGAAGCAAAGTCTCCCAGGAAGAATAGACGCCAGGAAATTATCAAAGTGAGAGGTGAAATTAATAAAATAGAAACTAAGAGAATAATACAAAAAATTAATGAAACAAAGAATTGGTTCTTTGAGAAAATCAACAAGATAGACAAGCCATTATCCAAACTAACCAAAAGACACAGAGAGAGAATCCAAATCAACAAAATCAGAAATGAAAAGTGGGACATAACAACAGACATTGAAGAAATCCAGAGAATTATCAGGTCATATTTCAAAAATCTCTACTCCACAAAACTGGAAAACCTAAAAGAAATGGACAATTTTCTGGATAGGTTCCACATACCTAAGTTAAATCAAGACCAGATAAACTATTTAGATAGTCCAATAACCCCTAAGGAAATAGAAACAGTCATTAAAAGTCTCCCAACCAAAAAAAGCCCAGGACCAGATGGTTTCAGCGCAGAATTCTACCAGATCTTCAAAGAGTTAATACCAATACTCTCTAAATTTTTCCACATAATAGAAACAGAAGGGACATTACCAAACTCCTTCTATGAGGCTACAATAACCCTGATTCCCAAACCAAACAAGGATACAACAAAGAAAGAGAACTACAGACCGATCTCCCTCATGAACATTGATGCTAAAACACTGGCAAACAGACTCCAAGAACACATCAGAACAATTATCCACCATGATCAAGTAGGCTTCATCCCAGGGATGCAAGGGTGGTTCAACGTATGAAAGTCTGTCAATGTAATACACCATATAAACAAACTCAAAGAAAAAAACCACATGATCATCTCACTAGATGCAGAAAAGGCATTTGACAAAATCCAACACCCCTTCATGATAAAAGTCTTAGAGCGATCAGGAATACAGGGAGCATACCTAAACATAATAAAGGCAATTTACAGCAAGCCAACAGCCAACATCAAATTAAATGGAGAAAAACTCAAAGCAATTCCACTAAAATCAGGAATGAGGCATGGCTGTCCACTCTCCACATACTTATTTAATATAGTACTTGAAGTTCTAGCCAGAGCAATAAGACAACATAAGGAGATTAAGGGGATACAAATTGGAAAGGAAGAAGTCAAGCTTTCCCTATTCTTTTTTTTTTTAATTAGGGTGGAATGTTCTGTAGATAGCTACTAAGCCCATTTGTGTCATAACATCTGTTAGATTGCATATTTCTCTGTTAAGAGTCTGTCTGGCAGATCTATCCATTGGTGAGAGTGGGGTATTGCAGTCTCCCACTACTAGTGTATGGGGCTTGTTGTGTGATTTAAGCTTTAGTAATATTTCTTTTACATATGTGGATTCACTTGTATTTGGATAGTAAATGTTCAGAATTGAGATTTTACCTTGGGGGATTTTTCCTATGATGAATATGTAATGTCCTTCCCAATCTCTTTTGACTGATTTTAGTTTGAAGTCTATTTTGTTAGAAATAAAGATAGCTATACCATCTTGCTTCTTAAGTCCATTTGACTGGAAAGCCTTTTCCCAGCACTTTGCTTTGAAGAAAGTAGTGTCTGTCTTTGAGGTTGAAGTGTTTTTCTTGTGTGCAGAAAAAGAATGGATCCTGTTTTCGTATCCATTCTGTTAGCCTGTGTCTTTTTATAGGCGAATTGAGTCCATTGATAATAAGGGATATTAATGATAATTGATAGCTAATTGCTATTATCCTTTGCTAGTAGTATGTGTGTGTGTGTGTATTTCCCTTCTTTGGGATGGCTGCTGTGGGGTTATTTATTGCCTGTGTTTTTGTGGGTGTATCTGACTCCTTTAGTTTGCAGTTGTTGTCCTTTAGTTTGCAGTTTTTGTTCTTGAGCTTTCTGTAGGGCTGGAATTGTGGATAGGTATTGTATAAATCTGATTTTGTCTTGGAATGTCATGTTCATTTTGTTAATATTCTGACCTGTCCCGTAAATTCCACCCCTTGTAGCCTCCTTGCATCTTGACATAAAAACTTCATAATAAAGAAAGCTCCTCCTCTTCTCTCTCTTCCTGCTCTCTGTCGCTCTCCATCCCCACGAGGTGATTTCTCTCCCTTCTCTTCCCTCCTGGTCTTCCCCTTTCCTATCTTTCTCTTCATCTCTCTGTTATAATAAACTCTCCATGTGGATGCAGCACCCGGGGGAGAATGACATTCCACGCACTGCCCCCGTGCTCTATTTGCCCAGCATGTTTTCCCTGATGGGTGGGATACCCTGGCCTGGCCAGCTGTGGGTTCCCCACTCATGCAAATTCAGTTCATGGTGATTGAAAGTTTTCCTGGTTATACTAGTCTGGGCTAGCATCTGTGGTCTCTTAGTGTCTGCATTATGTCTGTTCAGGACCTTCTGGCTTTGAGAGTCTCCATCCAGAAGTCAGGTGTTATTCTGATGGGTCTGCCCTTTTATGTCACTTGGCATTTTTCCTTTGCTACTCTTAATAGTGTTTCTTTATTTTATATGTTTAGTGATTTAATTATTATGTGGCAAGGGGACTTTGTTTTGGGGGTCTAGTCTATCTGATGTTCTATAAGCTTCTTGTATCTTCATAGGTATTTCCTTCTTTAAGTTTGGGAAATTTTCTTCTATGATTTTGTTGAATATATTTCTGTGCCTTTGAATTGGTATCCTTCTCCTTTTTCTATCCCTATTATTCTTATGTTTGGTCTATTCATGGTGTCCCAGATTTCCTGGATGTTTTGTGTTATGACTGTTTTGCTTTAGTGTTTTCTTTGACTAAAGAATCAATTTCCTTTATTATATCTTCCATGCCAGAGATCCTCTCTTCCCTCTCTTGTATTCTGTTAGCTATGCTTGCATTTGTAGTTTCTGTTCATTTACTATTTTCTATTTTCAGCATTCCCATGGTTTCTGTCTACTTCATTGCTTCTTTTTCAATTTTCAGGTCTTGAACTGTTTCCTTCACCTGTTTAATTGATTTTTCTTGGTTTTCTTTAAAGGATTTAACCTAATTTTGTTTGTCTATTCCTCAATTTCTTTAAGGGAATTTTTCATTTCTTCCTCAAATGCCTCTATTATCTTTATAAAGTTATTTTTAAGGTTGTTTTCTTCTGCTTCTTCTATGTTGTGATGTTCAGGTCTTGCTTTTGTAGAACTGCTAGATTCTGATGGTGGCATATTGGTCTGTATGTTGTATGTATTTTTGAACTGGCATCTACCCATCTCTTCCTCCAATAGGTGCAACAGTTGCCTGTGTCTAAGTGAGCTCCTCTTGATTTGATCTGTGCTTGTTATGTCTGTGTCTCAGGTGACCACTCTGGGTTCAAATGTGGTTCTTATTCTAATTGGAACTTGTGGATTTTGTGTTTCAGGAAGCCACTGAGTTTGCAGGTGAATGTGAGGATTTGGGGTAGGGTGTGTGTCTTGTAGATTGTAGGGTCCAGTGATGGGTTTTGGTTGGGGACCCTGCCCCCAGGAGTCTTCTTTAATAGCTGTCAACTGGTGAAGCAATGGGTGGGTTGTGCCCAAGGCCTAAGATCTAGAGGCAAGACTCTCTGGGTGAGAGAAGAGTCACTCACCTCTTGGTCTAATGAGAACTGGCAAATTCTTTGTCTCAAGAGGATATGGGGATTTGGGATAGGACGTGGGTTTTGTAGATTACAGAGTCCAATGAGTTTTGTTGGGGAAACCTGAGTGCTGGCTGACAACTTGGACAGCCTCTTTTTTTATTAAGAAATTTTTTATTCATTTTTGCATACCAACTACAGATCCTCCTCTCTTCCCTGCTCCCACCATCCAGCCTTCTGCCCTAACCTACCTCCCATTCAATCCTCCAACAAGGTAAGGCCTCCCATAGGGAGTCAGCAGACCTTGGCACATTCAGTTGAGGCAAGTCCAAGCCCCTCCCCCTGTATCAAGGCTGTGCAAGGTATCCCACTGGAGGAGTGACCCATACCTTCATTCCTGATTCATCTATGCTCTTTGTTATCCTACCTGCATTAGGTTGCTGTAGTTTCTAATTGACTTTAATTATAGGACAGGGTAGCACCAGGAGATATCCTAAGGGATCAACTGCACTAGACATAATCCTTCTTACCTCCATTGTGGAGAAGTAATCTCAATTCCCCATGGTGTTCTGGATCATCAGCTCTCCTAACATTGCTATTCCTTTTTTAGCCTTTTGGTTTAAGGGCAGTAGAAGCCCACAATAACCATGGGAAAGCCTGAGCTTCAAGTTCAATGAAATGTTTGTTGTGGCTCTTGGTAGGAGCATACATCACCCTGGAACCAAAACTTCTAGGTCAGCAGAACTTGGGGATGTGGAAGCAGGAATGAAAAAATTTCCCAGCGAGTCACTAGAGGTGATTGTGAGTGGAACTATCTTGATTCTTACCCCTTGATTCCTAGACACATATGGAAGAAACCTTACCATATGTTGGATATTGACTTGGAGCATACACTGCCTCCTTGAAAACCCTGTTCCAGACCTCCCAATAATGCAACCCACATCTTTTTTTTTTAATTTTGCCAATTATAAATTGAGAATATTTCATTTGTTTTTTCTAATGAATGCATTGTTATTTCTGTACTACTTTCTGAAAACATGTAAGGAATCATTTAAAAAAAACTTTACAACTACATTTTGATTGGGTAAACAATAAATGTAGTATATTTATTAGAAATAGTAGATATGTTTAATACAATGTAATCTCATTTACAGTGATATTATAACTAAACTTCCTCATACACTTTCTTTCTGGCTTCAGGAAAAGGTGTGATTTAAGCCTAAATATCTGCTCTGAATCTTCTATGCTTTTAACATCTTAATAAAGTGTTCTTGTGTCTAATGATATGCATCCTTTTTCTGTTTTAAGGCTGTGTATCAAATATCTTTTTAAAAAATTAAATTACTCAAAATAAAGCAAATGTTCATCTTCATCCTAGAAGGGAAAGAGGCATATAAATAACTTTTTTTTTCTTTCCTGATAGCCTGCCACAGCTGAAGTTTACACTAATTAGAAATCGTCTGGAGGCAGGAGAGCAGATTGAGCCTTCCGCTGGAAGTGCTTCTTGACAGGTGGTTCACCACCTAGCAACATTACAATTACCTAACACACTGTTTGATTTGTGTAAACCTCATTACAACTCACATTATTTAATGAACTATGAGCATTCCTTCACCTCCCTGCAGATTGCTGCGCTTCACTTCCTTTCCAATTGCATACTTTAAATCCATTTGTTCTTTAAGAGCAAATATTGCCTTGAATTCAAATATCTAAACTTAAATAGGAGTTTTAAAATATCTACCTAAAACTAATCAGTGAATATTCAGGCTAAAGTTTACCTATATTATTAAGTTTTATTGTCTCAGTTTATATTTCTCTCATGGATATAAAAATAAATACTGATATCTCCCAATATATGATAATATGTGTGTTGGTGTGGTTCCTGTGTGTAGTGAAATGGATAATTGAAGCAATTATTCAGATAACTCAAGCCTCAAACTAGGAAATTGCCTCAATTGTTAAGTTTCCTTTGTATGTAATATACATATTCTAAAATCCCATTTTAATGATATCAATCATTGGATTTTATTTTGAAAATGTCTGTACTATTAATATATATATATATGTATATATATATATATATATATTAGCCACAGACTACATGTTTTCAATATATTTTAAATATTTGACTTGAAAAATAGTGTAAGATAATATAGTCATAATTTCCCAGAAAAAAATATGCTTGCTGAAAGAAACTAATAAAGATTTCATAGCGTACTGTAATTTATTCTATTAAAATTGTTTGTCTAGGTATTTTATTTTGGACCTAGAATTGTGTAAGACTTTTTTCCCCAGTATTTTATGTTTAAAAAACAATGAAAGAAAATGAAAAGAAAGAGTATAAATATTTACAGTGAAATACATCGGAAAACTGGAAACAAAATAAACTAAATATCTATTAGTCATTAACTACACATAAAGTAGGTATGAAGAAGTTGTCCTCTGAGTAATTCCATTTATCCTTAGTCATACCAGGCAGGCTGCTTCACTGCCAGTTAACCTTAACCATAACAACACTCAGACTTCCTGCTATCTCACATTTAACACAGTCATGACATTAGATGCTTGGAAGTGAAGCTTAGTGTTTTCAATCTTAACTCAAGTTTACATCCACTTACGGTTCAAACTTTCAGAGATTTTGCTTTCAAATAAATAATTTATTTAAAGTTCTAGGACTTTCACTCCTGAAGACTCCCTTTTCTATTTCATTTTCGTTTTTACTCAGCAAATATTCAACAAAGAAGAAGCTTGGCTTAGTTATCCCTTGCTTCAAAGACTAAATTTCTTTCTGGCTGTCCTTCCAGTCATATATAACAATATTCTTTTGAAGTACTAATAACATAACCATTCTATAATTAAGAGCTATACCCCAAAGCCTGTGACTTAATATGAAAATTTCTCACTTGTGTTCATTCTAGTTTCCATTGCTAGAGGGATCTGCTCACTGTGTTGGCATGAAGAATTCCTTTAACAGCTCTGTCTTTTATCACATCAACAGAATAAATAGGATTACTTTGTGAATGTTGAAGGAACTGAAGTTTGGAGTACAACTGTGTTCTTTATTTTGCAATTGGAATAATTATACATTGAAAGCTAATTCACAGGATATCCTGAGGACTGATTTTCTGGAACCCTTCTTCAGGAAGCTGGGACATTTCACAAAGAAGACAGACTATATTGGCATTGCTATGCTACACAGCTGTATTATCAGTATCCTGAGCAACAGACATGGTGTACTGGAGCCCTTCAGCCACCTATGTCAAAAGGATGGTTTGTCATATACACAGGCCTTGAGCAACTCTAATGAAACAATGTTTTCAAGACACAATGACACTATTACACACAAACTCAAAGTACTTGTTACAGCATGCACATCTGAGTAACATCAGTCAAGAAAAAATCATATGAATGAGGGAGGTGGTCATGAAACATTCATAACTGATAGTGTTAGGGGGATGGAGAGTTAATTTTCTCTCACCATAACCCAGCAGATATGTACACACCAAAGAGGATGGATAAAGCGCTAATAAAATGCTATGGGTTGTTTATTTTTTATGAATAAGAATATATGCAAAAAAATGAGTCAGGCAATGGGAGCACACACCTTTAATCCTATTACATGACAAGCAGGAATCTATCTAGATCTCTGTGAGTTCAAGGTCACACAGGAAACAGAGCCAGATGTGGTCGCACATGTCTTAAATTCCAACACTAATTAACCATGAAGGTCTGGAGGTCTATACAGACTGACAGGAAGTGATAGAACTGGGCAGGAAGAGAAAGTGATGTAGCTGGACAGAAAGAGCAAACCAGATGACAGAATACCAAGGCATATAAGCATGGGTAGACAGAAAATAACTCACATTTGGAAGATGCCCAGCTGGTGATGTAAGGTTAGCTGTGGCTTTTCCCAATTCCCTGATCACTCTCAGGCTTATCTGAAGTTATGGCTAGAGTAGTATAAGAAGGTAGACTATATCAGGCTTTTATCCCTAAAAGAAAACCAAAAAGAAAAACAACAACAACAAAAAAAAACTATAGCATATCTATATCCTCTCTTTTTTTTTTCTTTTCAGAGTAGATTCAATGATCTACCTTTTATTCTATTATTTCTATATCCTTTCTTTTCAGAGTGGATTTAATAATCTACCTCTTATCTATATCTGAAGTTATGGCTAGAGTAGTATAAGAATGTAGACAATCTCAGCTAGCCATCTTAGGATTGTCCTGAGCAGTTTGAAGTTCAAAGCCAATCCTTGAGTGGTATTTATCAGCTCAATAGCATTATTAAAGATCAGGTAGAGTCATTGCTGTGGGGACTCATCAGCTTTTTTGCTGTTAGGAAAATATATTGTTCAATGTGAAAAACTTAAACATTATTAATGTCAAAACAAAGTTTAAATTTTAAGATAGTAATATATCTATTAAAAGGCCCTAAAGAGTCAAAAATAAAAATGAGGGAAAAGAAATTTGTGACAACAGTAGTCCCAAGATTTTGTTTATTTTCTATGCCACTCCAGAAGTTTCTTTTGATATGAGACAAAGACTCTGAATTTTTCTTTTAACAACATGCTTTGATTTATAAAAGGAGATAAATGATCAAAGACCAAAGCTTAAGGTATGAATAAATGGCATTGTAATTGAAGGTCTTTTGGATACAGGGTTAGATGTGACTATAATTACACCAGAAACATAGCATCCAAGTTGGCCACTTCAGGAGGTAGATGTTGAATTATTGGAATCCTGTGTCAGGTAAAACAAAGCATGATATTGGTTGAATGCATAGGGACAGAAGGACAGAGAGTAAAATTGACACCATATGTATTTAAGGTAGCAGTGAATCTATGGGATCATGACCTGTTGCAACAATGGAATACCCAGATTAACGTTCCTTCAATCTCAGAAATGAACCATAAATCAACTCATGTTTCTGGAAGCAATATATAATGAACTATAAAAAAAAAACAGTCACCAACTCTTCAGACTGTACAAAAATAGGGGACAATAGCTGTTGATCTCTCTGAGGAACCAATAACCATACCCATCAAATAGCTAAATGACAAACCTTTCTGGTTTGGGCAATGGCCTATGACATCAAAGAAAGTACAGGCCTGAGAACACCTAGTTCAGAAGTAGCTAAATGCTCAACATATTAAAGAATCAACCAGACATTTAAATTCCCCTGTATTTGTTATTAAAGAGAAATCTGGAACAAGAGAATGCTGACAAATATGAGACCCATAAATAAAATAATTCAGCCAATGGGCTTTCTACATCTAGGAATTACTTTGATTTCTCTGATGACCTATTATTAATATTGATTAAAAAGGCCATTTCTTCACTATACTTTTACAAGAAAAAATTTGCCTTCATGATACCTACTTATAATTCTCAGCCTGATAAGATATATCAATGGAAGGTCCTCCCACAGAGAATGTTAAATAGCCCCACCATGTGCCGATATTTTGTGCAAAAACCATTGGAAATAATTCATTTATAGTTACCAAAATTTATAATTTTTCATTATAAGGATGGTATCTTATTAGATGGTTCAAATGTAGATACTTTAATAATATTTAAAGAAATAAACAACATTTTGAATCACTGGGGATTACAAATCGTTCCCAAAAAATACAAAGAGGAGATTCTATTAATCACTTAGGATATAAAATTGTTCTACAAAAAAAAATTCGACCCCAAAAGGTACAAATCAGGGGAGATTGATTCCAGACTCTTAATGAGTTTCAAAAATAGGTAGGAGGAATTGCCAGTCTATGGTCCACTATTGGGGTAAAAATTGATGAACTGAGTAAATTGTTCTACACTTTAAAAGGTGACAAGGTGTTAAATAGTCGAAGGAAATTATTAGTGGAAACTAATTATTATTATTAATTAAAATATAATTAATTATATTTTAATTAATAATAATTATTAGTGGAAACAAATTATTGGCTTTGGAGAAAAAGAAATTACAGAATGTACCTGTGGATCATGTGGATCTGAAGCTTGAATGCATTCTGATTATTTACCTGCTACACATTCCCTTACATTTTAATGCAGAGGGAAGATATTATATTGGAATGGATATGTTTACCACACAAACAGAGTAAGAACTTAAAGACATATGGGTAATGTTTCTAATTTGATTCAAAAAGAAAAATTGAGACTTTTGTCAATTGAAATAAAATAGAAATTGTAGGGGTTTTTTTTTTTTTTTTTTTTTTTTTTTCGAGACAGGTTTCTGCGCCTTTCCTGGAACTCACTTGGTAGCCCAGGCTGGCCTTGAACTTACAGAGATCCGCCTGTGCCTGCCTCCTGGCTCTGCCTCCCAAGTGCTGGGATTAAAGGCGTGCGCCACCACTGCCCGGAATAGTACTTTTTACTAATGAGGAAATTCCTTCTTTATGGGCAGAGAATAAATATTGGCAAAGAGATTACAATAATTTTTGGGAGAGATTAACGACAGTTATCCCAAAAGCAATAGTCTTAAATTCGTAGAAAGAACCAGTTGCTTTTTTCTTTCAGTTTGTTTATATGGTGTATTACATTGACAGATTTTCATATGTGAACTGTCCTTGCATCCCTGGGATGAAGCCTACTTGGTCATGGTGGATAATTTTTTGATGTATTCTTGGATTCAATTTGCCAAAATTTTATTGAGTCAATGTTCATGAGGGAGCATGGTGTGAAATTCTCTTTCTTAGTTGCATCTTTGTGTGGTTTGGGTATCTGGGTAACTGTAGCCTCATAAAAAGAGTTTGGTAAGGTTCCTTCTGTTTCTATTGTATGGAAATTTTTGAAGAGTAGTGTTATTAGCTCTTCTTAGAAAATCTGGTAGAATTCTGTACTGAAACAATCTGGTCCTGGGGTTTTGGGGGGGAGGGGTTGTGAGATTTTAATGGCTATTTCTATGTCTTTGGGGGTTATTGGTCTATTTAAGTAGTTTATCTGGTGTTGATTTAACTTTGGTATGTGGGATCCATTCCTGATGTGTGAGCCACCTTTTTGGAGCCTAGTGACTATGGTGGGGCACCTTGTACAACCTTGGTGCAAGGGGAAGGGCATTGGACCTCCCTCAACTGAATATACTAGGCCCTGCTGACTCCATATGAGAGACCTTGTCTCAGAGGAGGTGGTAATGGGGGTAGGTTAGGGGGGAAGCCTGGAGGGTGGGAGAAGGGAGGAGCAGAGGATCTGTGGTTGGTATATAAAATAAATAGAAATTTTCTTAATATTAAAAATTAAAAGAAAAGAAAGAAGCAGTTGTGTCCTTCCTTGCATTATATGGGGAACATCAATTTCTGGAAACCCTACATTCTGTACTGGAGCAAATAAACCAGGAAAGGCAGGTAACAAATCAGAAAACTTAAGTAAAATGATTTAAATCCCTTATGATTCTGTGCAAAAGTCAGAAATATATGCCATTCTTATGGTACTAATGGATTTACAGAACCTCTCAATATAATTACTGACTCTCAGTACTCAGAAAGATATATATATATCACATCAGATTCCATATGGGTTTACCAGGTCCTCTAACACAATATAATGATAAAATTAATCAACTATTAATAGTAAATGTGATGAATGCCTCAGAATTTCATAAGAATCACCATGGCAATAGTAAAAGTTTGAAAAATGATTTTCCATCACTTGACAACAAGCTGAGGAAATTGTAAAAAAAAAAATCCTAGTTGTTCTTTCTATAATCAAAATCCATTACCTGTAGGAAGTAACACTAAATGTATATAAAGAAATGAAATTTGGCAAATGGATATGTTTCATTTTGCAGAATTTGGAAAATTAAAATATGTACTTTATACAATAGATACATTTTCAGGATTTCAATGGGCAATTGCTTTGAGTTCTAAGAGTAATATTGAAAGACAGATTGTATAGCTAGTTTCAGTGAACAATAGCTGGTTTCAATGAATTGGAAGAACATAGAGCTAGACAGACTTGTTACAACATGTTCTATAATTTTTAGTAATAGGCAATATTAATAGTGGTTGATGTACTGAGACAAAATGTCTGAACAACATTTCATTATACATAATCTAATTCTAATGAATATTGAAATTATTTATAAATGTAGTTACCCAGGGCAGAAAGTGGGAGAAACAAATCCTGCTCATAGAAAAAGCATGTTTTCAAATTATGAGTTCATAGATCAGTGTCTTACTCAGCAATCATCAGTGAAGCTTTCTGTTGCAGTAGATGGATATTAACATAGATATCCACAGATAGACAATGTGCAGAGAGTTAGAGGCTTTGGAGAACTCAGTCATAAATGGAATGTCTTCACGAAATCTCTCTCCCCAGGGCTCAGATGAGGCAGAAAATTATTTAAACCAGACGTGATGTGTGACTCTAAGGAAACAGTATCTTTCTGACTGACACACGTATGACTGTTACAGCATGAATAGGACCTGCACAAGTTCAAAAAAGATGGGTTCTCAGACTTACATGAGAAAGTGAACAGGACTCCCATCCCTAATTAAGAATCTATCTGCAATTATTAGCCATTGGCAAAGAAAATTAAGATTTCTTCAATTGATTCAATAATTATTTGTCTTGCTTCTAAATTTGGTATCATTCTACTTATTGCTGAGGTCAGAATTTGTAACAAATCAGTGAAGGTTTCTTTTGGGCCCTGTATAACTTTAGTAAATGACTCAATTTTTTCCTACTTCTTCCATTCTGTCACAAGCATTCAAGGCTTTTATGTAGCTTAAAGCTAAAGTGTGATCATCATATAGAGATTGTCTTTGTATATCAGCGTAATCACCGTCTCCAAGAAGTTGATCTTGGCAAATTTCAACAGCCTACTTCATTGTTCAATGGTCTTAGCCTCATTCTTCCACCAGGTCCTCCATTGTAATTGGGGACCAGCCTCTAAGACTGTTGTAACCAAATCTTTCCAGTCTTAAGGAATAATTCTATCACAAGTTGACCATGAGTTTAACATCTGTTTTACATACAATGAATGCATACCATATGAGACTATACATTGCTTGAATCTTCTCAAATATAACATGTGCTCAGGAATCCAATCAGCTTGTACACTGTCTTAAGGATATCTATAATTTGGTAGTTCCTTTAAGGTTACTGGGTAAATTAAGATTGGTTGTTCAAAAGCCTTAAGCTATTTCACTGTAACTTTATAATGCAATGCTGAGACTGGTTCTCCTTTAAATTCTTCTGTCTGGGTCTGAATATCTCTATGATCTGTCTTAACATGTTTTTCTAAAACTTTTATCCTGGCACTCATATTAACTAATTTTTAAATGATAAAAAAGAAATGATCAAACAAATAATATTTATAATTTACATTACGTGAATCCCATCTACATTACTTACCCTTTCATTTAATTGCTCCATATTTATACTGTCAATCATATTATCAAACATATACCAAACTCCTTCCATTGTAAACATGTTTCCCAAATTTTTAATGTGGGGAACAAAACTTTCTTTTAACTAATTCCTCCTCTTATGAAATCCCAACTGACTCATCAAATATGCTAACAATGATGATTCCAATGAAGGTGTGGCAGCAGCCTGAGGAGGGGGCTCAAGGAAAGCCAAAACCTACCAGGAGAGGAAAGAAGCAAAAAATCCAGCCCTCTGCACAGGAAAAAAATGTAAGATAGTGGCTAATTTCTGCAGTTTTTGGAGTCCCAAATCTATGGAGTTTGCTTCAGAGAGACTACAACAAAAACTTAGGTGGGAGGGTGGGAACCCTGGCCATGTATAGTTCTGGCAAAAGGCTTTTCGTCAATTCATGCCCCAATAGTTAGATGCCATATGTTTCATATAATCTATACGGTATTGTAATAATAATAATAAAAAAAACAGGACCAGATATTGGGATAAATGCTGAAAGATCAAAGAGATAAAGTAACAATCCACTCCTACATCTCACCTCTCTAACTCCATGAATTCTCTTTTTTTTTCAGAGTAGTAGTAGATGGTGAATATGATCAAAACGTATTGTAAGAAATTCTCAAAAATTAATAAAAATATATTTTAAACAGATGAGGACACAGAGAAACCCTGTCTTGAAAAACCAAAATAAATAAATAAATAAATAAAGAAAGAAAGAAAGAAAGAAAGAAAGAAAGAAAGAAAGAAACAGATAAGGACATATGTAGATAATTTGGAAGAGTTAAAAAGGAGCAAGGGTTAAACAAGGAATAATATATAGATGGGACTATGAAACAAATATGTCACCAATATCTTTCTCAATTGATAACTAAGGCACGCCTCTCATGGAAAACCACACAGATGAACCATCTTGAAATCTTGGGTAGTGTGATAGTATAGAAAAATAAATAGCTTTTTCTCAGAGAAGAACCTGTTGTGTTGGAATGTTCTCCATGAAAATGTCTCATTAATTATTTCTTTTCCTTAACAAAGGTTGTTTCTGAAAATAAACTTTGAGTCCAGTGATTCAAGTACCAAAGTTTCCAAGGGTACATCACAGCACATCCTATGGTATACAGTGAGGTTCAAAAATAGTTTTAAATTAAAAATTAAAATAAATGAGTTTCTATATGTTGAGCCAAACACCTTGTGACTGACATGACAAAGAATTGGGGCAAAGAAGTTTATTGAAACAGGTTAATCAGGAGAAATTTGTTTTGGTTTTGTTTCTCTTTTCATTGCTTAATTTTCATGGGAAGACCTGAGTTCCCAACTGTCTGAAAAATGAATTCTTATTTCCTGTCATCTCTGACCACACATTCCTTTTACATCTCTAATATTTTCACCATGGAACCTTTTTGAATATCACCATTTTCAATGTCAACTATTTTAGGTACTATACAATATTTATACCACCTTAGTGAAAGCATATGACTGGGACTTCACACTTAGAATAACTCATAACAAAAATGCCTTAAAATTACAAAATTGAATTGAAATAATCAAAATAAATAGTTTACATAGAGTAATTCTAACAACAGTTCACATTGTATAAAATAAAAGTGATATGTAATTATGCTGATATATAATTAGAGCCATAGTTACTATGTGCAGTAAGTTTAAGAAACAAAACCTAAAAAAGTATTAAAATAGTTTTAAATGTGAACTCAAATAGAGTATGCAAAACAATTATTATCAATCTATTGAGACTGTACTTAAACAAGTCAGTAGAGTTCTGAGTAGTAGATGAAAAAAGAATTATACTAGAGGTTATTTTTCAAAGTCACAAAACCCTGATGTAGAAGTTACTGAGATTAAAAATCACAGCTGATTCAAAATTTTACAACAAACACTGAATATATCAAAATGTTACATTTGTTATCTAAGAGACAGAATGAAACAAACATGTGAGAAATTGTCCAAACTATATTTTTGAGTGAAATATACCAATTATATATGAAAATGTATTTTTAATAACTGTAATTTACCTAATTCAAAATGAATTAAAGTTGATATAAAGAGATCATTATAAAATTTAGTCATATGAGTTGATGGGATTTCTTGAGGATCTTAATGCTTAAATCACATAAAAAGGAACATAAAATTAATCTTAAGTAATGGTCACAGAAAATCTTACTTGCTACCTGTACCACTATAATTAAAAGATTATATAGCACACTTTAAGATGATGGATTTAAAGGAGAGAAAGAGTTTGGTATTTACAGGTGAATAATCATGATTAATATTAAAACAGGTTATCTTGAGCTGATTCACTAAGATGGATGCAAAAATACTAAATTGCATTTTGTAGGATTGCTATTAAGTTCATCAAAGAACATTTTCAGCTTTTACTTATTAAAATGCTCTTCTATAGGCCAATAAAATTTTATTTCATTCACACACACACACACATATATACATGCATACACACACACACACACACACACACACACACACACACACACACACAATCACACCTACACACACATACATACCCACATAGAGATCTGTGGAATTTCTTTTATCTAGAACAATGTGAAGTAAGAATATATTATTTTTGGGGGATGTTTGAAATAATCTATTTTGATACTTGTCAGTGTTAATACTAACTTGTTCTTAGTGATAATAGCAATGCAATTCAAGATATAATCTTTTCTCAAAGAAGAATCTGTTGTGAGGAATGTTCTCTATGAAAGCATATCATTAATTATTTCTTTTACTTAATAAAGTTGGTTTATGAAAACAAACTCAGAGTTCTGTGATTCAAGTGCCACAGCTTCCAAGGGTGCATCACATAACAAGCCCTGTACTATACAACAAGGTTCAAACAAGTTATAATAAAATAAAAGAGTTTCTGTATTTTAGGCCAAGTGGCTTGTGCCTGATATGATGAAGAATTTGGGCCAAGAAGTCTATTGAAAAGATTAATCAGGAGAAATTTGCTTTGGGGCTTACTGTGTCATACAGAAAGTTAGGGATTCATCACGGTGGAGGGTGGAGATGACACTCTGCCTCTAGGTGGTGGAGTCTGATCTCCCTCTTTGGACTATAAATCTGTTACAATAACCAGTAGGAATGGAATGGAATGTGGCAGAAGGACTTTATAAAATGTATTATTTGTGGAAAACTAAGGATTTTCTGTGCATCCTGACTATGTTCAAGTTTCTATGAGGAATCAAAGGGACTGAAGCCTGCCTACAGGAAATCTCTCTTTGCTTGTAAATTCCTCTATGTGGCTCACTGCATAAGGTTTGAAATATTACTAGGATCTCTGAAACATACAATTAAGCCCATCCTAAAATACAGATCAACACAAATATTCAATATTTTTGTTATAATATGGTCATTATAGTATTTTGTTGTAACATTATAGTAATAATGTCTGAGTCTCACAGATTACAAAGAATAGACTTCAGTTCTACCTACCAGTTTCTCTCTCTCTCTCTCTCTCTCTCTCTCTCTCTCTCTCTCTCTCTCTCTCTCTCTCTCTCTCTGTGTGTGTGTGTGTGTGTGTGTGTGCATGCCTGTGTATTGTTTAGTTATGTGTACCCAAGTTCAGGTGTCCAATGAGACCAGAAGCATTGGATTCCCTGGATCTTGCATTACAGGTAGTTGTAATTTCATTGACTTTTTTCCCCCTGGAAACTAAACGTGGGTTCTCAGTAGCAGACATATGTATATCTTTCTCTCTGTATGTCTGCCTGCCTGCCTGTCTGTCTATCTGTCTATCTGTATGATTGTGTATACTCTTAACAGCTGAATTATCTATCCAGGCTCTAGTTCTCAGTTTTGATATCTGGCAATAATCATTTTATTTTAATTTAGTTTATAATTCCATTCTGTAAGTTTTGTTAATGTTTTTCATCATAAATAAAATAGATTAGTAAATCTAATTTGTCATATAATTGTGGGGTGACATAATATTGTAGTCAGGAAATTTTATTTCAAAAATGAATGAAACACTCATAATTATATATATTTATTATCCTAATTCTAGAAGATTTTTTTTCTCTTTTTTATTTTTCTTTAAAGGAATAAGAAATAGTTTGTTTTGGAGACTTTGAGTAATTGTAGCCCAGGAACAAAGACTTATGTTATCCCAATCCCATGTTCCTTTCTTATAAGCAGTTTTCCAATTTGTTTATAGTTTTGCAGAACAGAGAGAAGTCACAAATCAAGGCAATTTTAAAATACATTGGTGGGTGCATCAGAGACTCAGGTACATTGAGATAGGCAAAGGCTTTCTACAGGGCTCAAAACACTGCCTGATGGCATTCTTAGAATTTGGATTGAAGAAGCATAGAAGTCAGCTCTCTGCCAAGTCAATAGAAAAAAAATTGTATCTGTTGTCATAAGATGTTAATTCTAACAGAGAGGGAGACAGAGGCTAGCTGTTCCTAATGTCTAGAACTTGGCCAAGATAAGGTAATTAATTAGCTTCCAGACAAGCATTAATCCAGTCTCTCCACAGCATCGAAATTCTATTCAGTCAGTCTCAGCAGACACGGAATCATTTCGGGAGCATTTGGTAACACATAGACAGAGCTTCAATTCAGAATTTTTGTGTGCATTTCCCCCTGTTGGCCAAGCATCCCATTTTGTGAATGTAGGGAATGCATATAATTTATTAAATATTATAAGGTTCCTCATAGCGAGTAAGTTATGAGTATGGTATATGATATAGAGGAGGCTGAGTAGTGGGCAGGACAGGAGTCTTCAGGAAAGAGGAATGGCTGGCAAGGGCTGTTAAGAAAACACTCCTGCATCATATCAAAGCTATTAGCTATCAAAATTTAAATCTGAATTATTTTTTCATACCCTCAATATCTGACGTAACAGTTACATGTGACATAGATTACTATACCTAAAATTAAGTAACCAAGAACACCATTTAACCTAATGGAGTAGAAATTATAGATAAATTGAATGTAAAATAATCAAAATTTATGATATAGACTATACAGTTCGCTCTGTATTTGCAAGTATTTGCATTCAATGAACTGTCTACTAATATTTAAAAGGCTATAAGTAGTAATTTCAGATGTGTTACTATAAAATCATTTGAGAGATTATGTTAATCATTGTACTTGCATTTGGGAAGCAGAGAGTTAACAGGACATAGAGCCAGAATTCAAAGGTAGCTCTTCTCCCAGTGAGATTAAACCTTTCTAAATTGGCCAAAAGGGTTGAGACCAAGTGAAAGATGTTATAGAGAACATTCCACTTTCAAAACACACTAACATCACAACACAAAGTTGCTTTCTGAGTAGTAAGAGCAATATTTTTAAGCACAACAATTCATAATTTTCAACTGTTTTTGTTTAGATTTTTATGTGTATTTATTTGTAAGTGTAAACATATTTATGTGCTAGCTTAGGGATGTGAAGGTCAGAAGACAACTTTCAGGAGTCAGAAGGAGTCTCTCCTTCTGCCATGAAGTACATTAAAGCCTGGTTTTTATTCATGCTTACCTTTATCTACTGAGTCATCTTACCAACCAACAAAATATTTTTAATACAATCTGTGAAGACACATTATTTCTTGATATAAGTACTAAGTAGGATAATTATATTAATCATTTATTCAGGCAATGTCCTAATTATAGAGGCTTGAGAAACTTAGGAAATTGAGCTAGGCAAGTTAATAATTTTAAAAGGAAACAATTATTAAGAAGAAGAACACATGGACAAAGCTAGTATTAAGTCATATCAGTAAAAGTAAAGTCATGAAAATGAGTTAACTTATAATTTAATGTAACAAATGAATCATGGAAGAGATGTCTTTTTTTTCCATGACAGTTCCCACTTTACCTCTGCAAGTTCTGTCACGGGAAACACCTGGTCATCAGATGAATGCCTTGTGAGCTACAACAAATTTTCCACTACTGATATCATAACATACTTAAATTCTGCCCCATGGTCTCTACTTTCAGACACTGGCATATGTCTTCTTGTTTATAAAGTTTAGAGAGATCCCCATAGTCACATAATGGACTCACTTTTTCATGGGGGCATGTGCCTACCTTCCAAGTTGGAAGAAGACATCTACCCTAGGATTCACCCCAAGTACATTACATTTCTAGAAGCCTGAACCTTGACTGAATATCTTACAACTCATCATATTGAGCAAGGACACAAAATGTGACAAAGAACACAAAGATAGCCATATTAGAATTTCACACACAGCCACTATATTCTCATATAGATCAATCTGTTTCCTGTTTCAGTTCCCACTACAGAGGCCTTCTCTCCCAATTCATCTTCATTTTTATTGTGCTTCTTCAGTTATCAAGTGCATTGTGTGGCTGTTCCTAAAGATATGTGAGCAAACATCTCCTCACCACAGCTAGGTCTCTAACAAAACGTGAAAGAATGGATTCCATTGAAGTCTAGATCAGTGAGTCAGGAGTTTATAAGTAGGAGCTACTCACTGGACCAAGGGTGTTTCAAAGCATCTGCATGATCCAAAAGGCCACCCAATCAAGGATGATTTCAAATGCAAGCATGCATTCCTGGAAATTCCTGTACAACTTTCATCTGATTGTGAATTGACTATTCCAAGCAAATTACTGCTATTGCAGATGTAACAATAGAAAGGGGATTTATAGATATTGGGAATTACAAAAGATTTTTGATTTTCCTAATTTTTTTTTATTTCCTGAATCATATAAAACACACCTATGTTTAAATTGGGAAGAAAACTATACATATCAATAGCAATCCCAAAAAGAAAATTTGCTATATTAGAAAAGAAGTATCCCAAAAGAAAACCATTAAGTTCTTTAAGCTGTGATAGATGTTCAAACTCTTATTCAGAACACTTGGATGATATGATTAACATTTTACATATTTTGGAAAGGTGAAAATATAAAAGATTGAAGAATAGAAGTTCACAATAAAATTCAAGAATGTATTAAAAACAGAAGCTGTGTGAGGAATATTAGAACATTGATATGTCAGAAAGAAGAAAAAAATTCTGGCTAGAAAGTAGCAAATTGTCATGTAGTAAAAGTGTATTTTAAATTTATATTGATACTGTTAATTTAGTGAGTGAATTATGTCTCTAACATAGTACTTAACACAGACTTTGTAATATTATCTATCATGAAGTTTGTTCAAGGACTAGTTGTGCGAAGTTTGCTGAAATAATGTTTAGGAAGTTAAAACAATTAAGAAGTTAAAGTATAAAAGATTGATTAAAGTTGATGTTGAAGTCAATAAAGTGGATACAAATTACAAAATTGGGCAAGCTGGAATGATATTAAGAAGTTTAGAAGTGGTAAAATGTGTATATTAGATAAAAGTGATAGGGTTAGGGAATCCATGATTTATTCATTAGTTAGAAGATGACATTAGAGAATATTTTGTCCCAGAAATTCTACTTGTATGTTCTCATAATTAATTTTCCTTGATTATATTTTTATATGTATAGATATCACTACATTTGGTTTTGTTATTACTATAAAGGAAGAAAATGAAACATCAGTGAAAGTAAATTACAGGAACAATTGACAATAATTAATTTGGAAACCATAATTTCAGCAATTTGTTTCTGTAAAGAGTAATATTTACTTCTTTAGAATACACCAAGCAATCTAATAAGGCAGAAGATTTGAGGAAAATTAGGAAGAAGAAATCAATTTTTTATTTTGTTATAAAATAAGTATGTAAATAGCATTTTGACAAAATTGTTTCTCCTTTGCTCACGGGAGAATTTTACTAGAGAAGTTAGAAGAACTGCCAATTTTACATAAGTGCCGCCACATTTGAGAAACTTGAACCTTAGAATTGTCACAGAAGAGGTACAGAGAGAATGCAGAGCAATTCTAACAATATTTAAGATCAGTCATGATAAGCTAGGGTATTTTGGTGAAAGAGAATTGGCTGTAAAGATATTTCCTTTGTTCAGATTTAAACTAAAAACTCCAATCTTACATAAAGTAAACATTGTTTCCTGAAAGGTTATTTCAGTTCTAAAACTTGCTATTTTTGGTTTACTGAGTATGTGCAAATCACGTTCCCATGCATACTCAGAAAAAAAAAGTGTCCTTTCATAGAGGCTATGAGAACACTGGCATACTAGTTAACACAGCAAGTATGACTGATATCTGTCATACAGTTCCCACATTTGTTTCACCTTCTGCCTGGAGTTCAGGAGCTTAGCTGCCTCTTATGTATGTGCGTGCTATCTACAGACTGTGAAGTGAATCATCAAATCTTCTCTACTGTAATGAGAATGGAGAAACCTGCTGTAGCTAGTTCACAGAAATGATGGCTGTCTCCTGCTCGAGTGATGCATTCGTATAACAATGTAGACTGTGTGAAACGGTTTCCTTTGCAAGAACAAAAAGGCACCTTCTGCACAAATGAAATGATTTTGCAGTGTTGGAGCTCAAACATAAAAAAGGCAAACTGGAATTCCAGATATATGTCTTCTCCATTTTATTTAAAAAAAAATCTGAATAGAAAATATAAATCAGTTATCAGAAATCTTGTTTCCCCTTGGCAAGTAAATTTCTGTATCATTTCCTGTATACGACTCATTAAGTTCTACCTCTGCGTCTTGCACATGTCATTACCTCTTGTCAGCCTGCTGAACATCTATCTGCTTCTTTCTCCAAATCTGATTATTTTGTAATTACCTTCAAGAGATAGGCTTTCGGTCACCTTTTTGGAAAACTGCTCAATCTGCCTCTACTGGGTCCAGGTTAGGGTTGAACTAATACTAGAAGTGATTAAGTCTTTATAAACAGACACACAAAAGGAAACGTGTATAGAGTCTGATCAGCCAAGTCCTACGTGGGACATTTCATGAACTAGGAGTAGTCAAAATAAAACAGGAAAATCCCACAGGAAAGAAATCTAATGAGATCTTAAAGGACATGACTGCTCTTGCCACCTTTGTGAGACATGAATAGAATTTTAAAAAATCTCAGTTTAGTCTAAGGAATTCATTTCTCTACATTCAAATGATGCTTTTCAAACTTTGTCTATTGGTCCGTAATGATCATTCACTGTTCTCCAGTAGTTAGTAAACTGTCTCCTTTTGTTTGCTTGTCTGTTTTAATGTCTTCAGGCATACCAATACACTGTTTTGTTTTTATTTAATTTTGTTTACTCTCCTAATGTGCAAAAGTCAAATTTCCTCTTATCAATTAACCAATAGATAAAATCCCTTTCTTGATCTGGAGTTTTTCTAGAAATGACCTCTTTCAGAGACTAGGCAAATGGCTCCTTTGGTTAATGTTCTGGCTACACGAGTCCAAAGAACTGAGTTTAGATCTCCAGAGTGAATGTAAGGCTAGATGCAATACTGAGATCCTTGACTCAGCTCTCCTGTAACATGAGAAGTGGAGTGATGCAGGACAGAGTCACTATATCCCAGCCTTCCTACAAGGTGAGAAATGGAGCCAAGAGCACCTCCAGGAGCACATGGGCAAGCTAGGATGACATACGTGGAGTCAGACATGTCTTAAACAAGGCAGAAAAGGCAGAAGGCAAGGGCCCATTACAGAAGCTGTCCTTGCTCCTCTACATTTTTGTAGTGCTAAAGTGGAATATATGCTCTTTCTCTCTCTCTCTCCCTTTCTCTCATCACACATATACACAAACACACACATAAATACACAAATAAAAATCCTTCCAATTCCTAAAAAGATTTTTAATCTTGATTCATTTCTGAGACACTATTAAGCCATGTTGTTGACCATTCACTATCTGATGAATTATCAAAATGTGTGAAAACATAGAACCACTCTCCTTTTTCAGATGATGGCTATCACATTATTCAGAAACACATACAATAAGAAATAAAATTAAAATAAATTTATACAGTATATCTCACGCATGAAAATATATTATGGCTAATACTCTTAGAACGAAATTTTATTATTTGGTATCCACTGTGTGGCTATTTATATTTGGGTGAACATGAAATGTCTCTCAAAAATGATAACATTCAAGCTAAGATTTGATTGATAGGTAGGAGTCATCTTTAACAAAGCACTCTTGTTAGGAAGGTTAGATGCTGACAAGAGGGCCTTGAGGAGTATGCTAACAGCCGGGATTGCTACTGCCCCATGGATCTGTTCATTGCATCTGGGCTGATACAAAAGTGGAAAAAGATGGCTTGCTAAAAATGCACTGAATGACCTAAGTAAACACAGTAGGCTGTGGGGGAAGATCTGAAGAGGATTGGTGTTAGGTGGGTTACACATGTGGGAGTTGTGGGACTCATTCCGTTCTTGTCTTCCTTAAGGAATGAACTTAGTCAAAATAGTTTGTGTGAAGTTTAATTACCAAAGCAACTAGTTAGTAAAGCTAAGCAATGCAGTCTAAAGATGGACTGCAGTGGGCTACCCCTAATCTAAGAAGCAGCCTAATGGGGTCTACATTCTGGATTTTAAATACATATTTATGAATTCAGATTCATGTTATGAGATGGGCCATTTTTTTTGTCTAAATCACAATGAACTAAATCTCATTTTCAAATATTTCTTCCCATGATCACTGCAAAAGTGGAGGGATGTAAAGAGCATGGTGTGATTAATTATGACTGTGCCAAGCCTTTTGAGATGGCAGACTCTATGCAAAAGTATAGAGTGGCATAGCAGAAAGACATAATTGTAGATTTAAGTATGTAAAGCCACACAGAAGCATTCCAACCACCAGTAGACACAACTACCAAGATGCAAGTGTAGTTTTCTTTGGTTACCTCATATCTAGCTCCTTGTCATTCAGGTAGTCTCATCCTGGAATACAGAGAGACTTTTGGAGAAATCGTTCTTACAGTTCAGTCTATTCATTGCATATATGTGAAGGGATGATGATGTCCTGCGTATATCCCCCAGGTGAATTGTATGGTAGTCTAAATGGAATGGGGTACATAGAATCATATATTTGAAGACTAGGTCCCCAGTAGATTGAACTGTTTAGGAAGGATTTGAAGGTGTGGCCTTGTTGGGAGAGGTGGGTCACTGTGGGTAGGCATTGAGGTTTTGAAAAACTTGCAATACTCTTAGTGCGACTTTCCGTCTCTGCCTTCTGTTGATATGAGCTCTCAGCTGCTGCTCCAGTCCCTTTCTGCAATGTCTTTGTTCTGTCATTATGGACTCCAACCCTCTTGAACTTTAAGCATTATTAAGTTCTTCTTTTAAATGTTGTCTTGGTCATGGCATTTAATCTGAGCAATAGAAAAATAATGCAGAGTGCATTGTGTGGGTGGATAATTGAGAGTGGTGGACTTTTGAGCAACCATCAGACGGCTGTGTTTTAGAAGACCATCTCATTACTCACCTGGTCAGTTTGGGTCTCCTGCCCTGCTGTAATCTTTTTTATTTCTCACTACCTGTATTCCTGGCCTCTTCATTAAACTGTATCATTTCTTTTAAAGATATCAAATATTTTCACTGTAATCTATGCTTGAATTTTTTAAGCACAATAAAACCACCTGAATATGTATTTCTGTAAAAAGAATAACAAAGAAATAGGGATGGGGTAGAGAGATACATTAATAAAACTTTCTGTTGTATATAGAATGTTAACAAATGTGATGTGGTATAGCAAAAAAAAGTTGTGCTTCAGGAATACTTTGTAAAATTTCTTCAAAGGAATTGCTGTATGTTTTTTATTCTTTATTTTTATTATTTTTATTAAGGAATTTTTTATTCATTTTGCATACCAATCTTAGATAACCCTCTCCTCCTTCCTACCTCCCCTTCAGCCTTCCTCCTCCCAACTCACCCCCCATTCCATCCTACAACAAGGCAAGGTCTTTCATGCAGAGTCCACAGAGCCTGGTACATTCAGTAGAGGGAGGTCCAAGCCCCTCCCCCTATATCAAGGCTGTGCAAGGTGTCCCACCATAGGTAGTGGTCTCCAAAAAGTCAGCTCATGCACTAGGGATGAAACCTGATCCTGATCTTGCCAGGGGGGCCCCTTAGGCAGATCAAGCTACACAACTGTCTCACTTATACAGAGGGCCTAATCCAGTATCATGGAGGTTCCACAGCTGTTGGACTACTAACAATAGTGAAAAGGGTGCCTGAACTGGCTTACCCCAGTAATCAGATCAGTGAGTACCCTAACTGTTATCGTAGAGTCTTCATCCAGTAACTGATGGAAGCAGATGCAGAAATCCACAGCCAAGCACCAGGCCAAACTGTAGGTTTTTGTGGAAGAGACAGCATAGAGTAATGACTGAAAGAGACTCCGATTGCTGACTGGTGTACGCGTGTATGGTTGTTTCTACTGCTCACCTACAAAACCTGGATATGTGCAGAAGATCTAGACAGAAACCCGGGTTTGTTTTTTGTTTTTTTTTTTAAGTAGCATTATATTTTATGGAACATGCAAAGAACCAAGTGTATTAATCTGAAGTGCAGAAATGTCATCAGTAATTGGAGGTACAAGTTAAAACATCTGCACATGGGAGAAAAGAAAGTCTTCAGTCAATTTCATCCAGAAAATATAGATGATGTCTACATTACAGATTAAAGCTGATAGTATTTTGTGTTGGCTTTGTTTCTGAGAGTTAAAAACATTTTGATGTATTTAGACATCCATCTCAAAATTATGGTAAAAATCATGGAAAGTTACCAAGTGTAGGATCTTAAAAACACCATCTATTTTCCTTTAAACTAGTAAATGGGTATATGGCCTGTCCTCAATAACAACAACAAAACAAACAACTCAGACATTGGGAACAAGCATAGATGGATATAAAGTCTACCACAAACAACAGTTTAGGAAAGAAAACTTTCTGCAGTGATGGGTCACTGTATTAATGGTGGGTTGTGCTGGCAATTCAAACTGTTATTTGGTGCTTGGCAGCTGTGAGGGTTTTAGCACCAACCCTGCTCTTCAGTGTGATTTGAAAGGTCAATCCTTTACACACTACCAGAGTTAGGCCCACCCAATAGTTATGAATGGTTCTCAATGGCCTTCCTGAAATTTAATCTGTTTTAATTAGACAGGTGGAATTTGACTTAACCCAAAACAGCATTTGATGAAGAGCTGTTTCCTTCAGTCTATGGATATTTTTATTACTTGCACCTAGACTTTGAGAAGACACAGAAGGAGCTGTGCTTATGCTCAATTTGAATTTTATTTTATCTTTGTATTTTGTGACTGTAAAGAAAATCATCTATTACATGAATTAAATTATATAAATTTATATAGTTGACTAGTTATGTGGATAGACACCTCAAATTAGTGCACCATACAAGCTTGCTTTAAAAAAAAATCAAATTCAGTGCCCAGAAACAAAGTGTACTTTGCAAGCTTCTTCACAGTTTCTTTACCTCCGTGAGAGACAAAATCAGCCTGGAATAGAGCCATTTCTAATTAAAAAGAATTTATTACAATTTTATTTTATTTTAAACATCTGTTTGACTGTTAAAATGCAAATTCCTCCAATATAACTTAGGAACTGTAAATCAGAATTTTAGTGATTGGGACTAGTGTCCCTGGGTAGATTTTATACATAGTTAAAACTTAGAAAGTTCAACACTACTATCTGGTGTGCTATTCAGATTGTGCCACTATGAATGCAGACTTGATACTTTCTGGAAAAATAGTCTCTCTAGTGAATACTGTAGTACTTAATAACTATATACATCATTAGAAGGCTTCAATTCCCTAAAAAAAAATCACTGCTTACAGATTATATATAACTGGAAAAGTGTATTGTCTTCTTACAAAATTGAAATGCATGTCTTTATGATTAAAAAAATCCTACATTATTACTGTATGCTTAACAATGGGACATGTGAGACTCCTGGATTTTCTGGTTTGTAGTATATTAGATATTATCAAAACTTTTACCCCTAGTTTGAATATTTAAAAACATACATATTAGAATACATAATAGATGCACGTGTATCTTCTCTGTCCTGCAATCTTAGACTTTTTCCACATATTTAATAAAAGGGTTGGTCCAGTCAGATGGCTCTTCTCATAAAGGCACCTGGAGCCAAATCTGACCACAAGAGTCTGACCAAGGACTCACATGGTACAGGGAGAATTGCCAGATCTTTAAGATTTCCTCTCATGTCCACACAGGTTGTGAAACACACACACACACACACACACACACACACACACACACACACACACACACGAGTAAATGAGTAAATACAAACAACAAACCCTCCTATACTTTCCCCTACCCCTCTGGTGCTGATTTTTTTTTAGTGGATATTTGTATATGTTACAATTTCTTATCGGCTTTATCGCATGTTATTTTGTAATTTTCATTCATAACTGATACATGATGTACCAGAGGATTATTCTCAATATATAGGACAATTGATGTATTATTTTATATGGATTATACCAATTTACCACTTAATAGTTTTTTTTATCACATACAAATATAAAATGAAAAAAAAAAATAGAATCTGTAGTTGTGATTCTTAACTGTAGCATTAACACTGATCTAAAGAAACCAGTATCCTATGAAAATCACTATTCAAGTTCAGTCTGGGATACTCACATCTTCACAGCAGTTTTCATACACATTTTCCCTCACTGATGTGCTCTGTATCTACAATTCAACTCATGTTACTTCTCTGGTAAATCATGCTCTTTTGAATTGTAGGTATCTCCTGTGTCAAATATGAATTCACTAGTCTGCCAATTTAGGTCATCAGACTTGCTTCCCTCATATACTTTGTATTATTGCAAAATAGACTCTTTGATTTTATCTTTTCATTTAATGCCCCCCATGGACACACAAACACTCCTAGCAATGTCATTGGGATAAAAGAGAATCTAAAATGCTCCCCAAACTTAGGGTTTATCTTTCAAATACCTAAAATAATGAAATACTGTCCAACATACAGTACAGCCCAGTGACAAAGCATCCAGTTAGCATGCATTTTGACCTGGCCCATCTCTTGGGTCAGGGAAAATAAATAAGTCAATAAGTCACCTTACAACTTACCATATTACTTTTTTCATATCTCGTTATGGTAAAATTACTATTTTATCATTATTATTATTATTATTATTATTATTATTATTATTATTATTACTATTACTATTACTATTACTATTATTGGTTTTTTGAGACAGGGTTTCTCTGTGTAGCAGCCCTGGCTATCTTGGAACTCACTCTGTAGATGAGAGTGGCCTTGAACTCAGAGATCTGCCTGCCTCCTCTTACCCCATGCTAGGAGTAAATGCCTGTACCACCATCACCTGGCTACACTTACTATTTTTTAATATTATGTTATAAGCTGAAATATAGATCATCATGTTGAGATTCATGAACATAGACTCCACTTATCAATATTTTTAATAGATATAGGTCTAGTTTTAGCCAATTTTCCATCAATTAATATAATACTTGATGAAAATCAAATTAAAGGATAACAACTTTTTTGTGACTCTTAATGACAAACTTCAATCTATGCTTCCTTCAGTGAATTGCTCTGTTTCCACTTACTCTATGAAATCTGTTTACATCACACCATCCTGGGATGAAAGACCTAGATAGAGAGAGAGTTAGAAATACATGATAAAGATAGAATGTAGAAGAGGGAGGAAAAGGAACAGAAACAGAAGGAAAAGGAGCAGGAGCCAAGAAAAAGTAGAGAAAAGAGAGAAGAGGCCTGGGAACAATATACAGAATTTCTATGTATATATAAGTAACCGATTTCTTTCAAGTAGACTATATATTATCACCTCTTCTCATGATTTCATTAGACTATGAATCCACTGTTAAATTTATCAGTTGATACAAGTAAATAGCCCATTTATTTGTTAATAGCTTGTTAATTTTTAATCAAGCTGTTATCACAGGAGCCTGAGGGGGTGATTTAAAATTGCAACCAAGTCTGGATAAATTTCTTTATTTCTGTGTAAAAAATTCTTTTGAAGAATTTCATACAGGAGAATTGTATTTGTATCATTTCCTCCCATCTATCTATTCCATGTCCCCTGCTTACTCAAATGACTGTGTGTATGTATATGTGCTTAGGACAGATCATTTGTAATTAGATAGTCAATCAGGCAGCCCATCTTTGGAGAAGATTGATTCACTCTCAGTAGCCATTAATTGCTTCTAATTCTTTTTCTAGGATCAGGCCTTGGTAGATTTCTCCCATCTACACTGGCATATTAACTGGTGTTTTAAGTCCTGGTTATGCAACCATATGGTTAAGATTTCATGGGTGCAACCTCCTTGTCCTATCATCTAGAAGGTGGTATCTTGGAACATACAACCTCATCCTTTTAAGCATCTCTAGGGGAAAATGAGAAAAATAAATAAAATGGGTTGGAAATCTTTCAGTTTTTTCATTGAAGCCTACAACTAGTCCTTTCATGTCTTCATGGATTACAAATTGCATTCTTAGGCAGAGCATATTTATGTCCTTGTTGGGGGACCTCTGATCTGCATGATCAACAACCTCCATATTTTATTAAATTAGAACAGAAGGATGTAATCCTGTTTAGGAACCTAGCTCCAGATTTATAACTATTTTAATTACTTCCTTTTTTCTCATCTTTACCACCATTGTCTCAGAGTAGGTTACTTAAAACAGTGTTATAGATCTTTCCATGGAGGACATCTTCTTTTTTGTTTTTCAACAACAAATGTGCTCCCTCCCTCCCTGCAAAGACAGTAGTCTAGATTTATTTGTCCAATACTATCTCACACTAATTGTTCATAGTTTAGAATCTGTTTTTGTCTCCCAAAACTTCACTGAAATTGCTCTCACTAACTGCATCAGAAAAGAATCCTTGGCCAGGCGGTGGTGGCGCACGCCTTTAATCCCAGCACTCGGGAGGCAGAGGCAGGCGGATCTTTGTGAGTTCGAGGCCAGCCTGGGCTACCAAGTGAGTTCCAGGAAAGGCGCAAAGCTATGCAGAGAAACCCTGTCTCCAAAAACCAAAAAAAAAAAAAAAAAAAAAAAAAAAAAAAGAAAGGAAGAAAGGAAAAAAAAAAAAGAAAAGAATCCTCAAGGTTTCATCTACTAAATCCTTGAATCTCTGTACAGTAATACTCAAAGTAAGCCGTGGATAACGACTGGGTCATGAAGACTCTGACCTCATCAATGTATTAATCTAATAATAAATTCGTAATTTATAGGCTTTTGATAAAGTGACAAAAACTCAATAGATGGGACCTCTTTAAAAGCAGTGTGTTCCCAAGGACATTTCTTCAGGGAATATATCTTTCCCGTGGCCTCATTCTAGCTCTATTCTTTATGCTTTCTTTTTCTTTTTACCTTTCTGTCTCCTTTCCATTTTATAGTCCTATAAGACCTAAATGTATTTCTCATTCTTTAAATTGATTTTTCCAGGTTTTTGTTTCAGTGAAAGAAAGCTAGCTAATACCCTGATTTAATTATTACAAATGAAATCCAAAATCCTTTCATTAAGAAACAGACTTCTCAGGGGAATCTTTAGAAAAAAAATTATTCTGCCTTATTATGTATTCTTTCTTCTGTTCAAAACAATTTTCTTGCATGCTTTACTATTCACTTTAATACATTTCCTATGCACTGGTAACTCCCATGGCTTTATTGGAATCCCAGTGACTTTCTTTGAGACATTACAACTGCTTAATACCTAACACCCCATCCTAATATCTAATAAAAAAACAAAGGCTCAGCGGTCGGAATGGAAATACTTTTCTTCTTACCTAAACCTGTGCCTCTTTGTGTTTTCTTTCTTGTTTCAATGCACAAATTCTATTTACTGACCAAAGTCATAATATAATTGACAAACTAAGAATCTACTCACTTGGTCTTCTCACCTTAATAAATATAAGAATTCATCCTCCTAAATTAATCGAAATTCTATTTGCTCGCTCTACTTTAATTATTAATGGATTTTCTAATCTTTTATAAGCATACTACATAGAACTAGCCAACAAAAGTAGAAATGTATGAAAGCAACATGTGAAAGATAAAAATAAAAAAATCTTAAACATATAAAACTTCAAATTAGTTCATATTTCACACATACGTGTGTGTGTGTGTGTGTGTGTGTGTGTGTGTGTGTGTGTGATATTGAAAATTGAAACAAAAGCCTCAGTCATGTTAGGCGAATCCATGTGTTTGAGCTAAAATTTCAACCCTATTTATAATTTCTAATAAATTTTACTAAGGTAGATTTGAAAATTATATTTCAAGTTTAAAATGGTTATCAATATTTCTATTTTATTTCAAGTTTAAAATGGTTATCAGTATTTCCATTTATATATCACTGTTAAAAGATTTTGAAAATGACTAATTTTCATCTGAAATTTTCTGCATTCATAATTAACATATGCTCATTATTATCAGTAGAATTAACATATAATAATGTATTTCCTTTAATCATTTGCATGCATGCATCTTTGTTTCTGTGTCTGTGTCTTTCTGTTAACTTGTGCAAATGATTGTTGGTAAAAGCAGAGGCCAGAGCATCACAGATTCCCTAGACCTGGACTCAAGGACATTATGAGCACTCCTATGTGGGTGCTGTAACTAAGACTGGGTCCTCTGAAAAGAAGACTATAGGGCCCTGATCCATCTCTTGAGCTCTTAAAACTCATTTAAAACTATTTAGTTTAAAATTACAACAAAGCTCTATAATTTGTAACTATTCTAATATAAATTGTAAAATAAAATATTTTTAAAATAAAACTTCAAGTATATTTAACAAGTAAGGGATTGGTGATGCTTATCTGTTATAATTTTCATACATTTACCTATTTTTAATTTTTCATTTCAAATGTCATAATCAAAAATTAAAATAATCATATATTTATAGTATATATCAATGTTTCCAAAAATGATATATAAAATAATTATCAAGGCACAATTTCTATTAATTTTTATATTATACATGACTAAATATTTGCAAAATATTTTTATATAAATACATTTTTCAGGAGTTAGGTATGTTTCAATAAATTATTTAGTTGCTTTAAACTACTTAGCCTTTTAATTTAATAAGTGTGTAGGGTCAAGGAAATCTGAAATGTTAGTACTAAATTCTTAAAAAATAAGTTTGAGAAAGTTCAAAGTTTTTGCAATATGTCCCAAAATCTCAGAATACAACAGCTACAGAATATAAGTTATAGATGATCTGAGCTGTGATTTCTATTCTGCCCTGATATGGAAATTGATATTTAGGACTGTACATTTATTAACATCATCTCAACTCAGAGTAAAAGTTTAAGAGTTACAAATGGCAATAATATATTTAGTCTTCTAGAAAATTTGTTGTTGTCTCTTAGTATTTTGAAATGTCAGAACACCAAGTGAAGATAGAGTATTCAGGTTTAAGATTGGCTACACCTTTAATGTGAAATTATTTCCACAATTTTCAAACTGGATAAAATAGAGTTGAACTATGAAAGAAAATATCAATATAAACTTAAAACTTTATATAACTAACAACCTACTCTGGTCGGACAAGACAAAAGCAAAACAAAGGATGAATTAGAAATTATGGATTAGCTATGTCTAGAAATTTGGCGATACTTTATAATGTGCAACGTCCAAATTTTATAACTAAATGTCCTGAGTACCTGTGTAGTTTTGTATTTTCACATAAAATGAGAATTTAGTCCTTTAATACTGAGAACAGAGACCCAAATACTTTGACAATGCTTGTCTATCTATAGTGATCACAATACAGAAACAATAAGAAAGAGAACATAAACTCAGGCATGAGATCTTGAATTCAAATCCCAAGAACTGAAGTAAATAACCAGACATGGCTTAATTTTATTCAAAATCCCAAGAATAACAGGGCAGAAACATGGGTGTTCCAAAAGCTCACTGGCCATCCAGCTTAGCTGACATGGTGACATTTCAGTTCACTGAGAGATTGTATCTCAGGTCAGTAAGGCAAAGAGGAAGAGACATCATATACTGACTAACTCATGTGAGTTTAGGTGACACAAGCACCCATCACTAATAATCATGAGATACACAGACACATTTAATATATGAGAAATAAAACCAAGCTTATATTTCTCAAAATAAGGCAAACACTTTAAAAACAAGCATATAAGAAAATGTTCAGTGGCGCTAACATTCAGGAAAGTATGAATACATACCACAAATACTAAACATGGTGATGGTGGTGATACTGTGTTTCCCAAAATATTGTGTACCCTAATAAACTTATCTGGAGTCAGAGAACAGAACAGCCACTAGATATAGAGACCAGAAAATGGTGGCACACACACCTTTAATCCTATCACTTGGGAGGCAGAGATGCAACATGATCTCTGTGAGTTTAAAGCCACACTGGAAACAGCACATGCCTTTAATTCCAGGAAGTGATGGCAGAAAGCAGAAAGGTATGTAAGGCCTGAGGACCAGGAAATAGAAGTGGTTAAGCTTTCAGGCTTTTGAGAAGCAGTTCAGCTAAGATGCATTTGGATAAGAACACAGAGGCTTCCAGTCTAAGGAAACAGGATCAGCTGAGGAATTGTGAGGTGAGGAAGCTGTGGCTTGTTCTGATTCTCTGATCTTCCAGCATTGACCCCAGTACCTGGCTCCAGGTTTGTTTTTTTATTAATAAGACTTTTTAAGATTCATGCTACAATACCCCTTTCACTAAGGGTTTCTATTATAAAATAGACTAAAGATAGCAAGCAATACCAACCATGCAGAAATGGAACTTTTTACACTGTTGGTGGGAATGTAATTGGTCAAGCTTTGTGGAAAACAATCCTAAGTTCCTTGATAAAATAAAACTATCTAAATATCTGATTCTTGATGTGTATATGAAGTTAATGGAATCAGAATGTTGTAAAGATATGTTCTCCCTTGGGAGAACAAAGAAAGAGATAATATGATAGATAAAGACCCCATGGGGAAAAAAAAGAAGCAGAGTGCTAGAGAGGTCCCCAGAAATCCACAAAGATGACTCCACTATAGACTACTGGCAATGGTTGAGAGAGTGCCTGAGCTGACCTATTCTGATGATCAGATGGCTGAAAATCCTGTCAGGATAGAACTCTCATTCAGTGACTGATGGAAGCAGATGCAGAGATCCACGGCCAAACCCCAGGTGGAGCTCTAAGAGTCCAATAACCAAGAGAGAGGAGGGATTATATAAGCAAGAGATATTGAGACCATGATTGGAAAAAGCACAGGGACAAATAGCCAAACTAGGGGAAACACATGAACTGTGAACCAATAGCTAAGGAGCCCCCATGGAACTAGACCAGGCCCTCTGGATAAGTGAGACAGTTGATTAGCTTGAACTATTTAAGATGTCCCCAGACTGTGGAACCAGGACCTGTCCTTGGTGCATGAGCTGGCTTTTTGGAACCTAGGGCCTATGCTGAGACACTTTGTTCAGCCTTGGTTCAGGGAGGAGTGGACTGGACCTGCCTCAACTGAATCTACCAGGCTGGGCTGACTCCCCAGGGGAGATCTTGCCTTGGAGGAGGTGGGAATGGGCGGTAGATTGGGGGAGAAGGCTGGGGGGTGAAAGGAGGGAGGACAGGGGAATGCATGGCTGATATGTAAAATTAAATTTATTATAAAATAAAAATATTTTAAAAAGATGTGTTCTCCTACGGTTTCTGAAATACCACTCAGAATAGGCAAGGAATAAAAGCATAAATATCTGTCAACTAAAGAGTTGAATAAAAAATGTAGTATATATGCAATGAATACATTTCAGTAGTAACAATGTATAGAATCTTGTTATTTGCAACAATGAAGAGGAGACATCAGTTCATGATTAAGTGAAACAGCAGACACAGAATGACAAGCATGGTATTATATACTAGATTCATATACTAGATTTGAAAATAAGCTCATGCAAATAGAACATAGACTGGTTACCAGAAGCTGTGGAGAGTAGGTGCATTGGTTCGGAACAGATTGATTAGTATGTACAGCTACAGTACAGTTAGATGTGAATAAGCAATCTACTGCTCTCTTGCACAATAAGATGATTGTAGTTATTGATAATGCACTATACACCTCAAGAAACTTAAGGACAGATTGTTTTCTCAAAGTCTCTCCCATAATGAAATGTTAAATCTCACTGAGGCTACTGGGCCAATAGTCCAGCTACTATGGAAGCTAAGGCAGGAGAATTTCAAGAATATGGTCTGCCTGAATACAAAGTAAATTTAAGGACAATTAAGAAACCTTAGTGAAATTCTGTATCAAAAAAAAAGAAGAAGAAGAAAGAAGGAGGAGGAGGAGAAGAAGAAAAGAAGAAGAGGAGGAGGAAGAGGAGAAGGAGGAGGAAGAGCAGGTGGAGAAGAAGGAGGAGAAGAAGAAAAAGAAATGTAGCTTTAGATGTAGATCAGTGATCAAACATTGATCTAGAGTATACAAGGTTCTGGGTTCATTTCCTGATAAATAAAAAAAAATTCTGATTTCATCAAGATGTTATGCTTGACTTGATAGAGGCTTTACACAATGTGTAAAGTACTGAACATTTTACAGTATATCAACAGAATGTGTGGCTTTTATCTTTAATATATCAGACATAAATAAATTAAAACACATGGTGTACTTCATATGACCTAGAAAAGAATATTGAATATTTTAGCAATAAATATACAGAATGTGGATATAGTACATTAAATGTATAGACATTTGTTATATTGACCTCTATCTGTTTTTAAATTAATTTAATATTTGAAGTTAAAAATAATGTAAAGTCCTACAAGACTGTTACCTGGAGCAGATTTTTTTTTCTTATAGAATCATCTGGGAACATCTTTTAGTATTCTTCTCATATACTTCAATAGTCAGCTAAAATATGTGTTCTAGCTTAGTTGTAATTTTTAAATGATTTATATGCCATACAGTTAATTAAAGCATGTCATCACATCTTGCTCATTTATTCTCATCAATAATGTCTTATTTCATTTTAGAAATAGAAAAACATATTGTTTTTCTATCCAATACAATAAGAGAACCAAAGTAACCAAAGTAAAAACTTATTTTAAGAATTTAAAATTATCCCTTTGATCTCCTTTTGTTGTCTTATTGCTCTAGCTAGAGCTTCAAGTACTATATTGAATAGATATGGGGAGAGTGGAAAGCTTTGGCTTGTTCCTGGTTTTAGTGGAATCACTTTGACTTTCTCTCCATTTAATTTGATATTGGCTGTTGGCTTGTGTTAAATTGCCTTTATTATGTTTAGGTATGTTCCTTGTATTCCTGTTCTCTCTAGGACCTTTATCATGAAGGGGTATTAGATTTTTGTCAAAGGCTTTTTCAGCATCTAGTGAGATGATCATGTATTTTTTTTTTCAGTTTGTTTACGTGGTGTATTATATTGACAGATTTTTGTATGTTGAACCATCTTTGCATCCCTGAGATGAAGCCTTCTTGGTCACGGTGAATAATATTTTTGATGTGTTCTTGGATTCAGTTTGCCAATATTATATTGAATATTTTTGCATCATGAGGGGGATTATATTCGTCTATAATTCTCTTTTTTTTGTTGCATCTTTGGTTTGATCAGGGTAACTGTAACCTTTTAAAAAGAGTTTGATAATGTTCCTTCTGTTTTTATTATGTGTGACAATAGAGTATTGGAATTAGCTCTTTCTTAAAAATCAGGTAGAATTCTGTGCTGAAACCATCTGGTACTGGGCTTTTTTGGGGGGGAGGAGTTGGAAAAATTTTAATGACTGTTTCTATTTCCTTAGGGGATATTTGTCTATTTAAATAGTTTAGTTCATCTTGATTTAACTTTAAAATCTTTCAGATTTTCCAATTTTGTGAAGGATAGATTTTTAAAGTATGACCTGATGATTCTCTGGATTTCCTTTGTCTGTTGTTATGTCTCCCTTTTCATTTCCAGTTTTGTTAATTTGGATGCTCTTTCTCTCTCTCTGGACCTAACGACATGGAGACCAGGGTGGTTAACCAGGGGGACCATTCAAACAATCACTGATACCAACAATTATGTTTTTATCTCTTTGTCTATCCTCAATTCCCATACGAGTCTCATCTAAATTTTTGGTGACCATCCCAGAGTGAGGTACATAAAAACAACATTCTTCCCCCAGGGCCTTGCATAGCACTCCCTGTTGCAAAAACAAAAAGGTCTAGCCCCCTAAGATTTTGTAAGGCCAATTGAGGTGGTGAATCAAGGGACTTTTGAAGAAACCTAACAGAGGTTTCTAACTTACCTAAGCTTGCATCTATTAAATGCCTCAACCCCTGATATTTTTGTTGTTGTCATCACACCATAGAGGTGGACCCCAAGCCCACTCTGGTGGCTTCCCTCTCTAAGAGGGTGGCCACTGCCAGTGCTGTCATCTGTTGTCTCTTGACCCGAGGGTGCAAATGAGCCATGACCTCCTCATTATCAAATTACAATACATGGGGCAGCATCAGCACTATGACACAAGAATCATTCCATTGTGTTAGGAATTCAGTGGAAACGCCAGGGGACGGTCAGGTCTGGCAGCAGAGCCAGAAGATGCCTGAATCCTTAGGCCTCAGCCAGAGAGGGGTTGTGGCATGTACCACTGTTGCTGGAGGGCTTTTCTCCAGGTTCCCCAAGCCCCGCAGTCCCACAATCCACTTATAAAATAATCACTCAGACGCTTATATCACTTATAAACTGTATGGCCGTGGCAGGCTTCTTGCTAACTGCTCTTTTATCTTAAATTAACCCATTTCTATAAATCTATATCTTGCCACATGGCTGGTGGCTTACCAGAGTCTCTACATGCTGCTTCTCCTGGCGGTGGCTGCAGTCTCTCTCCTCCTTCTTCCTGTTTCCCCAATTCTCTTCTCTCTTTGTCCCGCCTATACTTCCTGCCTGGTCACTTGCCATCAGTGTTTTATTTATATAGAGTGATATCCACAGCACTTCCCCTTTCTTCTTTTTTTAAAAAGGAAGGTTTTAACTTTAACATGGTAAAATTACATATAACAAAACAATTACCGAGCAAGAATTATAGTTACAATATTAAAGAAGATGTCCTATCTATCTTATATTTGTGAGTTTAAGGTTTTATAGCTAACTTATCTTTTATCATAACTGAGGAAATTATGACTATCTAGTCTTTAACCACATCAAAGACCTGAGAAGGAACATAATGGTACCTGAGAAATGGTAGACGGATGCAAGCAACTTTCGGGAATCTTGCAAGAGTAGACCAAGACAGCTGGCAGCCTGGACAGTCACCTAATAATGTTTCACAGCATTGTTGGTGCATTCAAATTGGCTACAGGCCTAGAGTATATGACAGACCATTTTTAGAAGCAGGAATTCTGAAAGACCATCTTACCCTGTCTTGGCAGAGTACAGTGGTCGCTTTCCTTGTGTCCCGCTTGTCCAGAAAGGACAGCATTGCATTCATACTGTTAGCCGTCAAGGCAAGGGCACTTCTTTGCCCAGTAGGCCATTTTGTGCCAAAAAGACAAACTTCCAAATGGAAATGTCTTAGAAGTCCAACATTCTCTCGGGATCAATTGGTGCAGCCAGGAGCAGTTGTGTCTCATGTCAACAGAATTCTAAGTTATTTAAATGCCATGTTCTCTAGGTCTATGAAGTGTTTGAAGATTACCTATCTATCTGAAATATATCTATGTATACCTAGAAGACTTAACTAACATGGCTACAAATATGATTACCATAGATGACTGATTATTAATCTATTTTTAATTATCCATTACAATTTTAAATGAGTTACATAAACATAATACCTCAAACAAGAATAGAAATATATATATATATATATATATACATATATATATATATATATACAGTATAACAAAATTAACTTCAAGTTTGTATCAATAAACTAAAATCTATACCAATGTAAAACATTTTAAACAAGTTGTTCTGTAAAAGTAGGTTCATTAATCTACCCTTTTATCTTATCATCTCCATATCCTCCTATATATCATATCCCCTTTTCTTTTTTAGAAAGAGATCACATTTATAATCAACCTGTTTTAAATAAAAATATTGGTTTTTCTCTGTCCCACACCAGAGGGCTCTTCTGATTTGGGACACAAGAATCCCTTAACCATTTTTTTTTAAAGCAATATGTCTGGGTTTAGAGGGGGAGTGAGCCAATTCCACCTCTAAAGCCAGCTTGGTATATTTGGGAATTTGGGCGTAGCATCTCTTACTACTTCCTTCTGGAGGGGGGCGCTGTATCTTATGGGGACGCAAAGAAAATTTTAGACCTATGGGGTAGTCCGTGAGGCTGTATTGTGTGAACCAGTTGCCTTGAAACCGATCTGGATGTTGGATCATCTGGGCCATGGTGTCATCGGAGTCCTTTCAGGGGTCTTGGCTGGTGAAACCTGATGTATCTTAATCTGGAACAAGTCCACAGCCTCTGGCTTTCTGTGGAAACAAAAGCAGAACCTCTTTTCCAAAGTAACATATCCTTATATCCAAATTTTGAAGTCAAGGTACCTTTAAAATATACATTTTGGCATAACTCAACAGCTTTTGTAATCAAATGTTTTTTTTTAGTTATGAATATCAAAGAGAACATAATCCAAATTCTCTGTGTGGTAGCCATCTTTACGTGACTTATGTTTTATATTACCTTGAGCCCATTGATTTAAACTGCACCATTCTAAGACTGAAAAGGCGCTGTGGCTGCTGGCTCTGCCCACTTCAGCTTCCCAACATGGCAGTGGTACGTTTTCCGCCAGCTCTGGGAGTCATCAAGTCTCAGAAATAGTGGGTCTAAGCTTTTATCAAAGCAGCGTGTAGCCCAGAAACCTCTTTTTTTTTTTTTTTTTTTTTTTTTTTTTTTTTTTTTTTTTTAAATACTAGTAAAGACTAAATCTACCACACAGCTTAATTTGCCGCTGGCAGATGCCTCATTTCCGCCATACTGCGGGTCAAACGCACCCGCCAGGAACCCGCCAGTGTCCAAACTTGCGTTTTGCGGCATCTAGCTGCCTGTATGAGACAAGAAGCAGGAACCTGGTTTTGGCTCTGTTTAGAATTGGTTATTAAATATTCTCAGGTTTAAGGTGGAAACTCGAGCCGTTGGGTGCCATTTGTTGCTGGAGGGCTTTTCTCCAGGTTCCCCAAGCCCCGCAGTCCCACAATCCACTTATAAAATAATCACTCAGACGCTTATATCACTTATAAACTGTATGGCCGTGGCAGGCTTCTTGCTAACTGCTCTTTTATCTTAAATTAACCCATTTCTATAAATCTATATCTTGCCACGTGGCTGGTGGCTTACCAGAGTCTCTACATGCTGCTTCTCCTGGCGGTGGCTGCAGTCTCTCTCCTCCTTCTTCCTGTTTCCCCAATTCTCTTCTCTCTTTGTCCCGCCTATACTTCCTGCCTGGTCACTTGCCATCAGTGTTTTATTTATATAGAGTGATATCCACAGCATACCACCTTGCATCCCCTTCAGTGGACATCTGGAGCCCCCACGGGTGTAGTACAGGTCATAGTTGTAATAGCCAATGGGAAAGATAGCCCTGTGTGGTCCTCCATGGTTGGGTCATTCCATCTGCATCTGGTAGGGCTATGTTCTCTCCATAATTGTCCTTCTACTCCCATTGCCTCAAAGAATGGGGGGGGGGCACCAATGTAAGCCCATCCAGCAGGAGGCAGTGAGATCTGGATGGGGAAAGTTTAAGGGCAAAAATGCCATTTGTACCACAGACAGGAAAAGTCCCTCTTTCTCGTGTAGTCCAAGAAGCCCAAGAGGGGCCCTTGTTGCACGGAAGAAGGAAAGAGGGACAGTTGATTCTGTATGTGGCTCCAACAAGGGAGAAGTGACCAAGGGTAGGACTGGTTGCATGGGCTCTATTTCCAGGGGCTCCTGAATGGGCCAGATGGTTTTCCTTATGGAGAAGAGTAGCCCCTGGTCATGTCCCTGCTGGTATAATCAAAGGCCCCACATTCCCCCATGTCCCAATCAATGCTCTCTTTCCTATCTCTGTAATAGTCATCTGAATGGGATTACATCTATACTTGGAGCAGTAGCCATACAGGGGGTTGGATGCCAGATGAGTCTGGGGGACTCGTCTTTCCTTGATATTACCCCTTTGTTTTATCCAGTAGCCTGTCCCAGTTTGTTCACATCCCCACTGAGCACAGTAATAGTCATTTGCACCTCCACATTGAGCAACCTCCTTTGCAGTCCTATGACTTCCAGGATATATGTAGAAAGGCGTGTCCCATAGAATGGCCCACTATGGTGATATTTTATTTGTATTAAAATGTGATTTTATTTGTATGTTAATAAATAAAGTTGCCTGGGGGTCAGAGCTAATAGCAAGCGGTGGTGGTGCATGCCTTTAATCCCAGCTATTGGGAGGCAGAGCTAGGTGGATCTCTGTGTTTTCAAGGATACAGCCAGCTTGGAGACATACTTCTTTAATCTCAATATCAACCATAGAAGAACTGGAGGTCTGTACAGACAGGCAGTGATGAGGCGGTCATGTGGTTTGGTTTACAACCAATGAAAAGGTAGAATAGAAAGTCTATAAAAAAGACAGACAGGAAGTAGCTCTCTTGCTGAAGAGGACAGCAGCAGCAGTGAAGGGTAAGATTTTTAGCTCTTAGCTCTGATCTCTTGGGCTTTCGTCTCTGCATTGGCTCTGTGTTTCTTATTTAATAAGATGGTTACATCTACATTTGATGCCGACGTGGCCAGAATTCATCAAAAACTGCTTGGCTTGACTTGGCATTGGGTCGGTTTCCTGCCGGCTCCCTAGCTCGGCCAACTCCCTATCTCAGGCCCATCATGTGGTTACCCCCAGCTGGAGCTACTTGCTTAAAGCCAGTGCTATGAACAACTCAGGCCTGCCCTGCTGGAGGTACTGCAAATTGCAGTAGCTACAGGCAACTGTGAATAGAGCTGCCTTTGGCTGAAATGCCAACTCATGTGGTCAGAGCTTAAGGAAGCCTGAGCCCAGGCTCAACTTGGCTCAAGTGGGAACACGTGGCTGGATTTAAGCTTTTAGCCAGAACTTGTGGCTATGCTTTCTTTTTTTTTTTTTTTTTTTTTTTTTTTTTTTGGTTTTCCGAGACAGGGTTTCTCTGTGTAGCTTTGCGCCTTTCCTGGAGCTCACTTGGTAGCCCAGGCTGGCCTTGAACTCACAGAGATCCGCCTGGCTCTGCCTCCCAAGTGCTGGGATTAAAGGCGTGCGCCACCACCGCCCGGCGCCTTTTTTTTTTTTTTTTTTTTTTTTTTTTTTTGGTTTTTCGAGACAGGGTTTCTCTGCGTAGCTTTGCGCCTTTCCTGGAGCTCACTTGGTAGCCCAGGCTGGCCTCGAACTCACAGAGATCCGCCTGGCTCTGCCTCCCGAGTGCTGGGATTAAAGGCGTGCGCCACCACCGCCCAGCTTGTGGCTATGCTTTCTTGTTCTCTCTCTCTCTCTCTGGATTCATACCTCGGACACTACATAGTTGTTTTGAAATTCCCTCAGATTTCTACTGTTCTATGCAGATTTGGTAAGTCAATTAAGATATCAGATATTTTAAAGGAAACTATTTAAAAGAGACTTTTTTCCACATTAAAACAAATTGGGTTTTATGTGTACATTGGAAGAAAACTGGGCTTTGTTTGAAATTTTAGGCATTCTGACAATAGAACAACTATATGAGAAGATTAATGTTGATCGAATTATGCACTTTATTACTTTTTTATTTTTATGTTACTATTTAAAAAGATAGTCAATTTAAGTGCCAGGATAAAAGTTTTAGAAAAACCTGTTAAACCTATTAAAATTAATTATAAAGAAATTCAAATTCAGACAGAAGAAATTAACAGTGAAGTTGTTTCAAGACTGGATCATAAGGTTACAGAAAGAAAGCCTGTTTTCACACAGTCACCCTTAATTTATCCTGTAACCATACAGCAGTTGCCTGATCAAGTGAATACACAAAATATTTGGATTTCAACTGAAATGTTATATTTACATAGGTTTAAGGAAGCAATAGTATCTTATGGCATGCATTCCCCATATGTAAAGCAAATGTTAAACACCTGCTCAACTTATAATAGTATTATACCACAGGACTGGCGGGAGCTGGCACATGCTGCTCTGGAACCAAGACAACAGCTCCAGTCGCATATGTGGTTCAAAGAGGAAGCTAAAAATATAGAAAAACAATGGAGGGAAAAGGAATACAAGTCTTCCAGGATCAGCTTGTTGGAGAAGGCCAATATGCTTCAGTAAAAACACAATGTTTATATGATATCTAAACCTTAATTCTATGTCAAATGGCAGCCCTGAATGCATTGGACAGAGTTGAGGAACCAGGAAAGAAAACTGAGTCATTTACAAAGGTTATACAGGGCCAAAAAGAATCTTTCACAGATTTCTTGCAAAGACTGGCTTCAGCAGTACAGAGAATGGTCCCGAATTCAGAAGCTAGTCAGATAATAATTGAATTTTTGGCTTTTGGGAACGCGAATGCAGCATGCAAGAGAATAATCAGTCCATTAAAGGCAAGACCTGCACCCTTGGAAGATTGGATTAGAGACACAGTTAATGTTGAGGCTCATGACCAAGATGATACGTGGGTAGGAGAAGCAATTTCAAGAGGTTTGAGAAATGTTAGATGTTTTGGATGAGGAAAGCAAGGACATTTGAAAAGGGACTGTAAACAAGTCATTCCTACAAACAACGTTTCTTCAAGGAACAATGGCAACAGAATGCCCCTTCTTTCTGGAGTATGCAGAAGGTGTGGTAAGGGAAAACACTGGACCAATGAATGTAGATCAACAAGGGACAGACAAGGTAATCCTTTGCCTTGGTCTTCGGGAAACTCCCAGAGGGACCTCATGTAGCCCCCCCCCCCATAGCAAATCCAGTTGAAACCTTTCCTGTAGACGTAGCAGAAACCCCTACTCAGAGCAATTAAATAACCAAATACCAGTTGGAATAAATTATGTTGCTTGGGATGATGAAACAGAGAGAATAGAAAATTCAGGAGAAAACAAAGAAATTTTTTTGGCAAACTTCTATTAATGAACAAAGACCAAAATTAACAATAAGAATAAATGGTGTTTTATTGTTTGGTCTGGTAGACACAGGTGCGGATGTTACCATAATTGCACCAGAATTTTGACATCCAACTTGGCCTCTTCAGGAGGTAATTGTTCAACAGTTAGGAAGTGGAACATTATCTCAAGTGAAACAGAGTGCAAGATGGCTCGAATGTATAGGTCCAGCAGGACAGAGAGGAAAATTAAAACCATATGTGGCTAACATTGCTATGAATCTATGGGGTTGAGACCTGTTGTAACAATGGAGTACTCAGATTAACATCCCCCCAAACTCAGAAACAAATCATAAACTAGCACATGTTTCTGAGAGAAATATTAGAAGATATTATTCTAGTGAGTGGTCACCAGCAATTAGTATTATACAAGAACAGAGCACAAAAACTGATGATCTTCCAAAGATACCAACAGCTCTAACTTTAAAATGGTTAACTGTTCCACATCTAGCATCTTCCTATGAGTGAGTACATACCATATTTGTCTTTCTGAGTCTGGGTCACCTCACTCAGGATGATTTTTTCTAGATCGATCCATTTGCCTGCAAACCTCATGATGTCATTGTTTTTCTCTGCTGAGTAGTATTCCATTGTGTATATGTGCCACAATTTATTTATCCATTCTTCAGTTGAAGGGCATCTAGGTTGTTTCCAGGTTTTGGCTATTACAAACAATGCTGATATGAACATAGCTGAGCAAGTGCTCTTGTGGTATGATTGAGCATTTCTTGGGTATATGCCCAGGAGTGGTATAGCTGGATCTTGGGGGAGATTGATTCCCAATTTTCTAAGAAAGCGCCATATTGATTTCCAAAGTGGTTGTACAAGCTTGCATTCCCACCAGCAGTGGAGGAGAGTTCCCCTAGTTCCACAACCTCTCCAGCATAAAGTGTCTTCAATGTTTTTGATCTTAGCCACTCTGACAGGCGTAAGGTGGTATCTCAGAGTTGTTTTGATTTGCATTTCCCTGATGATTAGGGATGTTGAGCAATTCCTTAAATGTCTTTCAGCCATTTGGGTTTCCTCTGTTGAGAATTCTCTGTTTAGTTCTAAAGCCCATTTCTCAATTGGACTGTTGGTTGTTTTGATGTCTAATTTCTTGAGTTCCTTATATATTCTGGATATCAGTCCTCTGTCACCTGTGGGGTTGGTGAAGATCTTTTCCCATTCTGTAGGCTGTCGCTTTGCCTTGTTGACTGTATCCTTTGCTCTACAAAAGCTTCTCTGTTTCAAGAGGTCCCATTGATTGATTGTTTGTCTCAGTGTCTGCGCTACTGGTGTTATATTTAGGAAGTGATCTCCCATGCCAATGTGTTCAAGACTATTTCCTACTTTCTCTTCTAGCAGGTTCAGAGTAGTTGAATTTATGTTGAGGTCTTTGATCCACTTGGACTTAAGTTTTGTGCACGGTGACAGATATGGATCTATTTGCAGCCTTCTACACGCTGATATCCAGTTATGCCAGCACCATTTGTTGAAGATGCTTTCTTTTTTCCATTGTACACTTTTGGCTTCTTTGTCAAAAATTATATGTCCATAGGTGTGTGGGTTAATGTCAGGGTCTTCAATTCGATTCCATTGGTCCACATGTCGGTTTTTATGCCAATACCAAGCTGTTTTTATTACTGTAGCTCTATAGTAGAGCTTGAAGTCAGGGATTGTGATGCCTCCAGAAGTTGTTTTATTGTACAGGTTTCTACCCCCCAAAAAACACGGAGAAATGGATGATATCTACATGAACAGCCTGGTCATGAGTGGGAACAATGAAGGGCGACGGTCGAGGGAAAGAGAGTGGGAGATCCTAGCTGGATCAAGAAAAGAGAGGGAGAACAAGAAATAGGAGACCATGTTAAATGAAGACCACATGAGAAGGGGAGGAAGCAGAGAGCTAGGGAGGCCCACGGAGATCCACAAAGATACCCCCACAAAAGACTGCTGGCAATGGTCGAGAGACGGCAGGAACTGACCTACTCTGGTGATGGGATGGCCAGACACCCTGTTAGTTGTGCCATAAACCCCATCCAAGGAAGGTCTGAGGAATCTGGATGCAGACATCCACGGCTGGGCCCCTGGTGGAGCACTGGGATTCTAATTAGTGAGAAAGAAGAGGGTTTATATGAGCGAGAATTGTTGAAGCCAAGGTTGGACAAAGCACAGGGACAAATAACCAAATGAATGGAAGCACAGGATCTATGAACCAAAGGCTGAGGGGCCCCCAACTGGATCAGGCCCCCTGAATGGGTGAGACAGTCATTTGGCTTGATCTGTTTGGGAGGCAGCTGTGCATTGGTGCCGGGTCCTGGGCTCTTGCATGAGTTGGCTGTTTGAATCCTGGGACTTATGCAGGGACCTTTGGCTCGGTCTGGGAGCGGGGGAATGGAGTGCCTGGACTGAGTCTACCAGGTCGATCCCAGTCCTCGGGGGAGACCTTGATCTGGAGGAGGTGGGAATGAGGGGTGGGGTGGGGGTAGGGGTAGGGGGGTGAGAGTGGGAGAACAGAGGAATCTGTGGCTATTATGTTGAACTAAATGATGTTGTAAAATAAATTTACTAAAAAATAAAAAAAATAAAATAAGATAAAAATGGTTCACTGACAGCCTGTATGGGTTCAGCAATGGCCTTTAACAACAGAGAAACTCCAGGTTTTAGAAGAGCTGGTAGAAGAAGAGTTAAATGCTCAGCATATTGAAGAATCAACCAGCCCTTGGAATTCCCCTATATTTTTTATTAAAACGAAATCTGGTAAATGGAGATGGTAATAGATCTTAGAGCAATTAACAAAGTAATTCAGCCAATGGGCTCTCTACAATCTGGAATTCCTTTGCCTACTCTGTTACCAAAAGGATGGCCTCTCATGGTTATTGATTTAAAAAACTGTTTCTTTTCAATTCCCTTATAAGAAAAAGACAGAGAAAGATTTGCTTTCAAGGTGCCTACTTACAATAATTCTCAACAGGTTAAAAGATTACAATGGAGAGTCCTCCCATAGGGAATGTTGAATAGCCAACCCTGTGCCAATATTTTGTACAACAGCCATTGGAAGTGATATGTAAAAAATTTCCTAAATCTATAATTTATCATTATATGGATGATATTTTACTAGCTGACTCAAATGCAGATACTTTAGAAAGAATGTTTGCAGAAATAAAGAAAAATTTGCTGTGCTGGGGATTACAAATTGCTCCTGAAATGATACAAAGAGGAGATTTTATTAATTATTTAGGATGTAAAATAGAACTATAAAAAATTAGACCCCAAAAGGTGCAAATTGGGAGAGACTGACTAGACTCTTAATGACTTTCAAAGATTATATGGAGACATTTTTCATCTACAAAATATTGTTAGGGTAAAAAATGATGAACTGAATAATTTGTTCAAAACCTTAGAAGGTGACAAGGACTTAAGTAGTCCAAGGGAATTATCATCTGAAGCTGGGAAATAATTGGCCTTGGTAGAAAAGAAAGTACATGAAGGATACATGGATCATATTGATCGAAAGCTGGACTGCATTTTGGTTATTTTACCTTCTAGGCATTCTCCTACAGGAATATTAATGCAGAGGGAAGATGTTATATTGGAATGAATAGTTTTACTAAATAAACCGAATAAAAAATTAAAAACTTATGTGGAAAAAATCTCTGACTTGATTTGGAAAGGAAAATTGAGACTTCATCAATTAGCAGGAATATACCCAGCAGAAATTGTCATACCTTTAACTAAAGAGGACATTGAAAACTTATGGACAGAAAGTGAACCCTGGCAAAGACCTTGCAGTATTTTTTTGGGAGAAATTAACAGCCAATATCCCAAAAGTGAAGGAAATGATCTTATAAAGAGAGCTGATTGGATTTTGCCTCGAATTGTATGGGAAAAACCTATATCTGGAATTTGTACAATTTATATAAATGAAATAAATAAGGAAAGGTAGGTTACAAATCAGAAATTTTAAGCAAAGTGGTTCAAAGTCCTTATCATTCAGTTCAAAATTGAAATTGTATGTTATTCTGTTGGTATTAATAAATTTTTCAGAACCTCTCAACATAGTTACTGCCTCTCAGTATGCTGAAAGAGTGGTATTACATATTGAGACTACAGAATTTATCCCTGATGCATCAGAATTAACTTCACTATTTATTCACTTACAAGATACAATCAGGAAAAGGAGTCATCCTTTATATATAACACACATCCGATCCCATATTGGTCTTCCAGGTCCTCTAGCACAAGGTAATGGTGAGATTGATAAATTATTGATAGGAAATGTGCTGGAGGCCTCAGAATTTCATAAAAAAAATCTTGTCAATAGTAAAGGTTTAAAAAAAGATTTTTCCATAACCTGGCAACAAGCCAAAGAAATAGTAAAGAAATGTCCTACTTGTTCCTTCTACAATCAAACACTATTACCAGCAGGATGTAACCCAAAGGGTTCTCAGAGGGATGAAATCTGGCAGGTAGACGTGTTTCACATTGCAGAATTGGGGAAATTGAAATATGTACACCATAGCATTGATACTTATTTAGGATTTCAATGGTCAACTGCTTTGAGTTCTGAAAAAGCTGATTCTGTAATCACTCATTTGCTAGAAGTTATGGCCATCATTTATATACCTGCACAAATCAAAATTGACAATGCTCCATCATATGTCTCTGTTAAAATGAAACAGTGTTTTGCTTATTACAATATAAAGCATATTACAGGTACACCACATAATCCTACTGGTCAAGAATTTATAGAAAGATCAAACAGAACTCTAAAGGATATGCTAAATAAACAGAAAGGGGTAACAAAAATTCCCAGAAATAGACTGCATAATGCTCTATTAACTTTGAATTTTCTCAATGCTAAATGAGAAAGGAACAATAGCTACAAAGAGACATTGGATAATAGAAAAAACTTCAGAATTAAATCAGACTATATACTTTAAGGATGTGCTGATCTCAGAATGGAAACCAGGATATGTGTTAAGTTGGGGACAAGGTTTTGCTTTTGTTTCTACATAAAACGATAAGCTGTGGATACCATCAAAATTGATAAAGGTTCGATTTGAACAAGAGAGACCCCTTAATTAGAGGAGGTGATAGTTCATCAACCAAAGTAACCATCCAATTTAAACTAACTTATGCCAGTAAAACATGCCTTTTCATTTAATCAGATAATTTTTTCCCAAAAAGGAACCTCCCCAAAATTATGTTTTTGTTTTTGTCTTTTAGGAGAATGAAGGCTAAGGAAACTGAAGAACACTGGACAAATGAAGAAAAGGGACAAATCATCTATACCAGGAAACAGAGTGAAATGGCCTATCTGTATATCATCTAAAAAAATTTATAAGTCTTCCTAAATGTTTGTTTCTGCTCTTCTCTAAAGAAATTTAGCACTATTGGTCTTCCAATAGTCCCAATTCAATTAAAATTTAAAGCTGACTTTGGAGTTGGAGAATGGCTCTCTCCTTATTTAAACTCAAGCATGTTGTTAAAAGGAAAATGCAAACTCCCTGTATCATGCCAGAAGAAAAGAGCCATCTTCTGATATGGGACAGGAGAAAAACCAAATTAATTAAAGGACTATTCTATTACTAATCTCAATTCTTTAATTCTATTCTGATTCTTTAAATTTTTCTTAAAGTATAAATTTTATATCAAATTTACAAGATTAATATATATACGTATGTATATATACATACGTATATATATTAAACTTTGTTAATATATTATTGGTCATATAGAGTACTAACTAATTCTAGAAAAAAGGCTTCAATTAGCTGCCTATACATGTCTTTGTGTTCGAGTCTCTTATCAGTTTTCTTCAGGAAATCACGGCCAGGCCTAACATCATTTGAAGTCTCCAGGAAAAAGATGGGGCCCCACAACATCAACAATTCCACATGGACAATAAAATTTCACTAAGCTGACAAACATCATTTATAGATCAGCTTTAGACTACAAAGTGCTCAGAGCGATTTTGAGAGGGCTAGCTGAGATGATCCAGTTTCAAAGACTGCTTGAATAAGGACTTGAGATAAACCCTGAACTTTGGCATTATGATCAAACTGAACTATGAAGAATATAGCTACCTTTCCTAGAATTTGACAATTAACCTGAAATTTTCTTTTCAGAATAAAGATACCTTCACCCATACCCAGAAGGAAACAATTTTAAGAACATGACGCCCACATTCCCAAGGAGGTGGTTTGGGGCAGGTGTTTTTTTTTTTTATTATTTTAATGGATTTTGGGTCTGGGACAATTTTCATTGCTTAGGAGAGTTGGTTACAAGTTGTTACGGGTTAGGAAAAGGGCTAAGCAAAGGAGATTAAATTTAAGGTTCTTATTTAAAAAGAAAAAAGAAAAAGACAATTACTAGTTTTAAGCACTTTACATTGGATTTAATTTTTTATATTGTATACAAATTATATATATTGAGATTTATATTGTTAGAAAATGCCATACATATAATTTTAATCTTGTTCAAGATATTGTACTTATACCGTTCATTTAACAATGTAATGCAATTTGCTGATCCTTAAATGTTATTATTACCAACTATTAAAATAATAATAAATGAAAGTTATTAGTTAGACATTATAATAGAAATTGTAGTCATATTAGATATGTTTTCAGGATTGAGCAGATATATTTTAGATAGACAGGTCATCTTCAAACCCTTCAGATATCTACAGAATATGGCATTTAAAATGTTTTAATAACTTAGAATTTTTTTTCTTTTTTGTTATGACTATGAGACATGTTGGCTCCTGGCAATACCAATCTACTTCACAGAAAATATGGGCATTGAAGAAACTGCACATGGAGTTAACTTTCATTGTGTCAAAAGTTAGCCACTGGACAACAAAGTATCCTCAAATAAACTTTTGACAAACAGGACAAAATAGACAGGACACGAAACAAAGGACTACCGATTCTTGCCAAGACAAGTGTGGTTGTGGCTTTATCAAAAGGCATTTTATGAGGCCAGGGAAATATGGCATCATCCCTGAAGTGGCCTTCGCAATCCAGAAAAGGTACAGTGCCCTTTTCTTCAAAGGCAGCTGAACAGGCAATGGGCTGATGGCTTCTGATATGCAGTGGAACAGCAGCTGAAACAGTTATTCTTGGAGAGTAATTAAGCTCACACCTCTCAATAGTAGACTGGCATTCAATAGAGGGATGTGGAGAAGAATGGGATGCTGAGATGAAGCCATATATACACAACTAAGAAAAATGGACAGCTGAATTAAAAAAAATCAACAATTTCTAGAATTTAAAATCCTGAATCATGGCATGATGCTAGTGCAATTCAGGTTTTCTGGTACATGGACTGCTCTCACCAAATGTGAGGTGTAACTGTTGACCTTGTGTACATCCTACTTCACAAATTTGTCTGTCAGATAGATATGCTAAGCCTATAGGCTAAAGATGATGGCCCAACGCTGTGGAGAAACCTGGAGTGACTGTCCAGGCAGCTGGCTGTTTCTGTCAACTCACATTTTTTTTTTTTTTGGAAACTGCTTACATGCACTTCCTGTTTTTATTTATATATTTTTTAGGTAATATTATTTCCACCTTGGTTTTCTGAGGGAGTTGAAGATTAGTTAATTATAGTTGAAGGTTAGTTAGTTATATTTATAGTTTTCCTTTGAAAGACATTATAAGACAGTTCTGTTAGTAATATAAGTTAGGATAGAAAGTGAATTAGGTACATTTTGGATTTACTAAAAAAGAATAGACAATGGAATTAATTTCTCTGAATTTGTCAAATACAAATGGACTAGACATTTTTTAGGTATTTATTACTTGTATATATGGTATATAGTTATTGTACTTTTATATATAATTTTTCTTATGTTAGTTATAACCTTTTTTCTTTTTCTTTTTATTAAAATAGAAAAAGGGGAAATATGGTGATATTTTATTTGTACTTAAATGTGATTTTACTTATATGTTAATAAATAAAGTTGCCTGGTTGTCAGAGCCAAAAGCAAGCCATAGCAGAAGCTGGGCGGTGGTGGTGCACACCTTTAATCCCAGCTCTTGGGAGGCAGAGCTAGGCAGATCTCTGTGTGTTCAAGGATACAGCCAGCATGGAGACACATGCCTTTAATCTCAATACCAACCATAGAAGACCTGGAGGTCTGTATAGACAGGCAGTGACAAGGAGTTCATGTGGTTGGGTTTACAACCAATGAGAAGGCAGAATAGAAAGTCTATAAAAAAGACAAACAGATAGGAAGTAGCTCTCTTGCTAAGCAGGACAGCAGCAGCAGTGAAGGGTAAGGTTTTTAGCTCTTAGCTCTGACCTCTTGGGCTTTCATCTGTGCATTGACTCTGTGTTTCTTATTTAATAAGATGGTTACATCTACAGCCCTCTTTAACACATGGGAGCATCCTGGACTCCAGGGGTTGGAAACCTGTGGTAGGCTGCACCCACTCACCTCTTTGCATTCAGTATAGCCTTAATGAGTAAGGGTCCAGTCTCTAATGTCCCAGGAGCCTCTTGCCAGATAGCAAAGGTCAAAGTAGAGTTTAGGCCACCAGGCTCCAGGGTGGTGCTGTTGAGGATCTCACCATTGCCAGCACTTATCACTGCCCAGGTCACCTTCTGAGGTTGGTGAGGATTAATCGAGGCCGTGTTCATTGCATGGAGGAGCACCAATGTCACTTGCAGGAGTTCTATCTGGGGTGTCATTATCTGCAAGAGCCAAGGAACACAAAATTTTCTCAAGGGCCCAAGGGCCATAAGCCCCTGGACTCGATTATTAGTTATCTTGTTTTTGTTGTTTCTTTTTTTCTTTTTGTTTTAAAATCAACTTGAAACCATCATAGTTTTTTTTTTTTTTTTTTTTTTTTTTTTTTTTTTTTTTTTGTCTCCCTCTCTCTCCTTATTACTCAGTCTGGCTTTGGGCATCTTCCTGTGGGGAGTGGGGTAGGAAGGAATTTTAGATTCCTGGCTGGGAGCCAGATTGGAGAAGAAGCAGCCATACCCCCTCCCCATAGTAAGTAAGGGATCCAGTCCTCTCCATTGAAATGTTAAAGGATCCATCCACTATACTTGAATCTGAGGCTTGTGGTGTAACTGGCCCAAATGTTTTTGGAACCTCGTTTTCTTGGCTCCTTTGGGCAGATTCAAAATCTTAGTAGTCAATAAGGCCTGATATAACTGAATATGGGGAGGTTCCCCCCTTTTTGTTTTAAAAGCTGTTCTTTAAGGCATTGGTGGTTTCTTTCAATGATTGCCTGCCCTTGAGAGTTGTGGGGGATCCTGTGGTGGTTTTTATATGTCATTGCTCAAAGAACCTTGCCATGGCCCTGCTGGTGAAGCAAGGCCCATTATCTGTTTTAATTTGTGATGGCAGGCCCAGAACAGCCAAACATTAAAGAAAATGGGAATATTCATGTTTGGTCATTCCTCCCATGTGGGCTGTGGCCCAGCAGACCCCTGACAAAGTAACTATTGAAACAAAAATGTACTTAAGTTTGCCAAAGGGCAAGAAATGAATAACATCAGTTTGCCAATAGACATTTGGCTTCAGTCCTCTAGGCTGAACACCCTCTACATTTTCCCTCAGGACCAGCTTTACTGGCTCAATAGGCCCTTCCTCCACAATTTAGTCATCAGGGAAATGCAAGTCAAAATGATTCTTAGATACCATCTTACACCTGTCAGAATGGCTAAGAACAAAAACACTAAAGACAGCTTATGTTGGAGAGGATGTGGAGCAAGGGGAACACTCCTCCACTGTTGGTAGGAGTGCAAACTTGGACAGCCACATTGGAAATCAGTATGGCAGTTTCTCAGAAGATTGAAAATCAATCATCCTCAAGACCCAGGCATACCACTCTTGGGCTTATACCCAAGGAATGCTCAATCATACCACAAGGACACATGCTCAACTATGTTCATAGCACCATTATTCATAATGGCCAGAACCTAGAAACAACTTAGCTGCCCCTCAACAGAAGAATGGATTAAGAAAACATGGTACATATACACAATGGTGTACTACTCAGTACAGAAAAAACAATGACATCGTTAAATTTGCAGGCAAATGGAAAGAACTACAAAATGTCATCCTGAGTGAGGTAATCCAGACTCAGAAGGAAAAACATGGTATATACTCACTCATAAGTGGATACTAGATATAAAGCAAAGGATAACCAGACTGTAATCCAAAGCTCCAAGGAGGCTAGCTATCATGGAGGACCGTAGGAAGGATGCATTGATCGCCCAGCAAAGGAGAAATAGATGAGATCTGCATGAGCAAACTGGGGGTGGGGGAGAAGGGTTAATGGGGAGCAAGGGATGGGGGATGAGAACACAGGAGAACAGGAGGTTTAAGCAGAAACAAAGACAGAGTGGGAGACCAAGGAAAGAGATACCATGATAAATGAAGACATCATGGGAATAGGGAGAAACAGAGTGCTAGGGAAGTTCCCAGGAATCCACAAGGATGACCCCAGCTTAGACTACTGGCAATAGTCTAGAGGGTGCCTGAACTGGCCTACTCTGGTGAGCAGATGGCTGAATACCCTAACTGTCATCATAGAAACCTCATCCAGTGACTGATGGAAGCAGATGCAGAGATCCATGGTGGGGTCCCAGGCCGAGCTCCAGGCATCCAATCAATGAGAGAAATGAGGGATTCTATGAGCAAGAGACATTAAGATCATGATGGGAAAACATACAGAGACGACCAGCCAAACTAGTGGAAATACATGAACTGTGGAACAATAGCTGAGGAGCTCCTATGGTACTAGACTAGGCCCTTTGGATATATGAGACAGTTGTTTAGCTTGAACTTTTTAGGGGGCCCCCAGGCAGTGGAATCAGGACCTGACCCTGTGCATGAACTGGCTTTTTGGAGCATAGTGTCTAAGCTGGGACATTTTGTGCAGGCTTGATGCAGGAGGAGGGGCCTGGACCTGCCTCAACTGAATGTACCAGGCTCTGCTGACTCCCTATGGGAGACCTTGCCTTGGAGAAGGTGGGAATGGAGGGTGGGTTGGGGGGGGGAGGCTAGGGGGTCGGAGGAGGGAGTAGAGGGGAATCTGTGGTTGGTATGTAAAATGTATAGAAAAATCTCTTAATAATAAAAGAATTAAATTTAAAAAAAGAAAAAGAATATAAAATTAACTTCATCAACTTAAAAATTATTAGCTTGGATTTCCTACATCAGGAAATAAAAGAATTATTAGGGCTGACAAATAATTTATAAACTTCCCTCTTTGTTTCAATTCGATTGGGAAGACCATTTTCTCTTTTCAAAGAAGAGTATCTATACTGTTTTTAAAATACATAGCCCTTACATACTGCAAATTTCTTTAATAACAATGTGATGCTTTATACTAATTCTACTTAGGAATCATAACTATCATAGAAACCACAGTTCATGTTATAAACATCATACTGAAAGAAATTAAAACAGTGATTTTTTTTAAACATTATATTCTTTGGGACACTATGATTTCACGGTAGCACTAGCCAGTTAAAGTACCAGACCAGCTTTTGAGTAAACCATTAAAGCAAAAGTTTTATTTTACCCTTGAGCAGTGCTTTAGGAAATATGTATATGCTTGCTGATCACCCTTTGGAAAATGAAATGAACAGCTAGACTATGCAATTACGATGACCCTTGTACTGCCTGATATTGAACATTGTGTTTGGAAGAGTTCTTTTTATTCCTTCAGTGAGCTGACTAGCATCTGCTACATTTTTCATTTCTTCAGTGTGTATTTCATTTGTTTATCCTTGTATATACATCAGGCTTCTGTGTTCTAGTACAAGTCTTTTTTATTCATGACTAGCTTTAGCCTTTCAGCAATGAGCCTATTCAGGATGACACATACAATACCATATAATTTTAAAGTCTAATATATCCCTATAGAAAGTATGGATTGAGTATTTCTACAAATGAGAAAGCAAACAAGGCTAGAATTATATGAGAGAAAAAGAAATTTGTGTGTTCTGAGAGTAATTTACTGACCTGGCATGATAATTGGATAAAGATTTAGTACTGAAATTGTGATCTAAAGAAGTAGAGTAGACTGATTCAATCAGAGTGCTGCTCTGATGTTACTGTTTTCAGTCTCCATCTCTTCATTTTGTGTATTTTGTTTTGTAATCATAATGCAAATATTTGCCATTCTAAGAATCTATATTCTATATGTAGCCCAAATCCTAGGTCAAAACACACACACACAAACACACACACAACACACAACACACACACACACACACACACACACACACACACACTTGACAACTTCTCTAGAAGATCACTAAGTGAATAAACGTACTTCTCCCTGATTTCTAAATGATGTTCTCTCTCAATAACTGATTAGGTGCTGTTGAGAAAAAAGCAGATACCTTGTACTTACATAACCTGAGTTTATTTCTGCTACATACATATTAATAATGACAATTTTTCCAGTGTCATCCCTAACTCTGTAGCAGATTGCTTGAAGAGACCTCTCATCCCACTCTAGTTCAATTCCCTGTGGACACCAATGAAACAGACGACAGAGCTTTCCACCAATTAGAGAAACTTTAAATGAATCACCCAGAGGCCAAACCAGGATGTAACTCAGGTAGGTGACTTTCACTCTCTTTATTGTACTCCATTATAAACTCAACAGTCTTACCCCAACCCTGTAGTAAATTGTTTGCAGTGGCCTTTCCTCCCTCCTTAGCAAACCTCAAATCCTGGAGTAGTAACTAAACCTTGTTGTGGATTTAGTTGAACAGGAAAAGATGTTTTAATCAGAATACTCACAACACAGGAATTAGAAAAACAACTAATACATGAAACTGTAAAGGGGAGCAAAGGACACTATCATTCAGACAAAGCAGCTGGATACAGAATGGATAAAGATTTTTTACCAATTACACATCTGATAGATGGCTAATATCCAACATATAAGACAGACTAATAGAATTGGAAAAAGAACTAAATTAAAAATGGGGGAGAGAGTTAGGTGGTGGTGGCAGACACCTTTAATCCCAGCACTCCAGATGTAGAGACAAGTGAATCTTTGCAAGTTAGAGGCTAGACTGGTCTACAGATCAAGTTCCAGGACAGCCACAGCTACACAGAGAAACTCTGTATCAAAATAAATAAGTAAATAATAGCCAACAAAACAGGGGAGGAGGAATATCGCTAAATAGAGTTTTCAAGAGATAAAACACAAATTGCTAATAAAAACTTAAATGTTCAACATTCTAGTCATCGGTGAAATGCAAACCAAAACTACTTTGAGATTTCATCTTACACCAATTAGAATGGCCAAGATCAATAACACAAATAACAGCTCATGCTGGTGATGATGTGGGTTAAGATAAATGCTTATTCACTGCTCACAGGAGTGCAAATTTTACAGCAACTATGGAAATCAGTATAGCAGTTCCTCGGGAACTGATAATAGATTTGTTTCCAGATCCAGCTATACTACCCTGGGGCATATATACCTAAAGGACTCTATGTCCTACTACAGAGATGAGAGATACTCATTCATCTATGCTTGTTGTTGCTCTTTTCTTAACAATCAGAAATTAAAAGTAGCCTAAAGGCCATTAACAGATGAATGTCTATTGAAAATATTTTATATTTGCACAGTAGAATATTACTCAGATGTTAAAAAAATGAAATCATAAAATTCTCAGGTAAATGAATAGAGTTAGAAAATGTCATGCTGAATTACGTATCCCTGACCCAAAAGGTTAAATATGGTATGAATTAATTTATACATGGACAATAGCTTTTAAGTCTTGATAGGTATGCTACTTTCATAACTGCAGAGGTCAGGTATGTATGTAAGGGACTGTGGTTGGGGGATTTCCCAGGGAAGAGGAAACAGAATTTATAATTATGGAGAGAAAGGAGGGAGGCTGGAATTGATATAATGGGAAGGTGGAGGGAAGATATAGGTAACTGAGGAAAATTGGGGAGTAACAAAAAACACTAAGGGCCATTTGAGGGATCATAGGAAATCTAGTGTAGAAGCTTTCTCAAAATATATACATACCTGAAAGAAATCTAAATAGAGTCAGCAAGTAACTGGGATGACCAGACCTAACTAGGTATCTTTAACAATCAAGTGACATTTCCAGCATTATGAATGAGGTACATGTAATTATTTGACAAAAGAGTCCCTGGGAAACACCACAAACAAATCAGAATATTCTCAAGGCTATTGGTTGCTCTTCACAAACTGATATCAAGACCTTATTGCTGAAATCAATCCTTCCATATCTCATTGAACATGGTGAAATTGAGTTTATTCCTAATTAGATCCTTAACTTTTATTGACTAGTGTTCATGGTACTATAAGATACTTTGCATTATACTAGAGGAAGAAACTTAACCACTAATCCATCTATAAACCCTATGATCTGCAATGGTGATAGGTTTGTGCAATAATGGCCCAAAAATTGTTGGAGTAAGTAACCACTATTTCATTGGATTCTTGGCCCACTACTGGAGATGGAATCCATGCCTGATATTTCTCTTGCAGCTAAGAATATGAGATTAGAATGGGGAAAACTAAATCCTTTTTTCTGCTGAAGGATCATATCAATAGAGTCATTTGTAACAATATTCTGCTATTCTTGTAGATCATTGTCCTTATCATTCATCAGTAGAAAAGTCTTCTCCTTCAGCAGATGATTTCTAATACAGAGACAGTCAACTTGACAATGGGCGGAGAGTTTAAAACTTTGGAACACTTAGTCCTAAATATGGAGTTTTCATCAAACAATAGAACTGATTCACATATAACCTCAAAGAGACTGTGGCAGCATGTACAGAGCCTACACTGGTCCTAGTCAGATGGGGCACCAGGGCTGAAAGTTAAAAGTGGGCATAAACTCTCACCCCTAACCAAGAAGCTAACTCCAATTGACACCACATGCATTAGAAAAAAATATCTTCACTAGGGTCTCACTGTGTATTAAACTGCACTTAAGCGTTGTCCCCATGCTCAGCCGTAGACGGCCAACACACAATCAACTCTATCTTAGTCAGTGTTCTATTGATGTGAATAGACAGCAATACCACAACAACTATATAAAGGAAAGCATTTAATTGGGGCTCACAGTCTCAGAGGTTTAGCCTATTATCAGCATGGTGGGAAGCATGGTAGAATGCAGGTAGACATGGTGCTGGAAGAGTTGACAGTTTTACATCTGGATCTGCAGACAGCAGGAAGGAGATGGAGGCTTCTGGCACTGGCTTGGCCTTCTGAGACCCCAAAGCCCATCTCTAATGGTATACTTCCTCCAATAATGATACACCTACTCCAACAATGCCACACCTAATACAACAAAATCACAATTCAAAATTGCACTCCATAAGCATTAAATATATGAGCCTATAGGGAACATTCTTAATCAAACAACCATAAATTCAATGGTATTTTGGAGAATGTCATTCTGTGTGCTGTGAGTGTGTGTTGCTCTGAATGGTTGGTAAATAAATTGCTGATTGGCCAGCAGCCAGGCAGGAAGTATAGGTGAGATAAACAGACAAGGAGAATTTGTGGTAGAGGAAGGCTGAGTTGGGAGTCGCCAGCCAGACACAGAGGAAGCAAGACAACAAGCAGAACTGAGAAAAGGGACCAAGTCACGTGGCTAAACATAGAAAAGAATTATGAGTTAATTTAAGTGTAAGAGCTAGTCCGGAATAAGCCTGACTAATGGCCAAGCAATTATAATTAATATAAACCTCGGTGTGTTTACTTGGGAGATGTGAGTGGGAGAGATTCGTCTGGACCGTGGGCCAGGCAGGACACTGGAAAATTTCTGACTACAAATACTATCACATAAAGGAATTAGATGATCATCTATATTAGAGAACAGGATGGTACATATTTAGTTTTTGCTGATTGCTACTTATTTTATTGTATTTTCCCAATATTTATGAATCATTGAAGAAATGGTGTTAGGACATTCACCTCCATCTTATTGGGTTTTTTTTTTTTTTTTTGGTTCATTTATAAAATGAGTGAATGTATCATTTATCTATCACCTATCTACCATCTTTCTATATATCTCTTTCTTCTCATCTCACTGTATATATATGGTTTTACAGTCTGTCTTTGGTATATGACCTCAGAATTCATACAATATTCAAAACATTATAGAAACTAATATATAGGCTATTAAGTAGCTGAGTATGTTTTGACCTTGCTATAACATTTAATTGTTATTACATTGTCTTGTAATAGACTGAAAGAGTAAAGGTGAATTAACAGATACATAAAGGAAAGTGATATATATATATATATATATATATATATATATATATATAGTATATTTTAGAATATAAAGCCACATCAAAAAATGTAATTCTGGGCCACTAAGATAGCTCAGCAACTAAAAGCATTTACCACTAAGCCTGATCACTTGAACTTGAATATCAACCTCTATATGGTGAAAGTAGAGAATCAACTCCCATAAGTTGCCCTCTCACCTCCACATGTGGTCAGGGGCACAAACATAAACACACACACACAAACATATACACACACCTTCACACATACATGCACACAAAACACACACACACACAATATAATCAATCAATCTGAGGTATAACCTTAGAGAAGAGCAGTCTTCACCAGATGCAAATTCCAAATTTACTGATGCTTTGATGCAAGACTTCCGGCTCTCTAGGATTGTGAAGAAATACACTTTTGTTCCTTATATTTAAAAACTAATTCTGATTATTTTGCATTCCAGGCATGTTAGGAAACATGAAAATATTAAACATATATATATATATATATATATATATATATAAAATTAACATTAAAATTTATAGTTTAGTATAAATTTTAGTAGCTTTAAATGTACATATATACACATATTTACACATACATATTTAGTCATGATTTATTCACAAATAAATTTTATAAAATAAAAATAAAAACATTTTATATTATCAGTGTAATATGAAGCCAAAAGTTAATAACAGGGAAATTTAAAACCACTCTTTATAGCAAACTTGCTCTTGGGTATACAGAAAGTACAAATTGAAATTACAGAATTAACTTTTAGAGCAAAAAAAAGAGTTGCTGTATTCCAGGTTCTTTGGCATGTAATTAGTAATTTCAGGGAAAAGTTTCGCCTTAAGAGAAATGACTCAGAAAGAGAGCAATTAAGTAAAATGTAAGGAATTGTCTTAGGAAGGGTGACATGTAGCTAAGAAACCCAAGGAAGAGTTGACATTTTATTCTGAAACAAATGGGTATGATTAAAACCACAAGTGATAGGAAGATGCTTATGCATATTATTAAGTATAAATTTGATTCAGAACACACTGATTCCATGTTAATCTCTCAAGATAACACCACAGAAACATATTTGAATACTATTTGAACAAATGTTGAAAATAATTTAATTTCTAGTGTTACAAACAATGGATTAAAGGAAATCACAATCATGAAGAAAAAGAATACAAGGTCAAATATATTAAAACAACACTTATAATAAATATAAATAAATCAGAAATAACTTTTGGTTAGGTTAATATAAGAGACAAATGATAAACTATTTCTAAACCACATCAAAACCTAAATATAATTTATTCTGATATGAAACTTACTATATTGATAAGTGGTATTACATATATATTTAGATGTCAGGGTTCATTACATATATTTTTTTCTTTTTTTAACCAATTACTGCAGTTTTAAATTATTTATTATTATTATTATTATTATTATTATTATTATTATTATTAATAAACCCAGACTGCGGTTTCCCATCCCTCCTCTCCTCATTTTCCCTCCATCTCCTCTCACCCCTGCCACCCTCCATCCACTCACTTCACCCTTATTTCTCTCAGAAAAGGGCAGGTCTCCCATGGTTATCAACCAAACATGGCATATGAAGTTGCAGTGGAGAGACTGGGACACTAACCCAGCCACGTAACCTACGACCTGTGACCTGTGATCTGTCTTGCTGGGGTAAAAGTGGCACAGAAATTGTAGGAATGGCCAGTCAATGAAGGGTCCAGCTTGAGAATCATACCACAAGAGGCAGCCCACCCTTGTCAGTTTTCTTCACAGTGACAATATAATCTAGAAATTATTTTATTTCTGTAATATTAACTGTATTTCACACTTTTGATTGAAGGGTTCTACATTTCACAATCAACTCGAAATTAAAATCTTTCTCTATTTCTAATATAATTAATACATCATGAAGTATAAATCTACAACACTTCTGGGTTATTGTGATTTGTATTTTTAATATGCCTCCCCTCAAAAAGCTTATGTATTGGAGAATTTTCCCCATCTGTTGCTATTTGGGAAAGAGACTGAAGACTTTAAGAGATGATATCTCATTGGAGGAAGACATATTTTATTGAGACTATGTCTTTGCAGGGCGTAATTGGACTCTGCTCCCTTCTCTCTGCTTCCCAGTTGTCTTGAGATAGCCTGTTTTCTTGCACCATGAGCTCTACACCATTTTATTCAGCTATCCTTCAGGCTCAGAGCAATGGAATCAAGTTGGCTGAAACAAAAATGAACCTTTCTTTCTCTAAGTTGACTTTCTCAAATGTTTACTTATAATGATAACAAGTGACTAGTGCAAATATGAAGCAGAATTAAATGCAAGCTCATGTGTTTATACAATGTCAAGAAATATTAGAAAGTTTACTGTAGAGAATAGCTATTGCCTTTTAATATATCACTTTATATTAAACATTTTAAAATACATAAACATATTATCCTTGCTGTAGTTTATATAAAGTACTTAAGGGGATGCTAATAGTAGGTGTGATAGTCTCCTATCGCCTAGTTGGGTGAATAATGTACTTTCTAAAGAAAATGAGAACAGTGTTTATAAATAATTAAGTTTGTAGAAAAATGAGCTGCAGAAAATCTTAAATACGAACTGGCTTCATTTACAATGCTTGAAGTTAACTCAATATAGTTACCATATTACCTACACGCCATCTGGTGCATCCAATAACAAAGTAAGAGTCCATCCGCATGATAATAAGACTGTCACCATTAAATCAATTTTTTTCAGAAGAAATTAGAAATGAAAATACAGTTTGAGTATAGCAAGCCAGATGTTCTCTCGTGAGTTCATGAAATTAGGAACCATATAAACCTGTAGAGTAATTAAATGTATCATTGAAACTTATTGAACTTAAGATAAGCTTTGATTTAAGAGAATGTTCCCAACCATTTGAGTCTGTACATTTCTTCTTCTGTCTATAAGATGAACTTAGTTTAGTTCTACTGAATAGTAATAGCTTAATAGTGAGTCAGACTACCAACATGGTTTATAAATATTTTATATGAAAGCTATGCATAGATATTGTAGAATAATCATCTTTTTTTGTTTTTGTTTTTGTTTTTGATTTTGTTTTTCAAAACAGGGTTTCATTTTGTAGCTTTGTGCCTTTCCTGGAACTCACTCTGTAGGCCAGGCTGGTCTTGAACTCAAAGACCTGCCTCTGCCTCTTGAGTGCTAGAACTAAAGGCGTGAATCACCACCACCCCACTAGAAGAATAATCTAAAACAGATGTTTGCATTTAAAATAAAACATATTAAAAATAATTATATTTCGGAACAAAATAAATATATTAAAAGAAAAATTGTGTCAAGTTGAATTTAATTGCTGTCAATATGTAAACATGAATAATATGAGAAACTTCATTCAAACTGGTCTTCAAGGGAGCTTCATAATAGGTTTTATACCTTAATGGTATTTATAATACTATGTAATATCGAAGAATAAGGAAAAATGTAATTTCAAATACTTAAAATTTACATATCTTTTCAAAATATATTCTATGTAAGAAATATTTATTTTGAAACATCACTAGTAACCACAAGCTTGACATTAATTAACTCCTAATCACATATTGGAGGCAAAATTTAATGATTTCAACACAGAGATTTTACAGTTAATTTACTTGCATAATATGTATATTTGCAAATATTTATAAATTTGCATTAATAATATAAATAAACTGATTATTTTTAGGTTAATACAGTGGTGGTATAGGTATTAAAACAAAAATTGTTTAAGTTGTTTCATAAATTTAAAAACATGAAAATCATGTGTTTCTCTATTTTTCATATTGATTGATAATAAATTTAACTGCTGTGACCAAATGTTTATACAAAATATTGATCTGTGAATTAATAGGCTAAATAGCATTCTATATTTATATAAAATTGTGTGATGTTGTTAGACACAAAGGTTATAAATTTAATACTGGTTTCTCAAACTTCATTCACTGAGAGAAATCCTATATGAAGAGATTTAACATTCCTATGGATGTAGAAACATTTACATGGGAATGGATTAAAATATCAGTACATTCCTATTGGTAGTTTGCAATTTCCACAAGTATCAAAAGTTGTAAACTGTTTGGTTTTCATTTTTGTCAACTTTTATGTTTAAAACTGTTAGTTTAAAATGTAGCTTGTGTTTTTATAAAATGCTATGATTAAAATATTTTAAAATAGTAACTCTAAACTTTATAGGCTCTAAAATAAAACCCCAAAACAGCAATTTCAGCTGCAAGCACTTCCAGGGATAATTTTCATGAAAGTTGGCGGAAAATTAAAAGACAAACACTGGCAGTTTTCCAGATCTACTATCTATTATGACACCCCAAAGACAATACTGGAAGATAAGTAATGTTTATCTTTCATAGCTAATTACTCAACTGCCTCTATAGACTATCACTTTAAATCTGAGCAATATTTGAACTTTAAAAAAAATTAGTGTGTGTGTGTGCATGCACACGTGTGTGTGTGTGTGTCTGTTTGTGTAACATATGCAAGTACATACATATGTGTGTACCTGTGAACTATGTTTCAGTTGTCTTTGTCTGTACCTTGGTCCCTTGGTACCTTGGTGCTCACTGCTGGAATGACAGACTAGTGCAGTTCACTCTCTATTCCCTCCATCTCAGTTTTCCATTCCTGACATTAGTGGCACAGACACAGGCCACCATCCCAGATTTTTTACATAAAGACTGGGGATTTGAATCGCAGTCCTGGTGTTTGCACATAAGTACTCTATCTATTGAGCCATATTTTCACTCTATAAAAATTTCTTTTATCTGGTCAAAGCTATGATCATTTATCTTTCATACTTTTCTTTTTGATGTGTCTGGATGAGGAAAACTTTAGTTTTGATGGTAACGATATTTTTAAAACAAAACCAACCAGACATAGTTTATTTACTCATCCTGTTAACTCTGTTTTTGTTTGTAATGAAACTGTAACACTGCAAACAGTAGCTGCACAATATGTCTCCTATTGTTTTAATACCTAATTAATGCTAAAATCCCTTTCCTCGTGTTAGGAGAAAGTTTTGGTATAACAAATGAGTAGAAGATACGTGTCTCATATATATGTCATATATGACATTTTCACTTACATGCTCCATTAAGTATGCAAAATTGATAGGTAACTGAAACCATCAAAATACTTGGTTTCGTTCTATGTTTATTTCTGTGTATCCTCCTTGTATTGTCCAGATTTCAGCTATTACAATGCAATACATGATATATTGGATGTGTGCAAATAAAAGGTTAATTTTGGTTCAGAATCCTTTTCTTTTCAGATTTAGTAGTCTCTGTTACATTAAAAATCTCATGAATATAGCACTAAATGATAGAAGTATGTGGTTGATCTCACCAGTAATTTACTAAGAAACAAAATGAAAAAATTTAGACAATCAGTTCTTTATAATCCCACGCAGAGGATGTATACCCATTAACCTAAGGAACAACAACAGTCATCCCCTTCTAAAACTCCACATCACTTCACAAGAGACATTCCTGTACAAAAGTATACCCCAGTGCCCTTGTGAATGGCAATATTATAACCCATGAGGTGAGGTTATGTGCTTACAGTCAATCACTTTGCAGAAAACTCATCAAATCAATAACATCCCACCCTGATGTGCTCCTAATAGTACTCCTGTAAACTTAGGATGGGAAATGCACCAGTTTCATTAAAGGCGATGTAATACTTTAATTGCTCAATTATTGCTCAGAATTTCAAGTTCAAATTTGCCAAAGTGATTTAAGACAAATAAAAACAAGATGAACCAACAAGATAATTAGTACTTATAATTCCAAAAGATAGGGATAGAAAATTAGGAGAACGCAATAGACCTAAGCTATGAACGAAACCTAGCAACCATTACTGCTTTCACGTCCAGAATCTAGGACACAGTGTGGCTTGGTAAGTTCCCCAGTGCCACACCACTATATGTCCTATGGCTTTTGTATAGACCACACAGTTGCTTTCTTGGGCAATTTTCCTTGCTTCCTGAAACTTCCCTTGATAGGCAGTCCATACTGTTACCATCTTCCATAGGTCCTGATTATACTTTTATGTTTATTGTCCTGCTGAGAAATATTTTGAGATCTCTGACCACATAACACATCATTTGTACTCATAGTATTTTCGTTGAAATCTCCGTGGAAGCCTCCATGAATTGATAAGCCTGAAAAATATGCGCACCTGAAAAATCATCACAAGTGTCATACCACAAGTATAATTTAAAATCTGGTCTTGTAATAATTCCAGCTTTTTTCTCAAGACTGCTGTGGTTCTCCGATGCTTTATAGTTATATATAAAGTTAGACTTCTTATTTTGTTATGACTTCCACTAGTATTTTGAGGATCATTGAAACAAATATGTATATCACTTTTGTGTAATATGGACTTTAAAAAATATGTTCCTTCTATTCCATGAATGCCACATATCTTTCCATTTTTCTGTCCTACTTATTTATTATGTGTTGCATGTTTTTTTTTAATGAAGTCTTTCATTTCCTTGTTTTTTTAAAAATATGTTTCTACAGATTTTACAGCTAGGTACAGAATTTCTTGCTTTGCTTTTCAACAAATTGGCCATTAATATATAAAGCTCTAGTATTTTGAATGTTGATTTTCTATTTTTTTTTTGGTTTTATTAAACTTCTTCATCAGTTATAAGAGATTATAGTGGATACTTATGATTACTGTATGGAAAATGTCATTTTAAACCAGAGTGCAATTGGTTATTCTTTACAAATAGTGATAAGGAATTTAGAATTACCTAGGAGAGCTAGTACTAGGTGTGGTCATTTGAATCAAAATGGCCCCCATAGGTCCAAAGAGAGCAGCTGTATTAGGAAGTGTGGCCTTGTTAGAGTAGATGTGGCCTTGTTGGAGAAAGTGTGTCACTGGGGTAGGCTTTGAGGTTTCAGATGCTCAAGCCAGTACAGTGTCTTCCTCTTTCTCTGCTGCCTGCAAATATAGATATAGAACACTCACCTACCTCTCCAAAGATGTGTGTGCATGCATGTGTTCATGCTTCTCACCATGACAATAACCAACTAAACCTCTGAACTTCTAAGCCTGCCCTAATTAAATGGTTTCCTTTATAAAAGTTGCTATTCTCATGGTGTCTTTCACAGCCATGTCATAGAAACCTTAACTAAAGTACTAGGTCTGTGTGTGTACTAATAGTTTTAGATAGGACTTACTGAGGCCAATGTGGGTGGCATCAGAAAGACTAGGCTCCTAGATTAAATAATAGAAAAGAATGAGCTGACAACTAGCTTTCAACTTTCATTTCTTCCAGAACATAGAAAAAACTGTGATAAAGCACCTTGTTGTTATCTTACAACATACCTTTCATAATGGACTAAACCCTCAGACAACAATCCAAATAAACTCTTTACTCCCTTAAGTTTGATTGTTAGGTATTTTATCTAGCAATAAGACAAAATAACTAGTAGCAGAACACTGTTTTTGAAAAATTGTACTTTTGTTGTGTATGTCTAACCATGTTGACTATAGACCCTTAAAATTGGATTAAGGGATAAATGTGGAAGATTTGGGGCCTCTTGCCTAGAGAAGTCCTAGTGTGCAGTAATAAAACATTAATGGCCACTCTGTGGGTGAATGAGTAGAAGACCAGAAAGTTGATTGAAATGTGATAAGTGAAGATATGTCTTAAGGAGTTTCATGTGGAATAAGGCTCTATCTATAACTGACCTAGAGTCAGTTCATATATTATTCTGTCCAAGAATCTTATGCATACTGACTACATCTTGAGAACTCAATTGAGGTCATAATGTGTAACTTATTTGTTTGGCAGAAGAACTTCAAGACAGCATAGCATTCAAATTATACTATTGCCCACTACTCTTACCCAAATTTACAGTGTGAGAGTTCAGGAAGAAGAGCAGAAAGACAGAGTCTGTAGTTAGGCAAGGAAAAGAGCTTATAAATTAAGCCAAGTTGTTAACAATGAGAGAGAATACAAAGAACGCATAAAAATTAGAGAGTAGTGCAATTAACAGAACTAAAGTAGAGCTCTCTCAAGCCCAATGCCCTCCACCCACATTGAAGACTCTTAGTTGTGAAAATTTATATTCCTTTGAAAGGAGAGTCTAAACTAAAAATACTGCAAAGGGATTCCTTGCTCCAAAACTGCAGCATGGAGTTAGTGACATGGGCATCTTTGGGCTTTCTGTCTAGCCCATCTTTTTGGATTGGTGAGATGCAGTGAGAACATGCCCCAGTAAAAGATGCTACAAGTAACCAAAGAAGGCAACTGACATTTGGCCTGTAAATGAACACACTCAACTACCTGGAAGGCCCCATACACACACACAGAAGGTGGGGAAGGGAAGCAGAGAATGAGAATATTTTTTTTCTTCTTGATTTGGTCTGTTGAAATTAGAAAATACATTTTTATTTCATTAATTGAATTTATTATTTCCAAGATTTTGGTTCATTTTTAATATTTCTCTTCATTAAATTTCTCATCAACATAGTCATTTTGCATTTCATTGAAGTGCTTTTGCATTCTTTTGCATTTCAATGTGCTTCCTCGGGGTCATTATTTTAAATTCCTTTTCAAGTATATTGTAATTACTTTTAATACAAGGTCCAATCCTTGAGAATAATTGAGGTCATGTAAAGATGTCACGGATCCTTCATTTGTATGTTCTTGATGTTCTGCAATGATGTCTACATATTTGAAGTTATGCAATGTTTCTTCCAAACTAATGGCATAGATTTCATAGTCATTTTTTGCTGTGAGCATTTAGATAGTTCACAGGAACTTGCTTGTATATGTATATTGGCTTTGTTTATTAGTAGGTGTGTTGTCTTTTCTTATTGTTGTGCATGAAAATATCCTATTCAATGAGATTTCTTCATCTCTAACCAACATTATCAGACTCTGAATGAATGCGTGGTCTGACTGCAGATATTTGTTAAATAGTGATTTCCTTTTTTAATGAATAAGATCCACAAGGGAGATGTGACATGGAGCAAACAGCAGTGAATGCTGATGCTTGTAGATATTGGCATCATGTGAAAAACATAGGTTTCAGAGAAAATTTTTCACAGGAATTGAAGAAATGGGTACCAATCTCTGTGACACAGTAGATATCAAAAGTGTTGTTGGAACTGTTGACTGTTCAGAGGTTTGTCTTGAGGTGTAACTGTAGTTGGAATGAATCCATCGAGACATGGCTCACAGAGAAATTTGTCCTCAAGTTTAACAGAGGGAAGTCATGGTGGCTGTAATGCTCGCCATAGCACAATGAAATAAGCCAAAGAGACGAGTTTCCATGGTTGCCACAGTGATAGTCTATTAGTGGCTACAAGAACCACAGTTTATGGCTAAGGGATATGAAAAACCTGTGTCCTGTTTTCTCATAGAGGCAGTTGTCAATGACAATGAAAACTATGGTAATGGAAACTGACACACTGATTGCATAGGACACATAATGATGCCTCTTTGGGCTTTGTATGGGTAACAGCAGAGAACTTTGCCATAGTTTTATAAGTGTCAGGTGTGGGGTCAGTAGACAAATTATTAAGTTCATGGAGGTGATAGGATAAGTTATCCTTGCCATAAATGTAATTCGTCTCCTATGCTAGGACACCTATTTCTTGTGGTACATGAAATATATTAGTTCATACTTGAAAGGCATGGTGTACACATACTTTTAAGTTTATAGCTTGCTGTCTGACTCTATTGGGCCATTGTGGGGCTCCATGGATGGGGGCTTAATAGACCCTGAGGCAAGATGAGATGTAACAATTACTCCAGTCTCAAGATGGCACCAAGATGTAACAACTTAAGTTCTGTGCATTGGGGGAGGCTGTGATGTGTGTTTCCTCTCTGAAGCAGAGTACATACATAATTCAAGCATCTCACTGAACTGGATTGAGAGACTCTGAAAATGGCAGAAGTACCTCCTAGTTGCAACTGTTACTTTATTCTGGTGATGGAGGCTGGGGAGGATGTTACAGAGAGAAGTTATCTCCTCTTAGGTATCTGTGTCTAAGTTAGAAATGTTGCATTAATCTATGCTATGTAACATAATTTCTCTTTGTGTACAGCCTCTCTACCTCCTTCTTGCTGAGTCCCAGTCTACTTTGTAGGTCACTCTGCCTCAGACTCTCATTTATTTGTTACCATTGCTGCTTTTTGTACAGGAAGCAAGTGTTGTTCCTGTCCATTTATCCAAGCTGGATGCCTTTTCTATGTTACTTTTAGGTTTCTTCACCGTGTTGTTAACATTAGAAAGGGACTACAGATACTAAAGCAGCATTTTTGTTACTGAGGTTCTAAAGATAACATAATCATTGAATATTTTGTTCTGTGAACAGAACACATTACTAATAAAGAAAATTTCATTTAAAAACTCATGGAAATATGTTGTTTTTTAAAGGAGCAGAATGTTATGCCCCCACCCCCAAATCTGTAAGTCCACTGGCTTTCAACCAGTGGGTCATGACCTCTTTGGGGGTTGAATGACCTTTTCACATGGAGTCACCTAAGACCTTCAGAAAACACAAATATTTACATTATATTTCATAAAAGTAACAAAATTAGTTATGAAATAGTAACAAAAATAATTGTATGGTCGGGGTCAACACAACATGAGGAACTGTGTTAAAGAGCTACAGCACTAAGAAGGTTGGGAACCGCTGTGTAAATCCATTGAAATCTGTGTGTGTGTGTGTGTGTGTGTGTGTGTGTGTGTGTGTGTGTGTGCTCGCGCGCGCAGTGTGGCGGTGTACATAAACATGCACACGTAAGCCTCCTACTGGCTGTTTCTCTAAAATATCTGATGGAGCAGTTAAGTCTCCAGTAGTATAAAAATATTGAACAATGCTGTGAACACATAAGAAGGTAATTCATTTGACCATTGTTGCTCTGTGGTATTAGAAAAAGTAATGAACTTTTAAACTAGACCTTACAAGGACATACTACTTAAGTTTTCTTGAAGGGACTATAGGAAACGTTTTCCTGAATTATAGAAGTGAAAACTATGTAAACAGCTACTTGACGGTGTTTGGAATATATTGAGAGCTCAATACTTGTCACTCTTAAACTTTAAAACATTCAGAAAAAATAAATCTAGTTTGGACAATGTGTCCATAAATGTCTTCACTACAGCCATTTTTAGAAATTTTCTGGCTCAATTATCACAGAAAAAAATACTCAAGGTGAGCACAAAGAGAATTTTTTAAGAGCTAGTTGACATTTGGATTACTGAAAAATATTTCTGTAGAAATCATATATTTGACCTATTTTCTTAATATAGCAAACCATTTGGTCTGATAATAAATAATACATGCAATGCTGACATGTAGACAAGAGTAAAAACTGGCACACTCTATACTAGAACTACCCAGTGACATCACTGGCCAGAAATATTGATTCAATTATAAGCAAGTAAAACAGGTATTAGTTTTTTTATTGACCTGATACATCTACTCTGTCCTTGACATTTGAGATGCAAACCATTCATTTGCTCTCATTTCTGAGCATATATCCTTCTAACATATCTTGTGATAGCTCTAAAATATGGAAAACAGTTTATCAAAATAATGTGGAAGTTGGGAATCCAAAGAAGCATCACTGAACAAAGGGTTTATATACAAAGCACACTTAAAGGAAGATATACTTTGTCAACATCAGTGTTAAAATTTTAAAATATATGATCTTATAGAAAATACCCACAGAGAGATACCTGATCTTTAAGATGCAAAATTATGAAAAATGAAGGTTTTATAATTAACAGGGTTTTCCTTATAAATTACACTTTACTTTCCCCTGTCATATTATTTCTGTTTCCTGAATCTTAGCTTTTTCTTTTTCTTTTTTTTTTTTTTTTCGAGACAGGGTCTCTCTGTGTAGCTTTGCACCTTTCCTGGAACTCACTTGGTAGCCCAGGCTGGCCTCGAACTCACAGAGATCCGCCTGGTTCTGCCTCCCGAGTGCTAGGATTAAAGGTGTGCGCCACCGCTGCCCGGCTGAATCTTAGCTTTTATTCTGGAAACTTTTCTATTTTATTGTTGGGCAAAGGCCCAAAGACCACTGAACAAGATCAGAGTCCAAATTTGAGAATCTTTACTAAACTGGCGACTGCCTGGAAAAAAAACAACAACAGATATCACAGAGCAGGTCCACATCTTTCTGCAAGAAGCTTCTAATGCTAAATGAATCTCATTTTTTCTTTATTAAGAAATTTTCTACTCACTCTACACACCACCCACAAATCACACCTCCTCCCTCCTCCCATCCCCCAGCCCTCTCTTCCAAGCCACCCCACATTCCCACCTCTCCCAAACCAAGGTCTCCCATGGGGAGTCAGCAGATCACTGCATGCTGAGCCTAGGCAGGTCCAAGTCCCTTCCCAGTGCACCAAGGCTGCGCAAGGCGTCACACCGCAGGTATCGGATCCCCAAAAGCCTGCCCATGCACCAGGGATGGATCCCGATTCCCCTGCCTGCGTGCTCCCCAAACAGTTCGAGCCAAACAACTGGCCCTATCCAGAGGGCCTTATCCAGTCCCATCGGGGCTCCACAGTCGCTAGTCTGCACTATAACATTCTTGTTGGCAGCTGAAGGGGCAAGTAGAGCAAGCAAGCAGTTTAACAGAAGTAAATAATGCAGTTAGCAGTAGCATCTTGACTTCAATTCCAGGAACAGTATTGGTAGTTTTCACAGAGATTTTCCTTCCTTTTGGGGGTGTGTAAGCACTGGCATGGAGATCAGCTCTGGGTCAGACCTTAGACAGCTGCCACAGGAACAATATGAAGGAAGATTGGCTTGATCACACTTTGATGGCGATTCTCAATATTAGGCTGTAGAAACACAATTATTAGAGAACAGTTCCCACAAATAATTTTCACTTCACTTAAAGAAAGTTTTATCTCAGGGACATATTTTAAATTAACTTGTAGTAAAAAAAAAATGTTGAAATCATAAACGGATATGTCAATTTTCTCTTAATTAAACAGAAATTTGAATAAACTTTTATGATGTGGTTATTATTAAATTGTATGTAAAATTAAATAAATGAATTTAATTTTACTTCGTAACATGTCTTCCATTAATAATTGACAACTATGATAGTAAAACATGAGCTTCCACTTGAAATATAAAATGTATCATGTGGTTAAAGATTAAATGATAGGAAATTATAGTTGTTAAATATCTATACAATTATGACTAATTTATTACAAAATTGTAATGACTCAATTTTCACACTTATTAGGGGTGTTTATGATAAGTATCTATAGTATAATGTGTTCTATGAGAGATCCTTCACCAAATGACTTCTCTATAATTTTTTTTTATGTATTAAATGGTACTATTTGATTGGAACATTGTCAGGAAGTGAAGACTTGAATATCATGCAAAGAAAAACAGAGGAGAGTATTAAAGAAGAAAAAGTGTATACCCTAGTCAGCATTGGTATTACATTGCTGCTATCATTATGTTTTCATGATTGTTTTAGAGCCTGAACTCAGGAGCCTCCTTCCTTATCTTCTTAAATCTATGGATTAGAGCCCTGAGCTGGCATGTGAATTTTCTTCACACTTCATTTCAGAACTGGTAATGCTCATGCTCAAGTCTGTAAGGAATTGTACTTTTCATCCCTGTAATAAATTGTTCTGTACTTCTATACACCACTGGGAGAGCTAGTCTTTGATATTTATGTATGGATGCACCTTCATTTACTTGAGCATGAGCTTTATCAGTTCTTAGATGAAATATTAAGAAAACTAATATGTCTTCTCAAGCAATGACACTTCTGCTTTCCACTATGCTTTATTCCACAAGACAGATACTTCACTCTGGGACTGATGTGAAAAAGCACAGCCTGAATCAGAGCCAGTGGTGCAATGGGAACTACCGACGCTGGATTTTAAGGAGTCATTTGTTGCACAGAATAATTCATCAAAAGATAGATGCAGCTGGTTAACATGAGACTTTGATGCCTGTCCCATGAGATGGTTTTATAATTTTGCACTGTTTTAGCTTTGGAGAAGAATTTCCCATTTCAGACACCATAGTTTACTATCAGAACTTGCAATGCTCCATCGGGTAATCACATTATCAAGGTTTCTTCTTTTCCCATTAAGTATGGAACATGAACTTCTTCAGTTATGCTGGGCCAGACTTCCTGATTGACATCACTATGGTTTATTATACTATTCTGCCTGCCATTCACCATCCAATTTTTCTTGAATACATATCCCACAACACAACTTCTAGGCAGGTCAAATGATCTGGGAGTAGCTGAGGATATTAAAGCTATTCCAATTACTTTGAAAATTTTGACATGTAAAACTTTTCCTCCAGTGTTCATTTTTTTATGATTGATTGAAACTATTTAGTCATAATTTCCATTACCCTGTTTATTGCTATTCCAGACTAATTATGTTAAAGTGGTAAAGCATCAAAGTGTACTCAGTATTTGCCAAAATCTTAATCAGATGAGAACATGCATATAATCAACATCTATCTTTTTATAGTAATAATAAGATTATAAATATTGATTGAATATAATTGTCAAATGTAGTTTAAAACTTTATTTTTTTCCTCCTTGGAAATCTTTTTTTTTCATTTTTATTATTATTATTATTATTTATTTTACAATACTATTTGGTTCTACATAATAGCCACAGATTCCCTTGTTCTCTCCCTTCCAGCCCCCCTCCCCTCCCCTCCAGCACACTCGTTACTGATTTTAGTGGAATTGCTTTGAGTTTCTCTCCATTTAATTTGATGTTGGCTGTTGGCTTGCTGTAAACTGCCTTTATTATGGTTAGGTATGTTCCCTGTATTCCTGATCGCTCCAAGACTTTTATCATGAAGGGGTGTTGGATTTTGTCAAATGCCTTTTCTGCATCTAGTGAGATGATCATGTGGTTTTTTTCTTTGAGTTGGTTTATATGGTGTATTACATTGATGGACTTTCGTATGTTGAACCACCCTTGCATCCCTGGGATGAAGCCTACTTGATCATGGTGGATAATTGTTCTGATGTGTTCTTGGAGTCTGTTTGCCAGTACTTTATTGAGTATTTTTGCATCAATGTTCATGAGGAAGATCGATCTGTAGTTCTCTTTCTTCGTTGCATCCTTGTTTGGTTTAGGAATCAGGGTAATTGTAGCCTCATAGAAGGAGTTTGGTAATGTTCCTTCTGTTTCTATTATGTGGAACAATTTAGAGAGTATTGGTATTAACTCTTCTTTGAAGATCTGGTAGAATTCTGCGCTGAAACCATCTGGTCCTGGGCTTTTTTTGGTTGGGAGACTTTTAATGACTGTTTCTATTTCCTTAGGGGTTATTGGACTATCTAAATAGTTCATCTGGTCTTGATTTAACTTAGGTATGTGGTACCTATCCAGAAAATTATCCATTTCTTTTAGATTTTCCAGTTTTGTGGAGTAGAGGTTTATGAAATATGACCTGATAATTCTCTGGATTTCCTCAATGTCTGTTGTTATGTCCCCGTTTTCATTTCTGATTTTGTTGATTTGGATTCTCTCTCTCTGTCTTTTGGTTAGTTTGGATAAGGGCTTGTCTATCTTGTTGATTTTCTCAAAGAACCAACTCTTTGTTTCATTAATTTTTTTGTATTATTCTCTTAGTTTCTAATTTATTAATTTCACCTCTCACTTTGATAATTTTCTGGCGTCTATTCTTCCTGGAGACTTTGCTTCTTCTTGTTCTAGAGCTTTCAGGTGTGCTGTTAAGTCACTAGTGTGAGATTTCTCCAACTTCATTATGTGGGGATTTAGTGCTATGAATTTCCCTCTTAGCACTGCTTTCATAGTGTCCCATAAGTTTGGGTATGTGGTGTCTTCATTTTCATTGATCTCTAGGAAGTCTTTAATTTCTTTCTTTATTTCTTCCTTAACCCATTGGTGATTCAGTTGAGCATTATTCAGTTTCCATGAGATTGTAGGTTTTCGGTAGTTTTTGTTGTTGTTGAAATCTAACTTTAGACCATGGTGGTCTGATAGAACACAGGAGGTTATTCTAATTGTTTTGTATCTGTTGAGATTTGCTTTGTGGCCAAGTATGTGGTCGATTTTAGAGAAAGTTTCATGGGGTGCTGAGAAGAATGATATTCTTTCTTGTTAGGATGGAATGTTCTGTAGATATCTATTAGGTCCAATTGGGTCATGATATCAGTTAAGTCCTTTATTTCTCTGTTAAGTTTTGATTTGGGAGATCTGTCCAGTGGTGAAAGTGGGGTGTTGAGATCTCCCACTATTAATGTGTGGTGTTTTATATGTGGTTTAAGCTTTAGTAATGTTTCTTTTACATATGTGGGTGCCCTTGTGTTTGGGGCATAAATGTTCAGAATTGAAACTTCATCTTGGTGGATCTTTCCTGTGATGAGTATGTAATGTCCTTCTTTATCTCTTTTGATTGATTTTAGCTTGAAGTCTATTTTGTTGGATATCAGGATGGCTACCCCTGCTTGTTTCTTAAGACCATTTGATTGGAAAGTCTTTTCCCAGCCTTTTATTCTTAGCTAGTATCTGTCTTTGAATTTGAGATGTGTTTCTTGGATGCAGCAGAAAGTTGGGTTCTGCTTTCGTATCCATTCTGTAAGTCTATGTCTTTTTATAGGTGAATTAAGTCCGTTGATATTAAGGGATATTAATGAGCAGTGATTGTTCATCCCTGTTATTTTTGGTAGTAGTGTGTGTGTACTTCCCTTCTTTGGGGTTTACTGTTGTGGCTTTATCTATTGCCTGTGTTTTCGAGTGTGTATCTGACTTCCTTCGGTTGGAATTTTCCTTCTAGTGCTTTCTGTAGGGCTGGGTTTGTGGATAGGTATTGTTTAAATCTGGCTTTGTCTTCGAATGTCTTGTTCCTTCCATCTATGATAATTGAAAGTTTTGCTGGGTATATTAGTCTGGGCTGACATCCATGGTGTCTTAGTGTCTGCATTACATCTGTCCAGGTCCTTCTGGCTTTCAATGTCTCCATTGAGAAATCGGGTGTTATTCTGATGGCTTTACCTTTACAGGTCACTTGGCCTTTTTCCTTGGCTGCTCTTAATATTCTTTCTTTATTCTGTACATTTAGTTGTTTAATTATATGTGTAGAGGGGACTTTTTTTTAGGGGTCTAGTCTGTTTGGTGTTCTATAGGCTTCTTGTATCTTCATAGGCATTTCCTTCTTTAAGTTGGGAAAGTTTTCTTCTATAATTTAGTTGAATATATTTTCTGTGCCTTTGAGTTGGTATTCTTCACCTTCTTCTATCCCTATAATTCATAGGTTTGGTCTTTTCATGGTGTCCCAGATTTCTTGGACATTTTGGTTTATGACTTTGTTGGCTTTAGTGTTTCCTTCGACTGATGAAACTATTTCTTCTACTGTATCTTCAATGCCAGAGATCCTCTCTTCCACCTCTTGCATTCTGTTGGTTATACTTGCATCCGAAGTTCCTGATCTTTTACTCAGGTTTTCTATTTCCAGCATTCCCTCTGTTTGTGTCTTCTTTATTTTTTCAATTTCCCTTTTCAGTTCTTGGACTGTTTCCTTTGTTTGTTTCATTGCTTTTTCATGATTTTCTTTCAGTGCTTTATTGTTTTCTTCCAGGACTTTATTGTTTTCTTCTAATTTGTTTGCCCTTTCCTCTAGTTGTTTACAGTGTTCTTCCAGTTTTCTTGTCTTTAGCTCTACACAAGCCTCTACCTTCTTCATGATGTTACTCATAAGGCTACTTTCTTCTGCTTCTTCCAATTTTTTTTTAAGTAAATTTATTTTACAACATCATTTAGTTCAAAATAATAGCCACAGATTCCCCTGTTTTCCCTCTCTTGCCCCCTCCCCCTCCCCCCACCCCACCCCCATTCCCACCTCCTCCAGATCAAGGTCTCCACCGAGGACCGGGATCGACCTGGTAGATTCAGTCCAGCCAGGTCCAGTCCCCCCCTCCCAGACCGAGCCAAGCATCCCTGCATAGGTCCCAGGATTCAAACAGCCAACTCATGCAAGAGCCCAGGACCCGGCACCAACACACAGCTGCCTCCCAAACAGATCAAGTCAAATGACTGTCTTACCCGTTCAGGGGGCCTGATCCAGTTGGGGGCCCCTCAGCCTTTGGTTCATAGATCCTGTGCTTCCATTCATTTGGTTATTTGTCCCTGTGCTTTATCCAACCTTGGCTTCAACAATTCTCGCTCATATAAACCCTCTTCTTTCTCACTAATTAGACTCCCAGTGCTCCACCAGGGGACCAGCTGTGGATGTCTGCATCCAGATTCCTCAGACCTTCCTTGGATGGGGTTTATGGCACAACTAACAGGGTGTCTGGCCATCCCATCACCAGAGTAGGTCAGTTCCTGCCGTCTCTCGACCATTGCCAGAAGTCTTTTGTGGGGGTATCTTTGTGGATCTCCGTGGGCCTCCCTAGCTCTCTGCTTCCTCCCCTTCTCATGTGGTCTTCATTTACCATGGTCTCCTATTCCTTGTTCTCCCTCTCTTTTCTTGATCCAGTTAGGATCTCCCACTCTCTTTCCCTTGACCGTCGCCCTTCATTGCTCCCACTCATGACCAGGCTGTTCATGTTGATCTCATCCATTTCTCCGTGGCTTTTTTGGGGTCTCGTTTTCCAGGTAGCCTCACTGGTGATGTGAGTAGCAGTTCAGTCATCCTTGTTCCACATCTAGCATCTTCCTATGAGTGAGTACATACCATATTTGTCTTTCTGAGTCTGGGTCACCTCACTCAGGATGATTTTTTCTAGATCGATCCATTTGTCTGCAATCCGTATGATGTCATTGTTTTTCTCTGCTGAGTAGTATTCCATTGTGTATATGTGCCACAATTTATTTATCCATTCTTCAGTTGAAGGGCATCTAGGTTGTTTCCAGGTTTTGGCTATTACAAACAATGCTGATATGAACATAACTGAGCAAGTGCTCTTGAGGTATGATTGAGCATTTCTTGGGTATATGCCCAAAAGTGGTATAGCTGGATATTGGGGGAGATTGATTCCCAATTTTTTAAGAAAGCGCCATATTGATTTCCAAAGTGGTTGTACAAGCTTGCATTCCCACCAGCAGTGGAGGAGAGTTCCCCTAGTTCCAAAACCTCTCCAGCATAAAGTGTCTTCATTGTTTTTGATCTTAGCCACTCTTGCAGGCATAAGGTGGTATCTCAGAGTTGTTTTGATTTGCATTTCCCTGATGATTAGGGATGTTGAGCAATTCCTTAAATGTCTTTCAGTCATTTGGGTTTCCTCGGTTGAGAATTCTCTGTTTAGTTCTAAAGCCCATTTCTCAATTGGACTGTTGGTCATTTTGATGTCTAATTTCTTGAGTTCCTTATATATTCTGGATATCAGTCCTCTGTCACCTGTGGGGTTGGTGAAGATCTTTTCCCATTCTGTAGGCTGTCGCTTTGCCTTGTTGACTATATCCTTTGCTCTACAAAAGCTTCTCAGTTTCAAGAGGTCCCATTGATTGATTGTTTGTCTCAGTGTCTGCGCTACTGGTGTTATATTTAGGAAGTGATCTCCTATGCCAATGTGTTCAAGACTACTTCCTACTTTCTCTTCTAGCAGGTTCAGAGTAGCTAGATTTATGTTGAGGTCTTTGATCCACTTGGACTTAAGTTTTGTGCACGGTGACAGGTATGAATCTATTTGCAGCCTTCTACATGTTGATATCCAGTTATGCTAGCACCATTTGTTGAAGATGCTTTCTTTTTTCCATTGTACACTTTTGGCTTCTTTGTCAAAAATTATATGTCCATAGGTGTATGGGTTAATGTCAGGGACTTCAATTCGATTCCAATGGTCCACATGTCAGTTTTTATGCCAATACCAAGCTGTTTTTATTACTGTAGCTCTATAATAGAGCTTGAAGTCAGGGATTGTGATGCCTCCAGAAGTTGTTTTATTGTACAGGTTTCTTTTAGCTATCCTGGGTTTTTTGTTTTTCCATATGAAGTTGAGTATTATTCTTTCCAGGTCTGTGAAAAATTGTGTTGGTATTTTGATGGGGATTGCATTGAATCTGTATATTGCTTTTGGTAAGATTGTCATTTTTACTATGTTAACCCTGCCTATCCATGAGCATGGGAGATCTTTCCATTTTCTGACATCTTCTTCAATTTCTTTTTTCAGGGACTTAAAGTTCTTGTCATATAGGTCCTTCACTTGCTTGGTTAGTGTTACTCCAAGGTATTTTATGTCATTTTTGGCTATTGTCAAGGGTGATGTATCTATAATTGTCTTCTCAGCTTCTTTGTCCATTGTATATAGGAGGGCTACTGATTTTTTTGAGTTGATCTTGTATCCTGCTATGTTGCTGAAGGTATTTATAAGCTTTATCAATTCCTGGGTGGAATCTTTGGGGTCACTCAAGTATACTATCATGTCATCTGCAAATAGGGAAAGCTTGACTTCTTCCTTTCCAATTTGTATCCACTTAATCTCCTTATGTTGTCTTATTGCTCTGACTAGATCTTCAAGTACTATATTGAATAAGTATGGGGAGAGTGAACAGCCTCGTGCCTGATTTTAGTGGAATTGCTTTGAGTTTCTCTCCATTTAATTTGATGTTGGCTGTTGGTTTGTTATATGTTGCCTTTATTATGTTTAGGTATGTTCCCCGTATTCCTGATCACTCCAAGACTTTTATCATGAAGGGGTGTTGGATTTTGTCAAATGCCTTTTCTGCATCTAGTGAGATGATCATGTGGTTTTTTTCTTTGAGTTGGTTTATATGGTGTATTACATTGATGGACTTTCGTATGTTGAACCACCCTTGCATCCCTGGGATGAAGCCTACTTGATCATGGTGGATAATTGTTCTGATGTGTTCTTGGAGTCTGTTTGCCAATATTTTATTGAGTATTTTTGCATCAGTGTTCATGAGGGAGATCGGTCTGTAGTTCTCTTTCTTTGTTGTATCCTTGTTTGGTTTAGGAATCAGGGTAATTGTAGCCTCATAGAAGGAGTTTGGTAATGTTCCTTCTGTTCCTATTATGTGGAACAATTTAGAGAGTATTGGAATTAACTCTTCTTTGAAGATCTGGTAGAATTCTGCGCTGAAACCATCTGGTCCTGGGCTTTTTTTGGTTGGGAGGCTTTTAATGACTGTTTCTATTTCCTTAGGGGTTATTGGACTATCTAAATAGTTCATCTGGTCTTGATTTAACTTAGGTATGTGGTACCTATACAAAAAATTGTCCATTTCTTTTAGGTTTTCCAGTTTTGTGGAGTAGAGGTTTTTGAAATATGACCTGATAATTCTCTGGATTTCTTCAATGTCTGTTGTTATATCCCACTTTTCATTTCTGATTTTGTTGATTTGGATTCTCTCTCTGTGTCTTTTGGTTAGTTTGGATAATGGCTTGTCTATCTTGTTGATTTTCTCAAAGAACCAATTCTTTGTTTCATTAATTTTTTGTATTATTCTCTTAGTTTCTATTTTATTAATTTCACCTCTCACTTTGATAATTTCCTGGCGTCTATTCTTCCTGGGAGACTTTGCTTCTTCTTATTCTAGAGCTTTCAGGTGTGCTGTTAAATCACTAGTGTGAGATTTCTCCAACTTCTTTATGTGGGCATTTAGTGCTATGAATTTCCCTCTTAGCACTGCTTTCATAGTGTCCCATAAGTTTGGGTATGTGGTGTCTTCATTTTCATTGATCTCTAGGAAGTCTTTAATTTCTTTCTTTATTTCTTCCTTAACCCATTGGTGATTCAGTTGAGCATTATTCAGTTTCCATGAGATTGTAGGTTTTCTGTAGTTTTTGTTGTTGCTGAAATCTAACTTTAAACCATGGTGGTCTGATAGAACACAGGAGGTTATTCTAATTGTTTTGTATCTGTTGAGATTTGCTTTGTGGCCAAGTATGTGGTCGATTTTAGAGAAAGTTCCATGGGGTGCTGAGAAGAATGATATTCTTTCTTGTTAGGATGGAATGTTCTGTAGATATCTATTAGGTCCAATTGGGTCATGACATCAGTTAAGTCCTTTATTTCTCTGTTAAGTTTTGATTTGGGAGATCTGTCCAGTGGTGAAAGTGGGGTGTTGAGATCTCCCACTATTAATGTGTGGTGTTTTATATGTGGTTTAAGCTTTAGTAATGTTTCTTTTACATATGTGGGTGCCCTTGTGTTTGGGGCATAAATGTTCAGAATTGAAACTTCATCTTGGTGGATCTTTCCTGTGATGAGTATGTAATGTCCTTCTTTATCTCTTTTGATTGATTTTAGCTTGAAGTCTATTTTGTTGGATATCAGGATGGCTACCCCTGCTTGTTTCTTAAGACCATTTGATTGGAAAGTCTTTTCCCAGCCTTTTATTCTTAGGTAGTGTCTGTCTTTGAATTTGAGATGTGTTTCTTGGATGCAGCAGAAAGTTGGGTTCTGCTTTCGTATCCATTCTGTAAGTCTATGTCTTTTTATAGGTGAATTAAGTCCGTTGATATTAAGGGATATTAATGAGCAGTGATTGTTCATCTCTGTTATTTTTGGTGGTAGTGTGTGTGTACTTCCCTTCTTTGGGGTTTACTGTTGTGGCTTTATCTATTGCCTGTGTTTTCGAGTGTGTATCTGACTTCCTTCGGTTGGAATTTTCCTTCTAGTGCTTTCTGTAGGGCTGGGTTTGTGGATAGGTATTGTTTAAATCTGGCTTTGTCTTCAAATGTCTTGTTCCTTCCATCTATGATGATTGAAAGTTTTGCTGGGTATATTAGTCTGGGCTGACATCCATTGTCTCTTAGTGTCTGCATTACATATGTCCAGGTCCTTCTGGCTTTCAATGTCTCCATTGAGAAATCGGGTGTTATTCTGATGGGCTTACCTTTATAGGTCACTTGGCCTTTTTCCTTGGCTGCTCTTAATATTCTTTCTTTATTCTGTACATTTAGTTGTTTAATTATATGTGTAGAGGGGACTTTTTTTTAGGGGTCTAGTCTGTTTGGTGTTCTATAGGCTTCTTGTATCTTCATAGGCATTTCCTTCTTTAAGTTGGGAAAGTTTTCTTCTATAATTTTGTTGAATATATTTTCTGTGCCTTTGAGTTGGTATTCTTCACCTTCTTCTATCCCTATAATTCATAGGTTTGGTCTTTTCATGGTGTCCCAGATTTCTTGGACATTTTGGTTCATGACTTTGTTGGCTTTAGTGTTTCCTTCGACTGATAAAACTATTTCTTCTACTGTATCTTCAATGCCAGAGATCCTCTCTTCCACCTCTTGCATTCTGTTGGTTATACTTGCATCCGAAGTTCCTGATCTTTTACTCAGGGTTTCTATTTCCAGCATTCCCTCTGTTTGTGTCTTCTTTATTTTTTCAATTTCCCTTTTCAGTTCTTGGACTGTTTCCTTTGTTTGTTTCATTGCTTTTTCATGATTTTCTTTCAGTGCTTTATTGTTTTCTTCCAGGACTTTATTGTTTTCTTCTAATTTGTTTGCCCTTTCCTCTAGTTGTTTACAGTGTTCTTCCAGTTTTCTTGTCTTTTCCTCTACACAAGCCTCTACCTTCTTCATGAAGTTACTCATAAGGGTACTTTCTTCTACTTCTTCCAAATTTTGGTGTTCAGGTCTAGATGTTGGAGGTGGGCTAGGTTCTGGTGATGCTGTATTGTTCTTCATTTTGTTGTATGTACTTCTGCCTTGACGTCTGCCCACCCCCTTGTGGTTCCTTCTTGGTCTTATCAGTGTACTTGTTTCAGTAAGAGCTGACAGATTCAGGAAGACTCTCTCTCTTGTCCAAAAGGGAGTTCTCCTGTCCAACTCTCTGGTCCAGAAGGGAAGTCGGGGGGCAGGCTCTGGTCCAGTCGGGGACAGGCTGGGAGCTGGGGGCCAGTCTCTAAGTCTCAGGAAGTGGCTGGGGTCTCGGGCAGATGGGCGTGGGGGCAGGGCGCGGAAATTGCAGGGGCTGCCGGGGGGCTTGAAAAAGGGGATCCCTCCCGGTGGAATTAGAAGGGGAATTGCCCAGTGGCCAGAACCTGGTGCCAGTAGGGCAGGTCTTCCCAGAGTGGCTGGTGCCCAGGGATGGGGTCCGGGTTGGACCGGGGTACTCACCTCTGGACCAGAAGGGAAGTCGGGGGCAGGCTGGGAGCTGGGGGCCGGTCTCTAAGTCTCAGGAAGTGGCTGGGGTTTCTGGCAGATGGGCGTGGGGGCAGGGTGCGGAGATTGCAGAGGCTGCCAGGGAGCTTGGAAAAGGGGATCCCTCCTGGTGGGGCTAGAAGGAGAGCTGCCCAGTGGCCAGAACCTGGTCCCAAGTTGGGCAGGTCTTCCCGGAGTGGTTGATGCCCAGGGATGGGGTCCGGGTTGGACCCAGGTACTCACCTCTGGTCCAGAAGGGAAGTCAGGAGCAGGCTGGGAGCTGGGGGCCGGTCTCTAAGTCTCAGGAAGTGGCTGGGGTCTCGGGCAGATGGTTGTGGGGACAGGGCGTGGAGATTGCAGGAGCTGCCAGGGGCTTGGAAAAGGGGATCCCTCCCAGTGGAGCGAGAAGGGGAGCTGCCCAGTGGCCAGAACCTGGTGCCAAGTTGGGCAGGTCTTCCCGGAGTGGCTGGTGCCCAGGGATAGGGTCCGGGTTGGACCCAGGTACTCATCTCTGGTCCAGAAGGGAAGTTGGGGGCCACTTCTTCCAATTTTTGATGTTCAGGTCTAGATGTTGGAGGCGGGCTAGGTTCTGGTGATGCTGTATTGCTCTTCATTTTGTTGTATGTACTTCTGCTTTGACGTCTGCCCATCTCATTGTGGTTCCTTCTTGGTCTTATCAGTGTACTTGGTTCAGAAAGAGCTGACAGATTCAGGAAGTCTCTCTCTTTCTTGTCCAGATGGGAGTTCTCTTGTCCAAATGGGAACTCCAGGGCAGGATGGAAGCTCTTATCTGGACCGGAAGTCTCTGGTCCAGAAGGGAAGTCGGAGGCAGATTGGGAGCTTGGGGGCCGGTCTCTAAGTCTCAGGAAGTGGCTGGGGTCTTGGGCAGATGGGCGTGGGAGCAGGGTGCTGAGATTGCAGGGGCTGCCAGGGGGCTTGGAAAAGGGGATCCCTCCCGGTGGGGCTAGAAGGGGACCTGCCTGGTGGCCAGAACCTGGGGCCAAGTTGGGCAGGTCTTCCCAGAGTGGCTGGTGCCCAGGGATGGGGTCCAGGTTGGGCCCGGATACTCACCTCTGGTCCACAAGGGAAGTCGGGGGCAAAACTTTCTTTTTATTTAAATAAACTTAACATATACTGAAAGGATTTTGCATATCTATACAAGCCCGGACACAGCCTCCAGTAACATCACAAAAAGGCAGACAGAATTTTTGAGAGTTGGATTAAGCAGTAATGTTTTGTTCAAGTCTGCCTTCCAGGAAGAACATGATATTTTTACACCTGACCTCACAGCAGCCATGAATTGCTCACAAATGTATCTGTTGTCAGTCCAAGTGTATGTGAATTGGGAGAGACAGAGTTTCTTTAGTGATGTAGCCTTTAACAAGATGACTGTGCTCTTGTCAATAACTCTTCATCCATGATCCTCATCCTAATGAAACTAATAAACAAATAAACAAATAAGCAAACAAATAAACCACTTCAAAATATCATAGGAATAAAAGTGTGTAACATGAATCTTAAATGGTCTTATTAATAAAATCAAACCTGAACCCAGATATTGGGGTGAACGCTGAAAGTTCAGAGAAGCAGAACAAACCACAGCTTCCTCACCTCGCCAGTTCCTCAGGTGATCTTGTTTCCTCAGACTGGAAGCCTCTGTGTCCTCATCCAAAGGATCTCACATGAACTGCTGCTCAGAAGCCTGTGTGTAAAATGCTACCAAATGGCAAAAAGGAACAATAAACAAGTTTGATTTTGACTTTTCTTTCCAAATATCAATGCTAAACCAGAAACATTCTTAAGTTACCAGTAAAATATTTTAAAATGAAAATACTCAAATTTCTTTCAGGAGTCTATGAAATTTTCCATATTCAATATACTTGCAATTAAGTGTTAAATATGCTGTAACTCTGTGCTGCTAGTATTAGAAGATAAATCTTTCCATACAGCAAATGCTTAATGCTTACATTGATGTGGATTCATCAGCCTTTATGTAATCTGTATTATAGATAGCAGGGTATAGAGCTACAGACACATGTCTTTAAAGTCTGTTTCTTAAGGCTGTTACAGAGAGATAATGGTATTTCATTCAACTAGTTATCAAGTGATGACAATACATTCCAATACAAATGTACTCCTGTTCTTCTAGCTTTTAGAATATATGAAAATACTGGGTGCTTCAAGGTATGGAATGAGAGAAGGATTCACCATACCTGTGCCATGGATGAACTGAAGACTACCTGTTTATTTTTTAAATATTATTTTCAGGTCCTTTGCTTACCAAAGGAGGCCCAATTCACTCAAATGTTTTGAGAACTGTTTAAATAAAGGCAAAGAGAAAACTTGCTAATGCAAAAAACAAAAAACAAAACCCTAAAAGCTTAACCCTGCTCCAGTTCCTGGTCCTCATGCCTTATATACCTTTCTGCTTCTTGCCATCACATCCTGGGAATAAAGGCCTGTGTCACCATGCCTGGCTGTTTCCAGTGTGGCCACTAAAATTTATTATAAAATTTTCATTTTACTTAATTCTCAGTCTTCCACTACACCTATAAGTATTAACCACAAGTTAATTAAAAATTAAACTCTGTTGTAAGTAAATATGCTTGTAATTTAAAACACTACAATATTAACTCCAACTGTACATGATCCCTCATAGGCTTCTATGGTTTGTTGTTGAGGTCAGAGCAGGTATAGCAGGGCAGTCTCTGCATAAAGGCTGTGAGTGGGAAAGAGACCCTGAGAATCTATTGTGTGGTACTGGACAAGCAGTTGGCATGCTCTTCCCTGGAAAAGTACTATAAGGAAGAAAATGATAAGCAACGTCTATTCCCTAAAAAAAATTTAAAATTTGCTATTAAATCCTAACAGAGAAGAACAATATAGATTCCACATATTAAGCCTGTTCCTAATTTTTATTGTCACTCCTTTCACTGGAGATAGAGCAGAAAGGAAATGACCTAGTTATTGTCTACATAACTCAACTTGCTTTACATACATTGAAGTATCATATATAGGGTAAGATTGAAGGCTTAATTGTTAGAGACAAATCTAAAAGCATCTCTAACAATTACTTGCTATGGGACCTTGGGTGAGTTGGCTAATTTTTATAAACCATGGAGTTCACATATTCTACCTAACTCTCTTAGTATTTTTTTATTTCATAATTAAAGCCTAATGATGCCTGAATCATACTTTCCAAGTAAACATATTCTGTTACTTCTGCTTCATATATTCAATTGGGCATAATAAATTTTGGGGACTTTTTAACTTATTTTCCCACTATAAAGCCATTTTCTAAATCCTGGTCTCACTACATTTATTGCTATGCTGGTAACTTGCATTACATGCACAGGCAATATGGTGCGTTGATACAGTATCCAAATAAGATACTAATGGTGAGTTACAATAGGTTGAAAATTGACTGGCTAGCTAAAAGAAATAATTGATACATAAACAATGTGTTCTTTCTATCCCCTCCACTTTTATTCTCTGATTACACATATTAATGCTTATCAGGACACTTAAGTAAGAATAAAAAAGTTTCAGTTTTGCTCCTTTTCCCAGTGATTTAATGAGTGGATATTTTTAATGCTGATCTTATTTAGAATCACAGGGTTCACTTTGCCTTTATGCTACCCCACAGTTCAGAAGGAAGTACCCAATGTTTGTTCCAGCAGTAAATAACTTCTTCCCACTTGCGTGGATATTATTGGAGTTCACTGGGGAATTTCTGTAACAAATCGCAATATGTTACTCTTTTCTATATTATTCCCTGGAGCATACAAGCAATCTATTCCATTATGTGAGAGAATAGAGGAAGATCATTTGAGAATATAATTTACTGAATCATTTGCTTTAAATGAAATTCATGAGATTGGTCAAACTACTTTTTGAGAAATATGAGAAAAATCTCTGTCCTTCATTTTTGAGACCTCAACTTGTACTTGCTTGAGATATTTCTTGTTCCTCCTCTTTGCAAGAGTCCCTTGACAATCCCATTAGCATAATTGCGTGTATCCTGTAAGCTTCCAGGAGAAATTAAATATACTGAAATTTTAACTGTGTATGAGTTCTCATTAAAAACAAGTAATTTAGCAAAAAATCGAATTGATTTCTACAAAATTATGTGTCACACAGTAGTTTCACAATATCAGAAATGTATGTTCTGGGATAATAAATTTCTTCATTCCATATACTCAAAGGAAGTGAGTTTGAGATGAGAAAATAAATTTTAGAAGCAAAGGGTCACACAAAATTAACTTCTATTACAACTGAGAATTCCAAATAATGTTTTTTGAGCAATCCAATAAGATTAGATATAACTCATATATATTAGGTGAGAAAGAAAACATACATTGCTAACATATATAGGAATGAATTTTACCTTTTCAAAGATATTTTGAACCTTACTCTGATTCTAGATATTTGCATGTGAGAATTATAATTTTTTTTAAAAATACCAATAGTGTATTGTAAAGAAAAATATTACCAAACTAAGACAATGTGAGTTATGATACACAATTGAGTCTTCTGCTTCAGTTAAATCAACTTAATTCATTGAATTTTCTTTTAAAAATCAGCAGTATTTAAATATGAATTTTTACAATTTGTATACCATTTATATTATTTAATTTCATATGTGTGTATGTATAATTTTATAATATAACTGATAACTATATCATAGAATATTTCCCTAAATTTATTTGAGAATATGATTAATTTGAGCATTATATCAGTTTTAATAACATATATAAATTAGGATACTAATGTGGAAAATCAGATATGACACATAATTAGACAATAATATGTAATACTGCTTTGTATTTGAGCACAGTAAACTCTTCTATTCATTTTTTATTTAAAATTTTTTATTCATTTTACATACCTACCACAGATTACTCTCTCATCTCTCCTCCCATGCCCCCTACCCATCTTCCCTCTTAAGCCTTCCCCACATGCCTTCTTACAAAAGGGTAAGTCCTCCTATGGGGGGTTGACAGCAAAGCTTGGCACATTCAGTTGAGGCAGGACCAAGCCCCCCCACCCCTGCATCAAAGGTGAGCAAGGTGTCCCACCATAGGTAATGGACTCCAGAAAGCCAGCTCATGCACCAGGGATAGATCCTGTTCACACTGTCAGGGGCCCCTCAAGCAGACTGCTACACATCTGTCTCCCATATGCAGAGCGTCTAGTCTGGTCCTTTGCAGGTTTCACAGCTGCTGGTCTAAAGTACTTGAATTCCTATGAGCTTGATTCAGGTTTCTCTGTAGATTTCCCCATCATAATCTTGACCACCCCCACCCCTTGTTCATATAATCCCTTTCCTCTTCTTGACTGGACTTCTGGAGCTCAGTCTGGTGTATGGTTGTGGATCTGTTCATATGCTTCATCAGTTACTGGATGAAGGCTCTCTGATGACAGTTAGGGCATTCACCAATCTGATTACCAGGGTAGGCCAGTTCAGGCACCATTACCACTATTGATAGTATACTAATCTGGGGTTGTCTTTGTGAATTCCTGGGGATTTTCCTAGCATCAGGTTTCCCCACAACGTCTTCCTCTATCAAGATATCTCTTTCATGAGCACAGTAAAATCTTAATACACTTATTTAAAGAATGTTAATGTCTTGGGGTAAAGATAATTTTTGATGAAAAAATTAGTTAGATAAACAAAGCTTTCATATAAAAAATTGTACTTTATGATAAACAGTATAAACGGTGACCTCAGGGCAAGATCCCACTGGTTAAGCTTCCAACATGTGAGAAAGAATTGAAAGAAAGTTTAAGCAACAAAGCAAACCAAAAGCCAAGGGAAACTTGTGAAAATATAATAAAAGCAGGAGCCGAAGTAATCTGTTGCTAGATCCAGTAAGCAACAGAACTTGGCAGCTTAACTCACTTGATTCTGGCCTTAAAGTAAAGAAAACATGAAAGAGGTTGTGGAGTCTCTCTCCACAGATAAGGAAAACACTGAGGCCAGGTGTGTGTGTCGGGGTGCCCAGGCATGGAGGTCCAGAGAGGCCATTGCATGTACCTATGAAGGCAAATCTTGGATTGAGTTGGAGACCTCAAATTGTTGGAGATGTCTAAGAAGACTGAAGATACTTCTCAAGGAGTGCTATTATCATGGTGTAGGACTAGCCCAAGAGGGAGAAGTATTTATCATCAAGAAAACTAAAAGGAGTTGGAGATCAGTATGTAGCTAGAGTTTTCCTGCCTGGCCCACAGTCAGGACAAATCTCTTTCCTGCCAGTCCCACAGCTGCTCAGACCCAACCAAGTAAACACAGAGACTTATATTGGATACAAACTGTATGGCTATGGCAGGCTTCTTGCTAACTGTTCTTATAGCTTAAATTAATCCATTTTTACAAATCTATACCTTGCCACATGGCTTGTGGCTTACCAGCATCTTCACATGCTGCTTGTCATGGCGGTGGCTGGCAGTGACTCCTTCTGCCTTCCTGTTCTTTCTTTTCTCCTCTCTGTTAGTCCCGCCTATACTTCCTGCCTAATCACAGGCCAATCAGTGTTTTATTTATTGACCAATCAGAGCAATTTGACGTACAGACCATCCCACAACATCGGTAGAGCATTTTGACAATAGACATAGAGATGTAGAATTTGGAGTTTGCCCTGTTTGCTTTCAGCCTTGCTTTGGTCCAGTATTTCTTCATTATTCTCCTTTTCCTTGCTTTGAGAATGGCAATATATATATTGTGCTATTATATGTTGGATATGTGTGATGTGCTCTCTGATTTTAATTTTACAGATCATGCACAATTAAGAGAGTGCCTTGAATTTCAGATGAGACTTTTGACTTTTAGTATTTAGATTGTGAAATACCATGAGGATTTTTCACCCTGGACTGAATGCATTTTTGCATCATGACAGAACTACAAACCTATGCAGATAAGGGAATGGGAATGTGGTGGATTGAATGAGAGTGGCCTCTATATTAGTCAGGGATTTATAGGTGAATAAAACTTACAGAAAGAATTTATATGTATATAGAAAGGGTATTTATTAGCATGATTTATAGAGGCTGTGGTCCAGCTCACCCAACTATGGCTGTATTCCAATGGAAGGACTAAGAATCCAGTAGCTCTTCAGTCCATGAAGCTGAATGTCTCATCTGATCCTCTGTGTATGCTATAATCCTGAAGAAGTAAATTATAATGCCTTTGAAGGAATGGAGTTGATGATGAGAGTGAGAATAAGCACACAAAAAGCAAACAAGTTACCTTCTTTCTGTACTTTATGTAGGGTGCAAGTAGAAGGTACAGTCTATATTGAAGGTGAATCTCCCTAACTCATAAAGTCAAGATTAAAGGTGTATCTTCCCACCTCAACAATCTAGGTTCCTACTTCAAATTATTTAATTAAGAAAAATTCCTAACGTGTGTTGAGCCATTTGAGATTTATTTAATCCTAGATGCAGTCACATCAAAAGCCAAGAATAGCCATCACAAGTCCATTTCTTATCAACTTGACATACAATCGTATCTCTCATGTTGTCTTAATTTCCAAATGAAAACAATAACCAGGTCATAATCATGCCTAACATTATACAACTATCCTATGTACAGATACATTATGTATTTAACTTGATCATAATTATGCCTAACATGATATAAATATCACTTAAACAACCTCAAAAACTTTATATATTTAGAATAGGTGACAAGGTCTCTTGAAGGACATTCTATCACTATCTCAAGTATAAACTTGATGACAACTTATATTCTCTTAATTGATTTTATATTACTTGATAAAAATAAAGGAAAGAAACAAAAATATCTGTACAAATACATTCTTAACAAAATAATGCTGAAAGACTCATGTCAATTATAATCCTACCTTCTGCAACTGGTCACATGGCCTTAGCTGTTATTTTTATCTACCTTCCTCTACTTCCAATTCTGTATTTCTTGTACCATAAGCAACACCTTAGTGGGTCTTGACTCTTTTTCTGGAGGTGTGGCCTAGTATCTTCATTCTTCAGGGTCTGTGTCCTGTCATCCTGCCTGGATTTATTTATTTATTTTTTGAAGGCCTGGTAGCATCTAAATGATCTCCTGCACTCCAGACATAGTCTCTCTTACTTCCACTGTAAAGAAGCAATCCAATCTCTTCTTGGTAATCTGGATCACATGCCTCTCCTAATACAGTTTTCTTTTCTTAGTCTTGGCTTAAGGGCATAAAAAGTGGCTAAAGGTCAAGTCTAAACTTCTCATTCAATGGATCTAGACTTACCAGCAGTTATCAGTTGCCTATAGTTCTTTATCTAGGGGCTGGGCCTGTGATGGTTTTTCTATCTTCAGTGGCATATCAATTGATTTTGTCTATTTTTAGGTCTTGTTTAGGTGATACTCATGGTGCAGATTCTCTGTCATATGTGGAAGCACAACCTTTCAGCAAATGTCCTGATACTATAGCTCTTACAGTCTTTCTAACCTTCTAGAGATGCCTTCTAAACCTTAGGTCTAGTATTGTAGATGTAACCAATCGTCTTATCAAAATAAGAAACACAGAGCCAATGTAAAAGAGGAAGCTGAGAGGTCAGAGCTCAGAGCTAAAATCTTACTTCCTGCAGTGCTCCTAGCTTCCCCAAGAGAGAGCTACTTCCTGTCTGTCTGTCTTTAAATAGTCTTTCTCTTCTGCCCTCTCATTGGTTGTAAACCCAAACACATGACTGCCTTGTCACTGCCTGTAAGTACCGCCATCCAGGTCTTAAAGGCATATGTCTCCAATACTGGCTGTATCCCTGAACACACAGAAATCTACCTAGCTCTTCTAACCACCACGCTTTTGCTATGGCTCTAATAGCTCTGACCCCAGGGCAATTTTATTTAATAACATACAATTAAAATCACATTTCAGTACAAATAGAATATCACCATATAGTATTATATGGTAAATGTGTATTTCTACAGTGATATTGTATTCATGTGTGTATGACAAGGTGTCTTATGACAAAAAATATGGGTAATTAGAATACATGCACTTCTCTATATTATATATTCCCTGTATATTATACCTATAGTCCACAACACTATCTGCATGTGCTTGTATATTGGGCATCTGATGGAGCATAGGGAACTTACTAGGGGCTCTATCCCTGAAGAATATTGACTTCCTCCTTACCCAGCAGCCAGCAGTTTCTAATCGTTCCTCAGGTAGGAGTTGTCCTTTGTTATCCCCTCACCATACATAATGAAATTTGTTCTTCTTAGTACTATCACAGCTACTCAGAGTTCACTAATGAAATGACCCAACCAGACACTTTGTTTCTGATTTTCCAAATAATTTATATGCAGTAAGCCACCAGTTATTTTTTTCCTAGATGATTTTTTCCATTTTTCATCAATATAGAAGAAAAAAGCAAAATATTTCTCTCAAATGTTAAATGACCCATAACTGAGACCTCTGTATAAAAGAAAATTTAGTAGAAATATTGCAAAAATATATTCAAGTTTATCATGTGACAGAATAGCTTTCATAGACGAAGGCCCCAGGAAACAGGAAGGAGTGTATTCATGGACTGTCATGCGGAACAGATGAAAAGGGCTGTATTTTAACAGTCACAAATCTAGAAGTAACACACTAAGGCCTGTTGTTTACTTCAGTATTCTGTGATACATTTCTTCCCGCTGTTAGAGGGCATAACACCTGTCACATAAAGGTCTAGAAGGTTAAGGGTCAAAGATGAACTTTCTTGGTTGTGTTTTATGCCTTGGTTCAAGAAAGACTCAGGGGAAAGTTAAAATATTGTACCTGCTGCTGCTTTTAATGTTTCTCAAATCATCTCCTTGTTGTAATGTGTTCTATGGCCAATCAGCAACTTAATTATGTTCTTTCTAAATGCTATTTTCTTTAAGGTTATTAAACATAGATATCATTTACTTTCTCACTTTTGTAAAATGTACCTTCCACAAAGTCTGGAAAAACAAAGAAAGAGGATTTGTAATAGGAAGGGCTGGCCAAGTTTTACACACAAAGACAAGTACTTAGACTCCCAATAGTCTTCATTTTTCCCCCACTTTCAGCCATAGTTCAGTGATTTTCATTTTATTTTTATTCATTTGAGGTTATTTTTTAATTGGGAAGAATTTTTAGACACTATATACTTTGATCATGTTTTCCTATTAATCATGTCTTCCTATATTCCCCCAAGTTGATACCCACAACTTTTTTCTCTTTTTAAGAAAAGAAACAAGAACAAAGAAATGAAAGCAATACAGTACAAAACCAAGATAAATGTACAACCCACCTCACAAAAGTAGAAATAAAAATAAACAGAAGGGCAACAAGACAAAAATGCACATAAAAAGCAAAATGAGACCAAAAGTCTTCTCACCTCTCCCCCCCCCAAAAAAAAACCACTGAATTCATTTGTTTAGGCCAACTACTCCTGGGAAAGGAGTCTACCTTGAATTATGGTTAATATATCCAGTGAACCCATTGGAGAAACTGATTTTCCATGGCTAGCAGATATGTTGCAGATAGCATCTTAGTTAAGAATGGAGTACTGTGTCTACTTCCCTTCTTCATTGCTGAGACCCTGTCTCTCTTGAATCCATGTGTATTGTCACAATCTCTGTGAGCTTATATGTACAACTTAAATGTATATGTGTTGTTAATAGTTATATGTGCATTCACATATATATGTATATATACCTGAATATAACAAGCTCAGTCATTATGATGTTACTCAGATGTATGTATTCTAATGCTTATCTGTTTAACATTGCTTACAGTGGGCCTGCTTCCCTAGGTTTTCCCTCCTTCCAGAGGTTCCCTTGTAGTTAAATTGTCCAAGTTGACTGATTGTCTCATGCAACTGGAATGTTATCTCCTCCCATGACAGAGATTCTTTCCTCTTGACTAGAAGCTCTCTCTTAAGAGACCTTTACTGTTCCTCTATTACTATCACTAACCATGTCTTAGGGTTTCTATTGCTGTGAAGGGACACCATGACCATGACAGCTCTTAGGAAGGAAAACATTAAATTGGGGCTGGCTTACAGTTTCAGGCTATTAGTCCATTATCTTCATGACAAGAAGCATGGTGGCACTTGTGCAGACATGGCATTGAAGAAGAAGCTGGAAGTTCTGCACCTAGAATGGCAGGCAGCAAGAAAAGAGAGGGACATTGGGCTTGACTTGAGCATCTGAAACTTCAAAGTCCACTCCTAGTGACAAACGTTCTTCATCAAGACCATACTTCCAATAATGCCACTACCTACAACTCTATGGGGGACATTTTCATTCTAGCCACCTTAAAATAGGTAACTCTGAAATAATTTAGGAACCAGATGTGGGACCAGAGCCTCTAAAACTTCTGTCATCTTTGGGATCTGGGAAGGAGGAGGCTCACAGGAGGCCCAAAGATATTTATAGTTTCTAGCCAAGAGAGAAGTTGTTTACTTCATTTTTATTGGGGTGGGGGTCTTTTTCTTGCCCTAAATTGCCTTAGCCAATTTCTGCCCCCTCTTCTCCTCATGCCCTCTCCTTTTTAACTGCAGTTCTGTAATTAGATATATGTTCAATCTGTTATATTCCAGCTGCATGTAGGTAGGCTTGAGGTGTGTCCATTGGGATTCTCCTTCTATTATTCTTTCAAATTATCCAAAAAGTACATGTGTTTTTGTATGTATAATATCCCAGTGCATGAAGAAAGTTAAGTTCTTGACTTATACCTCGTAGAGATGTGAGGGAGAAGTAAATGCAAGTATTAACATTACAGTTTCTGCATGGAAACAAGGATAAGTAAGAACAGAGTAGCATATGCTTTGGGATGGTCTGTATGTCAAATTGCTCTGATTGGTCAATAAATAAAACACTGGTTGGCCAGTGGCCAGGCAGGAAGTAGGTGGGACAAGGAGAGAGGAGAATTCTGGGAAGCAGAAGGCTGAGGTGGAGAGACACTGCAGCCACCGCCAGTAGAAGCAGCATGTAAAGACACCGGTAAGCCACCAGCCACGTAACAAAGTATAGATTTATAGAAATGGGTTAATTTAAGATATAAAAACAGTTAGCAAGAAGCCTGTCACGGCCATACAGTTTATAAGTGATATAAGTGTCTGAGTGATTATTTTATACGTGGATTGTGGGACTGTGGGGCTTGATGGAACCTGGAGAGAAGCCCTCCAGCAACAAGCATATTGTATTATTTATAGAGATACTATTATTTAATTACGTATCAATGTAATCCAAATTAAATGAAAATAAGATATGGGAGAAAAATATTCTAAACTAGCATGTTTTCAATGTGTTGATTATAAAGTTATTGGTCCCTTTAATATATATATTTTTAGGATGTGCCTTCCTAGTGTAGCTGGTAGAAATGTATAATGCAAAAAATCTAGACAGATTATTTTATATAAATGGAAGTTTTGTTGGAGGTACAGTGTGGGTTATTATTTGAGCAGACTATTTCATTTATGTTGCTCAAGATTTTTGTTAACACATAGATTTTATTCACAGTAATATTTCAGTTATCACTTCTAGAAGATGCCTGGTTAACCTGAAGATGATTATTCTCTAGCAGAGTACCCAGTGTTGGCATACTATAAATTCTGTCTCTGTTGACATTTTCTCTCATGACACAGACTTCCAGGTAAGTAAGGCTCCATGACAGAAGCAACATTCATTTCACCAGTGACATTTTAGCATGGTGACAGATACTCAGTGATTCATAAACAGTGTATTATTATGTCAATAGTTGTTTTTATTTGATGTTAAACTCACCAGTGACATTTTCCTCAGATATCAGATTTCAGAGCTACAATTGAAATTTATTTTTCCATCGAAATCTGTAGTTGTGAACACTTGAAAAGCAATACAAAATAATGTTTTTAAAGCTATATTCTGTCCTTTGTGTTTTTTTTGTATATTTGCCAGCACTTAAATACCCAATATAACTTTATCTGCAAAAAATTCAAAAATAACTTAGACAGCAATATTTTGTTACTTCTTATCCTACACAAAACAAAGTCACCTTAAATAAATCAATCACATCCCCCAAGATATTTTCATATAGAGGTACAGAAGCAAGATTATTTGTAGCAAATAATATTGCCAAAAGCTTTTGGCTAATACCTGTTAAATACTTAATGAGTCTTAAAAGCCCAAGTCTACAGCTTTGGTTTATTCTTAATTCGCTAAAGTTTTCTTGGACCTTGAGCACATTCTTAATGACCTCAGAACTGATTTTTTTGTCCTATTTTTAAGACCTCAGAACCTAGCTTCACAAAAAATATCAAAATATGATATCACAAGAGTATAAGAAATATATATTATGAATATTTATTTAATATTAATAATCAATTCATGTGTAGATGATATTATATATTTTGGTGCTGATTTTAAATAAATAATGCACACTTCCCAAAATGCATGAACGAATGAGAAAAACTGAAGAAAAGTAAAATCACTGAAAGTAATGTTTTATTGTTTTCAAAGAACATTACATTTTGTAAGTCTTTAATAAGAATTATGAGTAATTACATTACAGTTCTACTTATTTCAGTATCAAAATTAAATAGCTATGATTGGAACTAATGTATTATTTTCTAGATTAACGACATCCAATTATTTGATAATATTTTAATTTTATGTCATTGTTATTTGCTGCAAACGAAAGTTTCTGTCCATTTTCAATATGCTTTCAGAGATATAATATTAGATTGCAGGTAAAATTAAATGCACCAGTTCTAAAATGTAACACAAAAGCTATTTAGCATACAATTAAGACTGAATACCTTTCATGAAACCTCTTTCAAAAGATTTATGATATTTCTTCAATCATAAATTAAAGCAAAACATCATAAACATATATATGAGTAAATTCTTCAAGAAAATTTAATTGCACACAATTTAAATTTAGCTAATTTGAATGCATAATATTTTATTATTAGACTGAATGTATGTTCAGCCATTGCTGAAATCAGTAAATATACATTAAAATCTAAAACTAGTATCATTTGTTTCAAGTTCACAGAAATTTGATCAACACTATGTTAAACAATATTTGTATTGATCCTGAAAGTAATTTCACTTTTCATGCTGACAAAAACACTACTGAAATATAACTCATACTTAAATCTGATTAGTAGGCTAAACTATGTCCATTAAGTGTATAAATAAAAAGATTGTGTGCATTTTACCTTTCTTAAATAAATCGGAAAGAGTCAGAAATACACATTTAAATCTTAAGAGAGTGTAGTAATGGGCCCAGCTCGATGGCTAATTGGTGAAAAGCATTTCCTAGTAAGACTAATGAGTTGAGTTCTAAACCCAGAATTCATTTGGTATAAGAAAACTGAATCCCTGAGGTTATCTTCTGATCTCCACATGCGTGCCCTGTTATAAAATGGCAATGTATATAAATTCCTATAAAATCAAATAAATAAATTAAATGAAGAAATTAAAAGAAAGAGAAATGGTAACATTAAGAAACGCAATGCTTATATTATTTATGTAATACAGAATCATTTTATGATTCATAACATTTCTATTTTTAGGAAAAAATTAATAATCTCATTTTTGAGCTACCTAGCAGAGTTACAGTTATTAACACTCTTGTATATTGTTATGCAGTTTATGAAATTAATCTTTAATGTACTTAGAAAACTAGAAAAAACATTATAAGACCTGCTCATAATTCTTAAGAAGTCTTAACCTTCCATGGACTATTAGTTACAAATTATTTTTCTGTTACTGTGACACAATGCCCAAGATAAGGAACATGGTGAAATGAAACATCCATTTTGTTCTCATTTTCAGCAGTTTCTATCCATTACCAACTTCCTCATAATTTTAGGCTTGTGGTGACGCTCAGTATCATGTTGACAAGCATGATATAATCAAGTTTCTCATCTCACAACTACCTTAAAATAAAACAGGGAAAAGAATATTGATTGGACCATAGGAAACCCTTAAAGGCAGGCACTCAAAGATTCAAGTTTCTCCCAATAAGCTCTACTTCCTCAGTCTTTAACCATTACCCTTCTCTAGAGAAAAACCCTTTGTTATATGAGCCATTGAGAGACATTTATCACACAAAGTTTAACACAATCATTCTGAATTACAAAATTCTTGAACAGTACTGAAATAAAACATTTGAAAAGTGAAGTTACAAGAACAGCATTGCCTAGCAATTATTGTTTGTGATATTTTAAATGGCCCAGAATATATCTAATGTTGAAATAATGCTTCCCTTTATATTGTATCAATTTAAATGAGTTAACAACTTCAAACAAATTCTTTTCAGACTCATAGCAGTGTCACTATAATTTTGGAATACCAAATTAAAGACCACATTGTAGACTGCAAGATTGCTCTATGGGTAAAGACATTTGCTGCTAAGCCTGATGACCTGAATTAATCTTCTGGACACATATAATGAAGGAGAGAATTCACTCACAAACTAGTCTCTCTCTCTCTCTCTCTCTCTCTCTCTCTCTCTCTCTCTCTCTCTCTCTCTCTCTCTCTCTCACACACACACACACACACACACACACACACACACATACACACACACACACACACACACACACACACACACCAGAAAGATAGAGAATAAGTAAATGTAATATAAAAGTAAAAGTAAATGTAAAAAATGAACTACATTTTAACTCTTTCATAGCTGATTCTTTTTAACTGAATGTAGTGTCTTAGGCATCTATCATCTTACTGTTATTCAGAGTCAAGTTCCCTTTAACATCTTATATGTTCATACTGTAATTGAGTCTTTAAAAAGTGAAGTCCTGCAGAGATCCACAGCCAAACACCAGACAGAGTTCCCAGGAGTTCAGTCAAAGAGAGAGAAGAGGGATTCTATGAGCAAGTGCATCAAGATCATGATGGGGAAACCTCAGAGACAACCTAACCAAACTAGTGGGAACTCATGAAAGCTGGATCAATGGCTGTGGAGCCATGGGACTGGACTAGGCCTTCTGCATGGTGAGACAGTTGAGTAGCTTGATCTGCTTGGGGGGCCCCTGGTGGTAGGATCAGAATCTATCCCTGGTGCATGAGTGGGCATTTTGGAGCCCACTACCTATGATGGGATACCTCTTGCAGCCTTGAGGCAGGGAGAGGGACTTGGGCTTACCTCTACTGGATGTTCCTCCCCATGGGAGGTCTTGACTTCTTTGAGGGTGGTGGTGGAGGTGGGTGGGGAGGGGAAGACGGGGCAGCGGGGAGTCGAGAGGAGGGAAGAGGGGGAAAAAAGAAAAAAAAAGCAAAAAAAAGTAAAGTCCTTCCATTTACTTTTAAATCTTAAAAAAGAATTAAATCCCAAAGGTACACAGACACTTAAGGGAATAAAATTTGCTAGTAGATTAAAATTCAACTAATTATTCTAAATATAGGGTAGATTGTATACTACATATTTACAAGTTTTACTGTAATGGTTTTTTTTTTTTTTTTTTTTTTTTTTTTTTTTTTTTTTTTGGTTTTTCGAGACAGGGTTTCTCTGTGTAGCTTTGCGCCTTTCCTGGAACTCACTTGGTAGCCCAGGCTGGCCTCGAACTCACAGAGATCCGCCTGCCTCTGCCTCCTGAGTGCTGGTGTAGTAGGATTCTTAAAGGTACTTATTAATAAAATCAAACCTGAGGCGAGTTATTGGAGTCCATGCTGGTAGATCAGAGAGACAGAACAAGCCACAGCTATCTCACCTCGCCGGATCCTCAGCTGGTCTTGTCTCCTCAGACTGGAGGCCTCTGAGTCCTCATCCGGAATGGGTCTCAGCTGAACTGCTGCTCAAAAGCCTGAATGCTTAACCAGCCAAAATGTTTAACCAGCCAAATGCTTCTAGTTTCTGGTCCTCACGCCTTATATATCTTTCTGCTTTCTACCACCACTCCCTGGGATTAAAGGCTGGCTTTCTGGGATTAAAGGCGTGTGTCACCATGCTTGGCTATTTCCAATGTGGCCTTGAACTCACAGAGATCCAGAGGGATTTCTATCTCTGGAATGCTAGGATTAAAGGTGTGAGTGCCACCATTTTCTAGCCTTTGTATTTAGTGGCTGTCTGTTCTCTGACCCCAGATAAATTTATTAGAGTACACAATATTTTGGGGAACACAATACCACCACATACTGGGATTAAAGGCGTGTGCCACCATGGCCCGGCTTGTAATGGTGTTTTAAACAGATAAATTTTCTCCTTAAAATTTAGGCAACTTCCTGATAATATTGAAGTATGACAGAGGCTAAAGATAATACTGATGAAATAATTATATGGCAGCTACTTATTCATATAATATAATAGTATTTAATATTGATAACTAGGAAATCCTGATGCTGACCTTATACCATCTATTCATTCTTCCTGTATATGAAATTTACTTTGATAAAATGCACTATTCTGACAGTGGCAATTGTCACTCCATAATACCTCAAATAATTGGCCAACTACCAGCACTTTTTCCATCATTCTTCAACCATGAAAGGAGGAAGCTGATATATTAGAAAGAAACAGAATACTAAGACAAAATAATTAGACATTATAAAGTGAAAAAAAGATTTCATATAGAGGAAATCAAAATACTGTAATAATTATACTTAAATGACATATTCTTAAAAGTGGAATTCGTGAAAGGATGAAATGTGTTAAAAGTCTAAAGAATACTTAGAATTTTTTTTAATCTGGTTTGTGGCTGGAGAATTTTATGTTCTGAGGTAGTATTTGAAAATTAAAAGTACATATTCAGTTAAAGAGCTGAATATCATAAAATAAAACTCATTCCAAACATGAACTTTTACGAATTAATTTGCTCTGCAATATCCCACCTCTAGAATGTACCTATGTTGTCTTCAACACAATGAAAGCAAGAAGAACAGGAAGGCATAGGGGAGGGATAGATGGTCTATAAATCAGTGAGAGTGAATTTGATTGTCAGTTCCACATTTTGGGAAATACCCATAGAAAGAAATTTCTGAAAATGTTTATAAGGAAGTTTCTAGATTAAATTAATTGAAGTGAGCAGATCCACCTTAACTGTAGATGGTGCTATTGAGGTTTGGGATCCTAGTCTGAGTAAAGAGGAGAAAGCAATCTGAGCTTTGGTATCATCTCTGTCTGGTCGTGACTGAGGAACTGCATCAAAGATAATTCTTTATTATTATTATTATTATTATTATTATTATTATTATTAAGAAAACTTTTACATTCATTTTATATACTGATCAAAGACCCCCTCTTCCTTTCTATCCCCACCAGCCTTCTCTTTCCAACCCACCCAGAGGGATGACCCCAGCTTGGGCTACTAGAAATAGTGGAGAGGGTGTCTGGACAGAACTGGCTTGCCCCAGAGATCAGATTAGTGAATACCCTAACTGTCATCACAGAGCTTTTCTCCAGCAACTGATGGAAGCAGATGCAGACATTCACAGCCAGGCACCAGGCAGAGCTCCAGGATAGATGATTCTGACATCATGCTTCCCAGGCCTGGACACCACCTCAAACCATGAACAAAACTTTTCCCTTTTGTATATTGCTATTGTCAAGTATTTTTTTTTTTTGTGGTAGCAGTGATAAAAAAAAATTAATACACTAAGAGAATATGAATTTTCAGAAAAGACATTTTAAAGTTATGAGAGGGAATCTTGTTTTTCACAGGACACTTTAGAGGAATGTTTGAACTTCCTTTAAGCATTGCTTATTTGTTTAATTTAAACTTAAAAATAATTGCTTAACTATCCATTACAATTAGAGCCACCAAGTTCTTAACTAATATACTCCAACATTTATAGTTATAGTATATGTTAACTGACTATGAAAATGATCGCCGGGCAGTGGTGGCACACGCCTTTAATCCCAGCACTCGGGAGGCAGAGGCAGGCTGATCTCTGTGAGTTTGAGGCCAGCCTAGGATACCAAGTGAGTTCCAGGAAAGGCGCAAAGCTACACAGAGAAACCCTGTCTCGAAAAACCAGAAAAAAAAAAAGAAAGAAAGAAAATGATCAATGTGTAATAGCAGCAAATATGAGGATATTTGAAAGAATATAAATGTTTTATTTATTGAAGCTCACTAAATTTATGGAAAAATAAATAAATTAAAATTGAAATTAAAAAATATTTAAAATGTGACCAGATGGTAATAAAATTAGCATGTTTTTCAATTACTGAGATTAAGTAGGGAAATAATGATATAGGAACTTAATCTTTCTAATGCCCAAGAGAGCTATGTATTATTAAAAGGAAAACAAAAAAAGTAAATACAGAACACCAGTGGAGGTGAAAATCACAATGTATATTACCACAATGAAATAACTGAAACTTTTTTAACATTAAAATTGACCCAGGGAAAATGGAGAGTACTTGGCAGTAATAAAGAATACAAATATTAGTAACTTGACAATGATAAAAGCAGTCCTGTATTGACTAAAAAAAAATCAATGATGACAAAGTGATGTAGCAGTAAGGTGGAGTTATGTTTATTCTTAAATCATCATCTTGCATAAGTGTGTCTTCAATAGCCACAAAAATGTAGCCAATTATAATTTAAATTATAAAAACTTAATAATATGGCAATGTCGGATATTAGAGAACAAAATGAAAGATATTGCTATTTTCTAAAACATAGTATTTAAGATATAGTTTGCTATTGAAAATTAAAACCTGTCTTAAAGTTTTATCACTAAATTATCATAAACTACGTTTCTAAAGTCCTACAGGTTATACTGAAAAAAAATATTTAATATTATCACCACTCTTTCAAAGCAGTTTCATCTTTTTGGTCGTTGAAAAGTACTTTTTCTTAGGTAATTTGAAGCATTTCTCAAATGCAGAGGCACATTATTGATCTTCTGTGTTGATATGTGGAATCTGTGATGGAAACTGTTTCTTTATTCAGATCCTCAAATGTAAGCTGAAATTCATTTTTAAATCACCATGTGGAATAGAAATCATTTATGGGTTGATGGCCTCATTTGTCTCTGCTTCCAACAGACTGAATAGTTCATAAAAGATTCAGCTCCAATGATATTTAGAACTTTCAGATATGATGTCAAGAGCCATTAGAAAATCCCATGGAGATAGAAAATTATTGAATTCAAAACTGCCTCACATTTTCTTGCTATATTTTGCTTTGGTTCTGAACAGTTGCATTATCTGGGCTGAAAGGAATGGAATGCTGAGTGTCCATTTAGTGTCATTTGCTACACCCTGTCATTTGTTCTCATTTTCAGGAACCAAATATGGTGTTTTTTAGATGATGTAATTTATAAATATTGTTTATAAAAGTATCACTTTTGATTCAAATTTAAGCACACAGAAATAACATACTTTTAGAAATGTTGAGAGACAAATACAAATGTGAATATGTAAATATTTGCTTAACATTAGTTACATGAGGATACACACACACACACCACGGGGAAGGGAAGCCACTCAAGAACTTCGTATTTTTAATTATAGCATTTCATCTCATTCTAGAATAAAAAGATAACTGAAACATCCAGTCAATATTAGATAAGACCAAAGAGAGAACATATCCTGACATAAGTAGTCATTTTGACAGTTAAAAAAAGAAAACAGAGAATAGTACAGTAAAAAAATTAAGCTTCATGTATAACATTGTTTAGTTAATAATCATGCAAAATTCATTCAGAATCATTTAAAAACACTGAAGTAGCTGTTACTAATAGAAAAATTGTGCAAATGAAGGAGAAATAGTGTTCTTAAATTCATTTATTTTATAGCCAATTTTGCTGTTAAGCTTAAGGTTTCCTAAAAATTTCAGAAATGATTTTCCAATGTGATCATGCTGGCTTTGTCTTTAAGTTCCAGAAATTAACCTAGTGTCATCTGAAAGGAAATGGGAAATAAAAACTGCTAATATGTTTCTCAGAGTTTTAAGTATGAAAATATAAGACAGAAAAAAAGTAAACTTATTTTTATACAATTGATTCTCCTAAGATCCTTTTGATCGCCTGTTAAAATAGTAGCACTTATTTAACACAAATCAATCTCAATCATAGGATTTTATGGAGAATAGTAACAAAAAAAGACAGGAAATTTACAGTGCATATGAATGATTTTTCTGCATTTTAAGTCTTATCTGGTTCTGGTTCCCTCTAATTTATCATATGTTAGCAGAAGTCTTTTGTTGATTATGTTATTCATAATCCATCTGAGCAATCTGTTGAAAATAATATACAATGCATTAAGTGGCTTCAGACTCTGTAGAAATGAAAGTTATTATTTTTCTCTCTAAAAGTATAAGAAAGATGCACTTATGGTTAGCTCTAGCATACTTAAGTTAATAAATTATATAACCTATAAACCTTGCATTCTAGAATGCTTGGATAGAATTCACTTCTCTAAATAAATTATTAATAGACATTAAACTGATTACCAATTGATGAATAGAAAATGAAACACAACTTCAATCTTGAAAATGTACTTTAGAAATATATTATTAGTTATGAGATATTTTAATTATGATATAAAATTAATATCTCAGTTTATAATATATGCAAAAGTTATATTGCTACATAGGAAAGATAGCAGCGATGAAACAACTTTGAAATACATGTTGTTTATGAATTATACTAATTTACAAATATATTCAATGAACCACATTAGATTGACTGTTGCTACTTAGTTAATGATGCAAATCACTTTATAGCTTTTGCATATATCAGTTGTTTTGGCCTGATGAAGAATTATTTGGTATGTTCAATTAAAATATTTCTACTAATATTCTAATAGTTGTGTTTTATTTTAATAAAAGGACATTGTATACTTATGCAATTATATAATTCCATTACTACACAAACATTTTGTTCAATAGCTTGCATGGTATAATTGCCTAAGAAACTTTCATTTATCATTGAAAAAGTCATGGGCTCTTAGACCATGATACTATGTAATTCAAACATGAATTATGTCAAGTGAATTTGGATTCTGTCCAAGACAGTAAGAGATACTGAGGATAACATAATTTAAAATTATATTTTCCAGGTGGACAGGCAAAACTATTTACTTGATTCTGCAAAATATTCAAAGTATATAAAAATGTTATCAATTATTGAAAATAACCTCATGTTAGTATAGCAGTTTATTACTAATATGAATTGCATTAATCTTATTGTAGCATTGTTTATTGTTTTGTTTAAAATTTATATTTCCAACACCTCACTCTCAAGAATTTTATACAAACACACACTCATGCATCCTTTAAATGCATCAAATTGAAAACATAACTTACGAGCTGTTATGAAGAGGGTAATAATGTCCATGATCCTCTGAGTTAATATTCATATATAATAGAAGTAAAACTCCACTATCAAGTATAATGTTAACAATGTAAATTTAATTTTCAAAAGTTTATTGTCTTCTCAAATGTAATGCACAATGAGAAAACTATTCTATAAGAAACATAAGGACTAAGATTAAATAATGAGTTTATGTATTTCATTGTATGCCTTCTAATTTCTATACTTTGAAATTCTTAGTTTCTTCTATTTTAGAAAGTAATAGGAGGCAATTCTGTTTATGGAAAGCTAGTCTCAAAAGAATCATGAAAATGTCAAAATGTATATAGTAAGATTTATCTAATAAAATCAATGTGGGAATATACATATATGTATAGTAATTATATGTGTTCATATATACAAACATATGTGTATATCACATATTCCCACATTCATGCATGTATGTGTAAATATATGCACTTGCATGTATTACATATTTATATATTCATAGATATGCATATAAACACAAATGTACACACATATATGTATATATTTTTGTTGTTGTTGTTGTTTTGCTAGTATGGTGATATAACTGCTGATTCAGTCTGGAGAAGGCTTATTGCCTCATAAACAGTTAGCAATTAGGTAGGAACACACGACTTGCTCATAGGCCTGAATAAAATGATGGTAGCTCCTGGCAGTCATAGCATTAACATCAATAGTAGTTCATCATTTCTAGCCACATATGTGACAGAATTACTGTATTGTCACTGCTAAAAGCATTAATTAGTAGGTGCATATCTTTCTAGAGCACTATCATTGAAAGAACTTTAATTAAGAACATGTTTTATGAATAAAATTCAGCTCAAAATGAAGGTACTTTAAGTAAAACAGAAATATGCTCTTTTCAGATAATCATTATTGAGAGAGACAGAAAAGTTATCTTTCCTACAAATTTCATGTGCTGGCTGCTAAAACATTGGTATTGATTCTTCTTAAAATTAAAGAAAAAATGTTCCTAAAAATTAAGACTGAGTTTCCCAAGTAAATTTTTTTGACTTATATAGAGATCGGGCTTCAATTTCTATGCTGATTCCATTGGTTGATTGCCTTATTCCTCTGAGAATATGGCTAGAATTTGACATGGGAATGGCACTTATAATGATTTCCTACTTTGGGTTGAATCCCTACCAATGACACAGCTGTGATGTTAGGAAACTGGACTCTGATGCGAAGCACCCACATAGCAATCTCTGAAGAAGCATATAAGATAAAATAAATAAAATTATGAGGACACAGTAAGAGCAATGAACAAAGGTGTCTCCTGTTAGGAGGCAGCCACGGAGTCTTGAGTTTTGGAAATCCATAGCAAAAGCCGTTTTGAACAAAACTGTTTTCTGGTTTCTTTGTGAAAAAGATGTCCCTTACTTATATTGTGGCTAAGAAACCATCAGCACTTTAAAAGGTAGAAAGGTTGAATGTTGTTAAATATATCATATCAGCACTCCTTATAATTTCTATATTACCATCAACATTATGTTAATGCCATTGCACACTTGAATATATATAACTTCATATAAATAAGAATGCATTAAGACAAACTTAAAGAGGAAGGTTTATATTGCCCAACCATCTGACAGTAAATAGGCACCAATTTTGCCTATGGTATCATCAATGACTGTTTTTCTTCTATTTCCTCATCAATGTGTTCTGGATTGCTTTGCTTTCTTATTTGAATCAGTTTTGTGGTTGTTGCTATTGTTGTAATTGTTGATGATGATGATTTGTGTGTGTTATGCAATCATACATATGCATTGACCTATGTACTAGTGCAAATGTGTGCATATGCTTGAGAATATGCATGATTTTTACCTGGTGTTTTACTTGCTTGCTCTATATCTTTTTCATTGTGGTGGGCTCACTTGAACACACTGCTGGCTATTGTGTCTATACATCTGACTTTATGGATCCCATCTCTCTATTCCTGGTGCTAGCATAAGAGGCAGACTCTTTGCTGATTTACATTTAAGTGGATTGTGGGATCTGAATTTTGATCCTCACTCTTATACTGCAGGAGATTTAACCACTGAGGAGTCCCATCCCCCACCCCTGCAACCTCTAGAAATGTTTGATTTTAGGTAAAGAACATCTTTTCTTATCCTTAACATTTTCAAAGTTAATGTTCTGTAAATAGTCATTTTTAAATTTGCATTTCCATGACTTTTGTGATATTGTGCTGTGGGATCATGGCCGAAAGAATGATTCATGGTGAGCAACACTTTGGGGAACTGTACCTCAACTGTATTTACATTGCCTGGATTTTTATTGGATGTGATTTCCTGTCTTCTGTGACAAACATTTGCATTCAATTCATAAGACATGTGCATTCTTGTTTAAGTCAGAACAAAGCTATAGAACCCAATCTGGTCAGTGTACCCTGAATCTGGATATCACCTCCTGCCTTGCTTTTATGCTTTCCAGGATACAATCTACAGCACTAGACAGGCAATTGTGTTTACATTTTCTGTCCCGAAAAGGTTCTGGGAAATGGGTGCTCTGGTAATGTTTAGTATGTTCTTACTGATGTTTATTTACATGTTTTTCTGATCATGTATCCCTAATCATGTTTTTCTGAACTCAATCTTTGTTAGATCATTGCTTTCTTTGTTACATTCATGTATAAAGTGCACTGAAACTGAAGTAAGGTATATACAGCATTAGTCTGTAGTCTGCCCCATTCTTTCAGGTCCTCAGATCCCAGGTCTAGCAAACAAGATCTGCTCAGGTCAGCTGAAAAGTCAACATTGCACCCTTTGGAAAATGTCACAATGCTACTCTCTTCCCTGTGTACTTCCTCTATTTGTCACTCTCATTAGTAATAGTCTTGCTATTGTGTCTTTCAACCAGGACAAAAATCTCAGAAATACATGGACAATATGTATCTTCTAGAAAGAACCATAAACAAAGGTGTCTTCTTCCCCTTTAGAATAAAACACTGATAGATTTTATTTTGTTATAATTATTTTATTCCAAGCAATTTTTCATAAGACTTCAATGTCTTACATATCCTGATAAGAAAATCACTTTAGAAATATTTACATTTGTAAATTAGGCATTGTATAAACAAAACAGTAAGAAATAATTTCCTTTGACAATGCTGTATAACTTAGCAGAGGTTTGAAAATCTTAGTTTACACAGTCAGAGTTCATAGGAGAAAAACTGTCAGTAGAAGACACATTAATGCCAAACAAATCTTACAGTTGCTTAATCAAGTTAGCTGTGTAGTACAGAAAGGAACAGAATATTTCAGACTAAGTGAGTTTATAGATTAATGTAAAAAATCTGAATAATCCCTAATAACCTCTGATTAAAGAAAAGAATAGTGTATGTCAGCTATAGGTGCATTTATTATATGAGAACTATATACCATCCTAATGACCTTACCATATTTCAAGCTGAAATTGAATTAATGTTTTTCAGTTAGGCCTTCACTAACAAATTTAACTGCTCCGCTGTAAAATGCATTTATACAAGGAAATTCAAAGAGTCTTGTCTAATAATTGACTGATAAATATCTGCCAATTATTGTGGTGATATTTTATTTGTGCTGAAATGTGATATTTTATTTCTATGTCAATAAATAAAGTTTGCCTGGAGATCAGGATCAGAGGTCATAGCGAGCCATAAACAGAAGTCAGGTGGTGGTAGCCCACACCCTTAATTCGATCACATGGTAGGCTGAGTCTCTGTGTGTCCAAGGACATAGCCAAGTGTGGTGACACATGCCTTTAATCCCAGTACCAACCATAGAGAGTTGAAAGTCTGTATAGACAGGCAGTGATGAGGAAGTGATATGGCTAGCCTTAAAGCCAATGAGAAGGCAGAACAGGAAGGCAATAAAGGCACAGGTTAGACAGGAAGAGGCTATCTTGAAAAGCTACAGCGAGGTGATAAGCTAAGGTTAGTTGGTGGCTATTGCTCTGATCTCTATGGCTTGCACCTCTGTATTTGGCTCTATGTTTATTACTTAATAAGACTGTTTAGAAATTCGTCTACATATTATTAATATAAAACCAGACAAAATATCCTTTAGTTTTATAGACTCTACCTTAATTTGTTCTTGTTATGCATTCAATATTTTAATATTTACATCATTCCTTTAGGTATGATTGTTGTGATTTTTGGGTCAAAAACATGAGTCAACTACAGTGAAGTATCTAAAGGGGACAAAATGTGGCTGCCACATTTTAATCACTGTACTGCTTGGACCACTGTTTCACACTTTGTTGTTAAACCAAAACACAATATTCCTCTATGAGCTTTATATTTTCATATTACTTAGAGTCTGTTCAAAGTATTCTTATCTATAAAACAAATATATCAATTATAAGAATACAAAATATTAACTGAGAACTATTAAAATCCTGAAAAGTCTGTTTGTACACGAGTATGGGTATTAACACACTGATTTAGAGATATTCACAAATACAATTTTATTTAAATTGGAAAAATGTACATAGGTTTGCCTGGATATATGCACTTAAAACAGGTTGAATTATAGTTAGTACTCAAAGTTGTTTTTAATCACTGTATGTGTGAAGAGAACATTCAATTTAATTTCCCCCAGAATGTCTGGTTTCTGGAAAAATACCTTGGTATAACTGAAGGAAAAGCTTGATGTCTCTGACCTAGATGTTTTTGCTGGCAGAAACAATTAGTAGGATACACGTGGTCATTCAGTTGCACTGGGCAGTGCCCACATCAAGTAGAGTTGTGGTTTTCCCAGACTGAATGTCTCCTTTTAGGAGGTTTTTCATATTGATTTGTTTCTCATGTCATTTTCAAATTGGAAATATGAGAGTCAGAAGTGTAACTCTAAGTCTTCTGAGTTATCTTCTGGATCATCATTATGGTATAAAGCAATTAGTAGAAATGTATCTGCTTATGACTGCTAGTAAAACATAATAAAAATAAATTATACAGTGATAGTTGTCAGTACCATTCTTCAAATTGTTTTATAAGAAAAAAATCTCTACTTTTATGAAAAATGAAATAGGGATTCTGATTGTGATTGCATTGAATCTGTAAATATCTTTTGATTAAATGGTCATTTTCACAGTATTAATTAAATCAATCCATGATCATGTGCTGTCATTCCATTTTCTGATCTTTCTCTAGCTCTTCCTTCAGGGGTTTAAAGTCTTCATTATAAAGGTCTTTCACTTCCTTGGTTAGATAAACTCCTAGATATTTCATCCCCTATGAGGCTATTGTGAATAGGAGTATGCCCATGATTTCTTTCTGGGTATGTTTGTTGGTGGTGTCATTCTAATCATTCACCCTTTTACCCACAGATCAGTGTAGTCCTCATACTTCATTAAGGAAACTTCTCTTTGCAGCAAACAAAAACCATACCTCAAAACTATAATCAAACAGAATGCCCATTCCCCAGGGATATAGCTACAATACAACTCCCACACCTCAGGCTCCATGATCACTGTAGAAAAGGGGCAACAAATTATAAAGGAAAGAGGGACAGATGTTTGCTGTGTGATTGTGTCTCCTAATAATATCAGAAGCTACACAGGTACAGTCTCACCAATATGAATCGCTATACATGAGTTGAGGACAGCACCAGTAGATGTGCTAATGTGAATTGGGAAAGCTCACGAGGCTTCAGTCTTACACATAGAATCTAAGGGCAATTGGGAAATGTCAAAAGTGGGAGAAATAGTCATCTCCAGGAAAGAGCACAGCAATGGTTATCCAGTGACAGTGATTAGCCCTGAAACACAAAGACAAGGAACATTAAAAATACTAAATTGTACTTACATATTTAGGAATATATTTATGTATATTCACATGCACACATACATACACATATATGAAAACATATGAACACTTAATGAAAAAGAGGCTGTGAATTTGAAAAAAGAGAAAGGAGAGGTATATGTGAGGAATAAAAGAAAAGGCAAAATTATATAATTATATATAATGTCAAACTAAAGAAACAATTTTTAACAATTTAATTTAAGAGGGGAAAAATCATCTCACATTATGTACACCTATTCTTTTGTTCTAGAAGTCTCCAAGATCATTCTCAGGTTGCATCATGGAGTTCAATAATTCAAGGAATTCATAAAAGCCATAACTCTGAAAATCATGTTTGTGTAAACAAAAAGAATGCTGAAAAATTTTGCAAAGATAAGTGGTGAACAAGGCAGAATACAAGAAGCAATCCTGGAGTTTATGTTTTCTTCCCCATCAGTGTATATAGAATGCCTACTTACTTTAACTATGTTGTCTACAGAAATCAGACAATACCAATCAGAACAATTCATCTTGACCTGGCTGTCTAAATTTTATGTGGAGAATTGGTCATTTAGCATACAGGACTACCCAAATGACTGGCTATATATATGGCAAGCAATTTGACTATCAATGAAAAACAGAGTCCTTGCCTGTTATATATAATAACCCATTTTAACTTCTGGCAAATTGTGTTCTTTATGATTTTGTTTTTGCAAATTGAAAACCAGGAGACATAACTCTAAATAATATTAAATACTACTCATATACATGTTTAAAAAATTAAAGCTTATAATAAATGATGCTTACTGTGATGAAGAGATACAGGGTGGTTATTATAATTAAGCACACATAGCTGTAAAATGTTTGTTACTATAGCTTTCCCAGGGTCATGAAATCACTTATGTACATGCCCCATTGGCTGTTATTCTTCTGTGTATCTCCCCTACACAAGATCATATTGATATTTTAGGCAATATTGTTTTAATTAGCTCTTCATCTTCTTTGTGTCCATGAATTGAGTGGGAGTCCTGTCTCTACACATGTTGTGCTTTAATTAAACCAGCTATATTCTAACCACTGGTTCTGTGCAGCACCTTGAATCTACGTGCCAAGTTAACTGAGCACAGCACGGGTGATCTCTACATTTCAGCTGTCTTAATAACAGATGAGCGCTGCCACAAATGCATCCTAAGAGAAGTGATCAGTGTCTGCCCTAAAGACAGCTGGGCTAAGAAGAGGCTTATGGGCTAGGAAATCATAAATCCATCTCTTTGGAATCCTCAATTATGCACTCTTAGATATGGAAAGGATGGTGAAAACATAATAAAACTTGCTTTATAGATTTGCTCTATGGTGAAATACAGACTTTAGGACTGGAAACCAAGAAGAGTTGTCCTTCAGGCACAAGCTATTTTGACTGATTTATCACGGTAAGTGGTATTGCCCTCATTGAGAAACACTGTTATGACTTATGCTGTGTCTGGTTTCTTTTTTTTTTAATTTTTTAAATTTATTTATTAAATTTAATTTTACATGTCAGCCACGGATTCCCTTGTTCTCCCCCTTTCACCCCCTTCCTACCTCCCACCACCCCCACCCGTGTTCCCCCCAGCCAGCCCCCCATTCCCATCTCCTCCAGGGCACAGACTCCCCCAAGGATTGAGTTCAACCTGGTAGATTCAGTCCAGGCAGGTCCAGTCCCCTCCTCCCAGGCTGAGCCAAGTGTCCCTGTATAAGCCCCAGGTTCCAAACTGCCAGTTCATGCACTGAGGACAGGACCCAGTCCCACTGTCTGGATGCCCCCCAAGCAGATCAAGCTAATCAACTGTCTTATTTATCTGGAGGGCCTAATCCAGTTGGGGGCCCCTCAGCTATTGGTTCATAGTTCATGTGTTTCCTTTCATTTGTATATTTGTCCCTGTGCTTTATCCAACCTTGGTCTCAACAATTCTCACTTGTACAAACCTTCTTCTTTCTCACCAGTTGGACTCCAGAAGCTTCACCTGGGGCCTGACCATGGATCTCTGCATCCGGTTCCCTCAGTCATTGGATGGGGATTCTAGCAAGACAATTAGGATGTTTGGCCAGGTGACCTTCAAATACTTCAGAGATCTATTCAGAGGGCCTGATCCAGTTGGGGGCTCCTCAGCCTTTGGTTCATAGTTCATGTGTTCCCATTCCTTTGACTATTTGTCCCTGTGCTTTATCCAACCTTGGTTTCAACAATTCTCGCTCATATAAACCCTTCTCTTTCTCAGTAATTAGTCTCCTGGAACTCCACCCGGGGCCTAGCCATGGATGTCTGCATCCAGATTCCTCAGTCCTTGGATGGGGTTTCTGGCTCGACTATTAGGGTGTTTGGCCATCCCATCACCAGAGTAGGTCAGTCCCGGCTGTCTCTTGACCATTGCCAGCCGTCTATTGTGGGGGTATCTTTGTGGATTTCTGTGGGCCTCTCTAGCACTTTGTTTCTTCCTTTTCTCATGTGATTTTCATTTACCATGGTCTCCTATTCCTTGTTCTCCCTCTCTGTTCTTGATCCAGGTGGGATCTCCTGCTCCCACAGGCTCCCTTTCCCTCGACCCTCGCCCTTCATTGCTCCCACTCATGTCCAGGTTGTTCATGAGGATCTTAGCCATTTCTCCGTCATTGGGCAATCCGCATGTCTTTCTTGGGGTCCTGTTTTCCAGGCAGCCTCCCTGGTAATGTGAGTAGCAGTCCAGTCATCCTTGTTCCACATCTAGCATCTTCCTATGAGTGAGTACATACCTTATTTGTCTTTCTGAGTCTGGGTTACCTCACTCAGGATGATTTTTTCTAGATCTATCCATTTGCCTGCAAACCTCATGATGTCATTGTTTTTCTCTGCTGAGTAGTATTCCATTGTGTATATGTGCCATAATTTATTTATTCATTCTTCAGTTGAAGGGCATCTAGGTTGTTTCCAGGTTTTGGCTATTACAAACAATGTGATATGAACATAGCTGAACAAGTGCTCTTGTGGTATAATTGAGCATTTCTTGGGTATATGCTCAAGAGTGGTATAGCTGGATCTTGGGGGAGATTGATTCCCAATTTTCTAAGAAAGCGCCATATTGATTTCCAAAGTGGTTGTACAAGCTTACATTCCCAACATCAGTGGAGGAGAGTTCCCCTAGTTCCACATCCTCTCCAGCATAAAGTGTCTTCAGTGTTTTTGATCTTAGCCATTCTGACAGGCATAAAGTGGTATCTCAGAGTTGTTTTGATTTGCATTTCCCTGATAATTAGGGATGGTGAGCAATTCCTTAATTGCCTTTCAGTCATTTTAGTTTCCTCTGTTGAGAATTCTCTTTTTAGTTCTATAGTCCACTTCTTAATTGGACTGTTGGTTGTTTTGATGTCTAATTTCTTGAGTTCCTTATATATTCTGGATATCAGTCCTCTGTCAGATGTGGGGTTGGTAAAGATCTTTTCCCATTCTGTAGGCTGTCGCTTTGCCTTGTTGACCGTATCCTTTGCTCTACAAAAGTTTCTCAGTTGTGAATCTATGTAGTAATCACCATCTGTAGCTGCAGAATTCTCTCTGGATCCCGCCAAGCTCCTGCAGTCCGACAGCTCACAGCATCTTCACATGCTGCTTGTCATGGTGGCAGCTGGCAATGTCTCCCTCTGCCTTCCTGTTCTCTCAATTCTCCTCTCTGTTAGTCCCACCTATACTTCCTGCCTGGCCACTGGCCAATCAGTGTTTTATTTATTGACCAATCAGAGCAACATATTTGACATACAGACCATCCCACAGCAACCATCTTCAAAAAAATCAAGCTTTTATGATTAGGTTTGAGAGTTGTACTAATCTATGTGTATAGTGAGAAGTTAGTAATAGTCAATTTCATATTATCTCTCATTGGCAGCATACTAGTGATAGGTTCTCCCATAGGGCCTGTGACATGTCTAGCCATAGGTTTTTTTTGGTCTCAAAAACTGTGCCAGGTATGGTTTCCATCTTGCATATCATTCAATTAGAAAGTAGTTGATTACACTAAGGACATTACTGCCCTTATTGTGCCAGTGTGCATATCTTGCCAGACAAGTCATCACTGTAGCTCCAAGGGTTTACTGTTGGGTAAAAGTAATGATTGCCTTTGATAGAGGGTATAGAACCTACTAACATATGAAACATATCTAGTAGGGATGCAGATTCTAGGTCAATAACAGCTTGTTTTTGTCCATGTTCAGTAAGTCAAGTTGATGTCTTTAGGAATCGGGTCTTACAATTAAGTTCTGATAAGCAACCAAGAACAGAGCAAAAGCAATTTATGGGTCAACAACTCCAATAGAAATAGTTCATTCATAACATTATATATTTTATTTATTAGCCTATAGTGTCTACTGGAGGCATTATAGCCCCATTATAGTGCAATTGAATTTAATCTATAGTCATATGCGCGTATATTTATATTTTAAGAAGTTTCCACAGTGGAAATTTTTCATATGGTGTTTTAGAAGGTCTTTAGTATTAGCTATCCCTCCTCACATTGACTGCTTTAACTTTCCCTCCCATCTCCTAACTCACTGAATACTTCCTGCTCCATTTTTCCACTTTCCTATTTCTATCATTGGCTTTTATCTTCATTTACTTGATAACTTACCTTTCCTCATGGCCACTTACTAACTTCCTAATTTCTTCAAAAATGGTAGATATAGAGCTACAGTGTGATCTAACTATACCACTTTGGACCTTATACTCAAAAGACTTTAAATCCTAGTAAAGAGAAATATGCTCATTCATACTTACTGCTGCTATATTCACAAGAGACAGGACATAAAAACAGCCTAGACAGCCCTCAGCAACTGATTTTAAATTAAATTATTATAAATTGATGTTTCATGTCCTGACTGCCTATTCCCAAATAATCACTCAGAGGCTTATATTAATTAGAAATGCTCAGTCAATAGCTTAGGGTTGTTGGTAGCTAAATGTCATGCTTAAATTAATCCATATTTCTATCTATGCTTTGCCACATGGCTCATGGCCTGTTACATCATTTTCTACACATCTTCCCTGCCTGGCATCTGGCTTGCATCTCATTACCCTGCCCTTCTTCTTCCTAGAATTCTCCTAGTCTGGCTATCCCACTCAATCCCTTCCAGCCCAGTTATTGACCAACCAGCAAATGAGAGTAATACATATTCATTGTGTAGAAAAGGATTGTTCCACAGCAAACAATGTGGTATATTTATAGAGTAGATTATTTTAAGAAAAATAAAGTTATGGAATTTACAAGTAAATATATGATTTTCAAGTTTTGTTTTGTTTTGAAGTTCTAATTTCTTCAACTGAGTAATCAACTTACTGATTCATAATCAGAGAATAATGGGAGATGATAGGGCCTGGTTGGAAGACATGGGTCACTGAAAGAGTGTCTTTAAAGAGGTAATTTAAATGATCACTTCCTAACTATCTTTCTACACCCAAATGCCATGATGTGAGCGGCTCTGTTTTACCACAACTTCTCTGTCATAATGTTGTGCCCAAAGTAATGAATGAGATAAAATAAATCTTTTCTATTTCACATTAATTTTCTTAAGTATTTCTGATAGCTACATGTACTCTTTACTAAAAAATTATTAAAGAGAAACAATATTTGATTCTAATAACTTCAATCTAAGGAATGCTTGATACTTTTGTTAGCTCATTTTTAATAATAAGATGTATTTTTGATTTTCATCTAAAATACTAAAAATGAAATAAAAAATAACTACCTTTATTTTATACTTTTATGTTTTTTTAATTTTTTCATATATTTAGATAATATACCAAGCTAATTGAAAGGTTCTATTATTCTCACTATGTTAATAGAATATTACCCCCAAAAGTTTATGTCTTGAAGTTCTGTTTCTACATAAAAGGTTCAATATTGGATGATGATTTGATCTTGAGGGCTTTAGTGGATCATTAATGGATTGAGTATTTCAAGGATAAAATTTTACATGCAACAAAATGAATAAAATTTAATGTGATATTGCTGATGAACATGAAAGTTATTCTTGGCTATTTTATTGTGAGCCTAGCTTTTAATACCTGGGCTTTCTGTCCTTGTTTTCTAAAACCTTGTTTTCTAAAATTTTTATTACATATTTCAAAGTTTCTTAGAATTTGTTTTAATTATATTCATCTGTCTTTCCCAACTATTCTCAGATGTACCCCCCCACACACACAGACACATTATTATATCTCTTCTATTTCTCCCCATGTCCCTTTCAAGATGAATTTGATCTTCCCAAACACTTTTGGACATATATTTTTCCCTGGATAATGATGAACTCATCTGGAGGTCACAATCTTAAGGAAAATTGCTTCTCCCTCACCCAGCAGCTAACAATTGCAAGTAGCTCCACAGTGTAGGGTTGGAATTGTGTATCTAACTCCACTCTCCATGTTGGGATTTAATCTGGTTTGAAAAGTTTTTTTTTTTTTTTTTCTGAAATTCTTACACATTTTAACAAACTATATAGAAGAAAATAGGTTAAGGAACAATTCTATTTAAAACTTATTTTTGAAATACAATATACTGTCTTTATAAAGAAATCATCCTGTTATTATTTCTTCACTTCATTCTTAACACAGTATTAAGACTAGATCAAAGCTGACAGTAATATAATCAATAATGTTCTAGATAGGTTGAAGTATTAACATTTCCTTTATGATTGAAAAAAAAATAGCAAAGCTGTTACATTACGTTTGAACATTTATTTTATTTTATTTTACAATACAATTCAGTTCTACATATCAGCCATGGATTTCCTTGTTCTCCTCCTTCCCACCCCCCCCTTCCCCAGCCCACCCCCCTATTCCCACCTCCTCCAGGGCAAAGCCTCCCCGGAGAATTGATCAACCTGGTAGACTCAGTCTAGGCAGGACCAGTCGCCTCCTCCCAGGCCAAGCCTAGCGACCCTGCATAAGCCCCAGGTTTCAAACAGCCAACTCATGCAATGAGCATCAGATCCGGTCCCACTGCATGGATGCCTCCCAAACAGATCAAGCCAATCAACTGTCTCACCCATTCAGAGAGCCTGATTTCTTTAAAGCAACATAATAATCAAAAACATTATAATAATGGTACTAACTTATCCAGAAGCGATTAGTACATTGCATCAGGGCAAATACCATTCAAATTATTTTACCAAGTCAGAATCAGCTTTTTTCTTGAATGTTTAGATTTTATCCAGTGAGATAAGTGTGATATATAATTTTTGCTTTTGTTTTTATTTGACTTGATACCAGTCCTTACAGCTAGATGTAATAACACAGCACAGCTAAGAAAACAAACACCCTTTCCACAAGAATGTGTCATTACTGAACATCTCTGCTCATTTATATGAATAGTATCTCAAACAAAACCAATCAATGTAAAAAAGAACCTTTCAACTAGAATACATTCATTTAATTTTGAAACATGAAATTCCAGTTAAGTATACTAAACTGTTTTAAAATCTAAACAATGTTGAATGATGAATTCTCAACAGATTCACATCTAAATTATTGTAAGAGAGATAGTTAATGATCATGAGCAGTGTCTACAACAACCACCTGGAAAAGCCCTCCTCATCTTTATTCTTATAAGTCCTGGTAATATTTCTATAATATTGAAGAATCTTAAATATTTAGCCATTTTCCCACAAAAGAGTGTTATCACTTTAAAAAAAACCCTTGGAATTATTATAATTCCAATAAATTAAAATTATCATTACTTGAAGACAAACTTCATGAACTAAATTACTTATATTTTGAACCTCTCATCTTTCATAATCTTAGGAAACTGCAGAAGGGAGTAGGGATGCTCTTAATTAAAAATCATATTGTCTTAACATTAAGAACTCAGAGATATTTTATATAAACTTTCATAACTAAATAAGATGATAAAAATTCTGCCTTAATCACAGTTTAAAATCTATTTGCCTATCTGTTTAGGTATCTATCTGATATTTGTTTATGATCACATAAAAAAATCACATGCCAGGTTGAAGAAAACCTGAAAAAATTGAATCATTCTTTGAAACAAAATATGTTACTTTGAAACTTCATGAGATTTATCAAATCCATGCTAAATTTTGCAGTTGATAGATTCTGACACATTTCTCTTGAGGAAAAAAATTCTTTCAGGTTTGAGAGTTATTTCACCATCTACAGAGAAGGTCACATTGACAACTTTCATGAAAACCTTGTGAATAACTACATCTCTATGTTTAATTCATTCTTGCCTCTTATATTATTTTGATTTATTCTAGGTTTTGAATAGTTCAAGAAATATCCTATAGGATAGGGTGAAGGACTATTCAGAAAAGGAGCAAGTTAGAACATTTCTGATTCAAGAATTGTCAAAGGGACAGAGAAACTTTTGATGCTCTAGTTGGTACCACGTTTTATACA